>NW_009646851.1:2006332-2042747 GCF_000708025.1 Charadrius vociferus | reverse complement strand
AGTGTCTGAATATTTTCATTATAACAGAAAATCTAAAAATTAATGGAAAAATTGTGTGTGGTGTATAAGTCAACTCTCCCCAGCCCCACTATTCACCTTCATTACCTCAGTTGTTATTGCTCATATATCTTTTTAAATTACTTTTTTCTCCAATACGTGGAACTATTTACTATTTAAGACAGATTAATTAGAGACAAGAGTCATTCATGCTACGAATGTGTGGAGCTGTTGACTGAGCGTTACAGCAGAGCAATGGCATGAACTTGATTGCTTAACCATAACATTTTCCAGTGAATGACACTGATGTCATCTGTAGTGGGAAGCAGTATTGACTAGAAAAAAGAAACAATCAAGACTGAATTTTTAAATAAATTTTTGAAAACTTTAATTTTTATTTTTTTTTTGCAATGAAAATCACTTAAGTCTCCTGACTCAGGAAGCCTTATTTAATTTTACTCCAAAACCATCCCACCACCCCATTTACATATGTACACAAACCAGTTCCTCCTCATGAGATCTCTTTCATGTGGTAGAGATACTTGAATCTTAAATGTACATTTGTGGCACCATAAAATGACATTTTCATGGCATTGGTCATACAGTCTTCATTGCTATTGTACAGTTAACTTGCCAGTTCACATAATCTCTGTGATAATCTCTATAAAATAAGGGCCAGATCCAAAGCCAAGTGATATAAAATGACAGTCTTGTGGTTGTTGACTTTAGTATGTGTTAGATCAGGCCTTAATAAAATCAAAGCTCAGTATTTGCATTTGTAGCCACTGACTTTGCTGTGTATTTCACACAAGGAGCACTTAGTGTATTAAAACATAACAGATTATAAGAGGGTGGCAGATTCATACTAATCAGCATATACATTTTTTTCTAAATTCAGGAGCACAGAATAAAAGCGTGCAGTATTATCTTTTTTAAACTGTAGAATAGTCAAGAAAAATGGATGGAGGTACAAATAATGATTCTGATAATACAATATAATAGTGCTTAAGAGAAGCTGCTAGTGTTAAGAAATAATGAGTGTATTATAGTTTTGACTGTGGTAACACTGTGTCTCTCCACCGTTATAGCAATAAATGGAAGCATCCTATCTTTTTTGAAATAAAGGAATGTGTAGCACTAGGATTTGTATGTTAAAATATGGTTGCAGATAGAAAAGGAAGTGTTACCCAAAGACACAGATTGTAAGTTCGTGGGAAAAGGGGCTTGAGATAGGGTATGAGAAAAGCCAAAAATCAGAATGCTTTGGGGGTCTCACATGAAGGTCAGATGCACTGAGTGTGTAATAAGCGGGAGGCAATGCAGCAGCCATTATCTTCCCTCTGACAAGAGAGCAGCTCACTGACCTGGCATGCTGACAAATGGAGAGGAAAACTCTGCACTGAGATGTAAATTCCCCACACAAGTCCCTCATGAATATCTTGTCTGCAGAATTCAAGCCAGTGACCTGGAAAACAAGGTTCCTCCCCAATCAAAATGACAGGCAGAGCTGGTTTCCTGTTAGGAAGACTACTAGGTGTGTAAAAAAATTATGATTTCTGAGGAGAAAAAAATGAGATGTCACACAGAGCAAAATATTACTTTCAAATGGTCCTCTGCAGCTCCCTTGAATGGCAGCTGTTAAGAATTCAATTGCGTGTATGACAAACTGCAATGCAGGATGGAAGTTCTGTTGGGGAGCAAAAATGAACAGAAATTTTCAATTCAAATACTCATTTGAGAATATTTGAATATCTGTCATTCTTTATAGCCTAAAGGTTAATTCTTGAAAAGAATTTCCATTAGTAACACAAATTGTAACCTTGTCAAATCCTCTTATGTAATGCATCAAGACTGAAAGACATACTCTGCAAAACTGTGCTATTAAACACATAACCTTGGTTCATAGTGAATTTATACTTTTAGCAGTTTCCTTGATTTGTCAGTTATTTGTTTAAGATTTTATGGTTTTGTATATGTACTTGTGTCAACACCCAGAGAACATTTTGCAAACATTACTATACTCTTTTGCATATGTATCTTCTGTTGCTATAGTCTCTTTATTTCATAAATAGTAATTAAGAAAATTGTATCATGCCATTCCTCTCTCACAAGACAGGTGGATGCCTAAGGAATCCCCTTCCATATGAGAGGCCTCTCTTCTTGTTCTGTGCATGTATGCCTACTTCATATCAGGATATCCATATTTATACTTCTGTAGTTCTGATTTCTTGTAAAGGGAAAAAGCAATTATGATTTTTCTTTATGGATGACAATTTAGCTCTTAATTCACCGACAGTCCTGAAGCAGACCTGTATGCATGTTTTGATGAATGCTATGAAGTTCGATATTAAAAGGTGCCCAAATTTGCAGCATGAACTGTGCATGGTGAATGTAAACTTGCACTTAACCATAAACATAGGAGACTGACGGCCTAAAGGTACTGTTGCTTTCCCATTGACAACTTCATTATTTTTTTACGGTAGTTCATTGTATAAGTTTTAACTACTGTGTCTGGGTTGTTTTTGTTGTGAACAGTTCAGACAAAGCCATTGAAACTTTTGTAGAACTATGAATAACTTGCTATTTATCGTGATAATATATGGAAAATCTGTTTTCCATATAATATTTTAAAAAACTTTTGACTCTGTTGTACAGTAAATTTAAATAATTGTCTTTGCACTTCACTCTGATCTCTCCCTGTGTTTCATTCTGAGTTGTACCATGTGCTGGTGTGATATTCATACTGTTTCTGCTGCCTGGTACAATCTTTGTTAAAAGACAGCATGGTCTGAATTTGTGCACAGAGCTTAGACAGAATGAATATGTTAATAAGCTCCAACCTCAGCTTGCACACTCAAATTACTATCAATTGTGCATGCAATTTTTTCCAGGCTATTTGTTCTGAAAATAAGTGCTAAATTATGCATTCAATGTAGTGTCATGTATGAGTACAAAAGAAGAACTTGCTCAAATATTTCCAAATGGGAATATTTGTGTGTGCAAATATGATGCAATTCAATAATTTAATGTGCCCACTTTAGCAATTTGAAAACAGGGAGACAAAATCTTATTGTATTGGAGGGGGAAGTCAAATGCTCCAGAGGGAGGCAACTGAGCAGATTTATGTATTTCAGTCATCCAGCACCAGTCATCAGCAGGTCCTTTCAAATCCCTTAGGCTGGACAGAGCCATGGGTAACAGTAGAAAACAAATAGAAACATTTTATTGTGAACTGGCCTAGTGAGGGACATGTCAGGAAACTCTGTTGCTCATAGCTGTTGCTTATCCTCTTGCTGAAGGCTGTCTGCAAACTCAGGTGGATTTTCTAGAAGAATACACTTTGGTCACAATTCCAGGACTGCCTGGTACTGAAAAAAAGTTCAAATTTGCTGAAGTAAAAGACCATATGTGGGCAGTGTATCTATTCTGTTGTTTCGGCACTCCTCTTTCATGACCTTGGTTTCCTTATCCCCTTGTTCAAAGGTGTCAATTTGTTTTTCAGAGTAGCAGGTATGAAGTAAGACAAATTGGCATGTGACAGGAATATAGGGTGGATTTGACAGGATGTGTTTTCAGTAGTCTATGACCCACACCTGTTCTTTAAGTTTGGAACTCTACACTTTTTTACGCTACTTCTGCCAAACCTATATGCTCTGTCTCACGTATTCCATGGCACACTCTAGAAACCATCAGTACTGTTCTAAGACACTGAAACTTTCCAAGCTGTAAAGAAGCTCTCCCAAAGTAAACCACATGGATGAACAACAATATATATGTATTTTATACATATATATATATATATATACATATATATAAAAGCCAACTCCACACTTTCAGTGCAATGGGAAATGCACGCGGAAAGCCTGAGGAATCTATGGAGCAGACACAACTGTAGGAGAAAGAAGGACGATGTTTTTGCAACTAGCTGGATCACCTGGGAGGAAGAGAAAAAACATTTTAGGTCCCCCTGGAGCAAGATTGTCAAGAAAGTTAACTTCTACAAATAGAGACAGCAGCTCCAGACCTACACTGCCTAGATTGATGTCATAAAGTAGCAGAAGAAAAAAAAAACTTTTTAATCAATACTGGAACAGGTTCTCTTTGAAGGGCATGGAATATTGGCCCCTAATGTAAAACTGTGGACTTATTGCTGGTCATCTAAGTGACCCCTTCATGACAGTGGTTTCCCAAGCCCAAAATCTTAGTGAAGGATAAATTGTCATGAGTTGTGGTTGTAGCTGTGTCCCCCAATCAGTATTGCTAATACAAGTCAGAAACAGACATCTGCACTGTAACTTTGAGTTCTATAGCAACAGTTCTTGGGCTGATGAAATCTGACTATACAGGTGGGATCTCCTCTCCCCAGTGAAAGATGTCACTAGTCTGAAATGGACCTTAGTGTATATAAAGGTCTCTTGAGTACAGGATGCAAAGTTGCTAAATTGGAATCCATGGTGTGTGAATGGATAGCTGTGAAGAGTAGGGGGGTAGTCATCAAGCCAGAGATCGTTCAGCCGTCACAATACATGGTATGAAGATGGCCAGTCTGGTCCTGGCTGCTCCAGCTGTGATGTTGTGCACAGAATCAGCTGAGGTTCTTCGACTCTGGAGACAATGTTTTTTAACAATCCAGTGGACCCTGAAAGCATCAAAGGACTTCAGGACCTTTGTCTGTTATCCTGTAATTATAATTTATTGCATTTTTCTTTTTATTGTGGTGGTAAAAGCAGAAAAAGTTGTTGTATTTTGAAAGTTTTAAGTGGTAAAGTTTGAATATCTGCAGTTGAAAAATATATGTGCATTTGTTAAATTCATTAAGTGTTTTTCATTGTTCAAAGAGAAAGGGAATTTCACCCCTACCCCAGGGAAACTCTTCTAAATAATTTTGCATAGAGAGCCAAGGGGGATTTGGAACTTCTACTTTGAACTGCTATTTCCATTTCCAAACTGAGAAAGAGGAATTAAGAACTGCTTGCTGAGAGAAGCATCTACAGGAGACAGCATCGAGCTGAGCTTGCTAAGAATTGTTTTCAATTTATACTCAGTTAAATTAAATCACAGCCAGCATAGTCCTGCCTGATTCATTTTGTATGAAAATTCTCTTTAAAAAGGGTTTTCCATAAATTTAATTTATAATATATTTTATGATTCACACTCCCAGGTTATGGGAACCAGGATCTGAACTGGAGTTGCTGACAATAGCAAAGTTATTGTCAGGAGCTTGAAATGTGGGACACTAGTGGCATAGCAGTTTCAAACTACCAAGATACATTGATTTGGTTTGGTTTTACTTTTACATGGTGTTGCTTTTCAAGCAGAGTAAAACCAAATAATTCTGTGCTCACAAATAGCAGAATCACAGAACGGTCAGGGTTGGAAGGGACCTCTGGAGATCATCTTGTCCAACCCCTCTGCCAGAGCAGGGTCACCTACAGCAGGTGGCACAGGACGTGGTCCAGGCGGGTTTTGAATGTCTCCAGAGTGGGAGACTCCACAACCTCTCTGGGCAGCCTGTGCAAGTGCTCTGCCACCCTCAAAGTAAAGAAGTCCCTCCTCATGTTAAGATGGAACTTCCTATATTCAAGTTTGTGCCCATTAACTCTCATCCTATCACTGGGCACCACTGAAAAAAAGACTTCCCATCCCCCTGGCACCCTCCCTTCAAGTATGGTAAGATGCCCCCTTAGTCTTCTCTTCTCTAGACTAAAAAGACCAAATTCCCTCAGTCTTTCCTCACAAGAGAGATGTTCCAACTCATGTTAAGATGGAACTTCCTATATTCAAGTTTGTGCCCATTAACTCTCATCCTATCACTGGGCACCACTGAAAAAAAGACTTCCCATCCCCCTGGCACCCTCCCTTCAAGTATGGTAAGATGCCCCCTTAGTCTTCTCTTCTCTAGACTAAAAAGACCAAATTCCCTCAGTCTTTCCTCACAAGAGAGATGTTCCAAGCGCCTAATCATCTTTATAGCCCTTTGTTGGACCCACTCCAGCAGTTCCCTGGCCTTCTTGATCTGGGGAGCCCAGAACTGGACACAATACTCCCAGATGTGGTCTCACCAGGGCAGAGTAGAGGGGGAGGATGACCTCCCTCGACCTGCTGGCCACACTCTCGATGCACCCCAGGAGGCCGTTGGCTTTCTTGGCCACTAGGGCACATTGCTGGCTCATGGTCATCTTGTTGTCCACCAGGACTCCCAGGTCCCTTTCCACAGAGCTGCTCTCCAGGAGGTCAGCTCCCAACCTGTACTGATGCATGGGGTTATTCCTCCCCAGATGCAGGACTCTACAATTGCCCTCGTTGAACCTCATTAGGTTTCTCTCTGCCCAACTCTCCAGCCTGTCCAGGTCACGCTGTACGGTGGCACAGCCTTCCGGCATGTCAGCCACCCCTCCCAATTTTATGTCATCAGCAAACTCTATCTCTATGGTACACTCTATCCCTTCATCCAGGTCATTGATGAATATTTGAACAGGACTGGACCCAGCACTGACCTTTGAGGGACACCACTCATTACTGAACTCCAACTATACTCTGCACCGCTAACCACAACCCTCTGAGCTCTATTTGTCAGCCACTGTTCAATCCACCCCACTGTCCATTCATCTAACCCACACTTCCTAAGCTTGCCTGTGAGGATGATGTGGGAGACAGTGTGGAAAGCCTTGCTGAAGTCAAGGTAGACAACATCCACTGCCCTCCCCTCATCCACCCATCCAGTCACGCCATCATAGAAGGCTATCAGATTGGTCAGACATGAGTTCCCCTTGGTGAATCCATGTTGTCTACTTCTGATAACCTTTTCTTCCAGATGCTTGGAGATAACATCCAGAACTAGCTGTTCTATCATCTTTCCAGGGATGGAGGTAAGGCTGACCAGCCTGTAGTTTCCCTGGTCATCCTTCTTGCCCTTTTTGATGACTGGAGTGACATTGGCTATCCTCCAGTCCTCAGGCACCTCACCTGTTCTCCAGGACCTTTTAAAGATGATGGAGAGTGGCCCAGCAATGACTCCCACCAGCTCCCTCAGCACTCGTGGGTGCATCCCATCAGGAAATGTTAATAATATTTTTTCAAAAGATGTCTGATAACTAGATATTTATTTTAGGTGATAATCTGAAACCTATAGGTGAAAGACCTATATTGGACCTGCCATAGCTTTCATGTCAATCACCAGTAGACTTCTACAGAAAGGTGTTCAGGGTTCACCCAATGAATGCCAACAGGAATAATATTTAATTGCAATTGAGAGGTTAGAAAGTGAGAGAAAGACTAACCTTGCAGTCTCTAGAGGTTTTGAACACCAGCTGCCTACAGAGAAACATTCACACTGAGGTAATCTTGAGGACATTTATCCAACAAGAACTATTCTGATTTTTTTATCCTCACAGGAAAACTGCATTCGGTCTCATTTATTACTAAAACAATACTTGCCCACCTTCATAATATGTAAGCATCAGGGTTATTTGAACACAACTATTTGACTTTGAAACTGACAGGCCAGATACAAAGATAATTTTTATAGGATTGTGAATAAAATGCTTGTGGGTGATGCACAAAAGATTGTCCTTTCTTCCACAGTTTTGACTACTGCACATGAAGTTAAGTAAAATTTAAAATTGAATACACTGAAAATAATCCTTACAGTATAACTAGATCATGCTTAAGCTCTTTCTTTTAAAATCGGATACACCAACTCCTGTATTCATTCTTCTTACCTTGCTTACTTAAAAGGTTTAAGGCAGGAAACACTCACAGGATGTTCTTGGAAGAACGTTTAATGGGACTTGCACTGCCTGTGCTCTCACTTAGAGTTCTACTGGAACCCCAGCAGTGTGCATCCCTCCATGTTCCTCCAAACATTTCTACTTGCAGCAGCATTTAGGTGCAGCATTTCTAAGAAAAGAATAAAATACATGGACAGTGCATTCAAGTAAGTTTGCTTTGTTGTTCCATATATTTAATTAAATGAACTCGATGCTTTTCACTACTTTGATGTCATTTATTTTTCTACATTCACTCCAATAATTTTGCTATTTAAAAGTGTTTACTATGTCTTTCAACATTAATAAAGGGCTTGTCAACTTCATACTAGCTACGTATTATAACAGCAAACTGAAAACGATATAAGGAGAAAAGTACTTGCATACAGCATAACAAATGCTTATGGGACTGGGCTGCCTCAAAGAAGAACATAATACATTCATTTCTTGGTGGTCTGCATGCATCAGACACACTGAAAGATGAGGTGGCCTTATTTTCAATATGAATACTAAAGCATCTATTTTATTAATTTTTTTTGCTACTGTGCGTACACAATTTGCAGTGCAACAAAAGCTCAGGATGCTACAACACAGCCCTGACTGGTTCACACTACGATATATATGAAGTGACCAGGGGATGCCCTGTAGAGTGCTTTTATTTTCCGAGCCTTCATTATTACTATGACATTTCTGTGGATAGATGTCCCTCTTCGACGCAGGTTTTGGTCTTTGAGGAGGAGTACTGAGGAATCAAGATGATGATGATGATTTGGGAGACAGGGAGATTTCTGCTTTCCTAAGGATTTCTCTAACAGGTACCATCTATTAGACTGACTTGTTCCTCTGGGACAGAGAAGGCAAAGAAGCTGGGGAAAGGGTACCAGAGAAATTTCCAGACACAGTGGAAAATTTCCTTGACTGCGTCCAGAGGTCATCTATGCTTTGGGATTTCCCGTGTCTGAAATACAGTCCTGTGCAGTGACATGTGTGGGGTCACAGTTTTCACGAGAAACATGCCCAAGCAAGTGGATGAAAAAGAGAAATCTAATTTTGAATACAGTTACCAGCCCTCCATCCAGTGTTGTCAGCTTCTGCCATCTTCTAGAGACTTTGACATTAGTTTTCTTGCTCAATGGAGCTGCCTGACATAGACTTTTCAATCACCCCCATTTTTTACAATTTGCACACACCTTTCAATTTTTATTTGCATTTCATTTTTGTCCGATTTTAAAAGCATGATTCTTCTATCAAAACCCGAGAGTTTTATTTTGAATTTTTTTTGTAGTACACATGGTTGTATCTCAGGTTCAGGTATGACAGGTTCAGGCCAGATCAATGGTGATACAGTTTGAGGCTTCTGTTCTTTGTTTGCTCCCTTGTGACAGGTCAAGGAGAATGACAAAATTCTGATGTAACATTAACATAATTTGGGGCTTGCTCTAATGATTTTATAACTGCTTATGTTTAGTAGTACAAAAAAATTGATGTAATACAAAACTTACCATATTATAACTCTTTTTAGGTCTTATGGGAAAAAAACCAAATTCCTGCTTGCTTTTTTTTCCCCCTAAACTAAAAAAGTTATCTGGGACTAATTAAATCAGTTATGTATGCTGCTATATTTTCATGTTATGTATTTGATGCTATACTGTCTGAGGTCAACCTAAATGCTATGTAGTAGATCTCTGATTCAGTTAAACCTAAGAGAAACTCTCAAATGTTAAAAAATGGCTGACTTGACTACGGGTTACTTCCTATGCTGAAAATTCATAATCAGATAAGAGGCTAACAAATGATGGAAAACTGAAATCTCTAAAATACTCTCACAGAAATACCTCTGGTATTTGACTAAATAGAAAAATTGCTCAAAATGCTGAATGCTCAGTTTTGTTCTGTGTGAGGCTTTTAAAAAAAATTATGAAAAAAGGAGCAGAATCCCATCAGATGTTTGAGAGTGAAGTAAATAGGATTGAATCTCTGCATGTTTACAGTAGTTAATATGTAGACAGAGCACTTTCATAGAATTAGTTTGGCTCCTGTTCAGAATCTAGCAATATCCATATTAAATTTCCATTTAAATCTTTTGTACAGATGAATAAGTAGAGGATTAACATATTTTTATACTGTCATTTGGGCCACAAGTGAATGATTTTCTAGTTAAATAACAAAAGCTTCGGTTTTAGAGATGAATACAGCCATGTTTTTCTAAATGTTTTCATAATATTGTAAAGATTAAAGAGGAAAATTCAGCTGGATACAGAGGATTTGATACATTTTGTCTCTTGTATGGTATTTTAGAAGGGCCAAAGGGCTTTTTCCTGTGCATTCTGCAATCAAGATGGGAAAAGAAATCCCACTAACAACAGGAATGGGACTGAGACCTAATACTGCAACAAAATTCCCTTTTTGCTGCAGGGAGGAGGGCAAGACCAACAACTTTCAGGGATGAGTCGCGCTTCCTGGGGGGAACCTCATTCAGTTTGAAATTTTTCATTTGTGAGAAAGGATGAGGATGAGGAGATGAATATATTTCTTCATGAAGCCGCCAGTTGTCAAAGTAGCTTTGATTGAACGTTATTTCTCTTTTTGCCATTTCCCAGGTATTTTCTAATCTCACACAGTCACTAAATTGGGGGAAAATAGGATTTTGTTTCATAGGTTTTCCTTTTCCTGTTGTGGTATTTTAATTTTATATCAGACTTCTGGAGGAATAGCTAATTTACCACACACTTTACATTCACAGTAAACCTTATCTTAAAACAGGCTTATTATGCTGTTTTCCAAAAATTTTAGATTTACACTCTCTCACATGCAGGCAAGGTGAGATACTAAGAGGCCTAGGAATTCTATAAGTTTTACTAATTTAACTTAATATGCTTTTATAGGAAAGTCATTAGTGTTTGAAACATGTTAAAAAAAGCTTTATTCCACAGAATATGTATGCAGCACTGTATAAATCAGATCTTTAAAGTGTCTCAGGCTAGAAAAACAACTGAGAACTGATTGGAAAATCACCACCTTCTTTTCTTTTTTAGTTTATTTTATCCAGAGAATGTAAGATGTATTGTTGTCTCCTACAGATACCGTGCTGGGGAATTCTGAAACATATGTAATTTCCTATTTAATATCATACTCAATTTTTTAAAGGAAATCCATCATTTTGTCACAGGTGAAAGGATATTTCACTACAGAGAATTTTGTAAGCCTGTGAATATTGATAAGCACATTTCTCACGACCATACAGCAGACAACCAATCTCAGTGAATTTCATATACAGTGGTTTATAAGGTTTTCTGTTTTTTTTCTTCTTCTAGTGTTCTAGAGGCTGCCAAATACCACCCATAATTACAAAAACACCAGGCTTTTTGCAGACCACCCTTCAGCCATCACAATGACAAAATAATTGTAGAACTCGTAAGATTAGACAAACTGCATGGGAACAGGACACTCAGCCTTTGACAGAAGCTGGTGGGCTATTAAGGAAGTAGCCAAGTAGCGGCATGCTGTTCTGACACTTTTCTTGCTGTTGATGAATACAGAGTGAGTCCTCTGAGTGAATGCCAAGGCATCATGATTAGCATAATTAGAGCATACCTTTGTGGCACAGTTTTATCTGTACGAAGTTCCAGTGAGCAAGGCTTGGTTGCAATTGGTGATATGCCTCATTATCTAAATACACAGCTTCTGAATTCAAAGGCTGTCAAGTGAAATGGAGCAAACCTGCACTTTACTTGCCCTGATATTGCCTGATTAAAAACTTAAATATATCTTTTTTTTCTCATCAGTTTAAAAGAAAAGTTGTGCTTTGTGCTGACTTTATGCTTTGTATTAACAGCTGAGTCAGATAAAACATTTTCCTCTACAAAATTCCCCAAAGTGGCAACTGCCTAAACAATAACACGCATAAGAAAATCACACTAATTACTATGCTGTTGTAGGTCTAACTGAAGGGGCAGAGCACCCTTCAGTGCATGGCCCATTGTGCCTTTTCAAATGTACCAATACATTAAAGTGAGATACAACATAGGTAAGATGCCTGAAACCCAGGAGTCTTTAAAAGCCCTCACTGGAAAATCTATTTAGAGAAAAATAGTTTAAACCATTATATAGTAATAGCTTTTTTCCTTCTAGAGAGAACCTTTCAGCAGAGTTAAAAAACTTTTCTGCTGATATCCTCTCGCTTCATGGCTCCTATTGTTTTCACTCCTCACGTCTCTCTGGGTGTCTCTTGGCTTCTCCATCGCACATGCATACCTCAGACAAAATGTGACTAAGGCCATACTTCTTGAGCTGGAGGTCTTCAGTTCATTACATCGTAAAGGAAATTTGAAGTCTCTGTAGAAGACTAAATCAGGGGGTAAATACCCAGTTACCTGTAATATACCCAGTTTACCAGGTAAACCTGATTAGGGTATATTAGATGGGCTACAAGTCTAGCAGGGCATTGCCTTGTGCCCTGACAAGCTCCTTTTCAGGTAGCTCAGCTCATCTACATGGCAATAGGCCATGCATGGTCAGTCTATTACCTGGTAATGGTCAGCCCCTCTCTGAGCAGGACAAGAGCAGGAATACTGGCTTGATCCATCTTTGCTCAGTCTGAGGAACTGTAGCTCGGGAACTTTTCCTCGTCTCTTCTCCAGATGTTTGCGGTTGATACCACTGTTTATCTTTGCTGACATCTTCTGCTTTACTCCATATTATCCTTCAGGTCACATATGGTTGTTGCTGTTTCTCATTATATTTGTAAGAATTATCCTGAGAAATATCCCGTTTCTTCCTTTACCAGCCCGTTCAACTCCTCCTTGCATACTCTGTGCACTACATCGTGAGTTTTTTCTTAAATCAGCTCTTTGAGAAAGGGATTACCTTCAGTTATACATTGTACGGCAAAGGCATAGCAGACCTTCACAATGGTTTTGGATATTCTTGAAATGAACTGGTCAAAAAAACAGAGATCTGTTATATGTTATTCAAAAATGTGCAGTTTTAATTGCCCTAACTTTCTATGGGTCCAAAATAATCCACTTCCATATTTTCATGTTTTTTACAGACAATTTGTGAAATTGCTTGCATTTTTGTTTTCAAAATCATAACAAAAACTATGGATTTGTAGAAAGAAATTGTTTATCAAAAGTCTGAAAATGAAATAAGGTATTTTTCGTTATGAGGATTTTTTTCATTTCTCAGATGACATGTATTTTATCCACAAATCCCCCTTTTCAGCTTTCCTCTTTAAAAAAAAAAAAACCCTCCCCCAAATAAAAAGTCTGTTCATAAGCCATTACCGATTTTCCAGCAAGAAATGCCTTGTGATTTTTGAACCAATTATCCATGTGCTTTATTTTTCAGAGTTCATACCTGTTCTCATGATCTTCTCCCCTTACATACAAAGGACTTGAAAAAGCATGACAATCAGTGCTAAGACTGAAGTCCTGGTTCTGTGATAAGCCTTTTGTGGGTAGATTATATTATATGCCAAAACCTAGTGTTGTAAATAACCTGGCTTTACTGTGTTTTAACTTTGTATAATAGCAGGGACTGCTTGCTATGCTGATTGTTTTCCAGTCACAATTTTTAAAGGCAAGGAAAGAAGGAGTGAATGGAAATCACTTACATTTTCTGACCTCCCACACACATGCTTATGAAGATATTTTAGGCAAAGGAAAAAACCCTACTTTCCATTCATAAATCTCTGTTGCAATTAATGTTTGGTAAAGATAATGATAAAAATCACTAAGAATTATTTTCAGATAGTCAATATGAATATGAATGTGAATACCCCTATGTAAGAAAAAGAAGGGGGAGAACATAAGTTAATTCATGTATTTCAAGGAATGATTCTAGGCTTGCTAAGAAGGATTTTTTAAAGGGGTCTTATATAGAATGTAGATAAGTATCACGGTTAAGGCTGGGAATAGTTCTTCAGTCTTTAATCTTAAGCAACAAGTATTAAAACAAGTGTAGGAGTCTTACACTCTTCCCACTGATATCTCTAGAAAGGTTGTCATTGATTCAGTGGTATCAAGTTTGCAACCTTCATCTGCTACCAACAATTGCTTTGTATAAGCTCCTAATGCTGAAAATCTTCCATTTTCCTCAACCTCTCATTATTTCTATGTAGTAATGGTGAAAAAGGCTAAATCTTACTCTGATCTATGTTTAAAAATCCATTTTTCCTTAGGGCTAAATACTGAAAGGTAGATAGTGTCTAGGAATTCCAAATACTACATTTAATAATAACATGTATATTAGTTGGAGCTATGCTCAAGGGAAGACCCCTGTAAACTATGCTGACACAGCAGGAAAATTTGTACAATCTCTGCTGCCTGATTGCCAGAGGCTGTATTGCAGCACTCGCCTCTCGGGATTTGGTCTAAGGAAAGATGGAACTGAGGAGCTGCTCCACCTAAACTGAGTACTTGAAATGCTCTGTTGCTCCTCTTGTTAAAGCCTGTGGATATCTAATTTCATTAGTTACTTCTATGTTTTAATTTTAAAATTTTCCAGGCGCTCTAGGGTGTTTCTGAGTCTTCCCCCACTTTCTCTCATCCACGCAGTTTGGCACATAAGCCTATGCGGCTTTCCAGATCTAGATGTTTCTCCAGCCGTTTTTGTTCTCAAGGTGTATAAAGAAGAAAGGTGATGGCACAGTCCCTGCAGTGTTACAGAAGATTGAGACCCCTCACCCCTGGTTTTCAAAATCAAATGCCGACCCTGCAGCTCCTCTTCAGGTGCACAGCTTTGCTCTGAATCCACGGTCACAGTACCCCTGCAAGGACCTTTGTCAGAGCTGGAGACCGGTAACTACATTGCCTTCAGTTTTTCCTGGGAAGAACTAAGCAGCTTCCAGCTCAGTTCATACAGCTCTGCTCTGTACATGCTGAGAGTACTGAACTCTTCCCATAACCTCCATAGGGAATCCTCCAAAGCATGCTTCATATTTAGAGAAATATAAACAGCGCCTTTTCCGGTGCTGTTGCAGTAGTTTTCATTTGTACACAACAGCAGAAGAAAGAGTTATGCTTTGACTGTTGTTGTGGTTTGGCCTCAGCAGGCAATAAAGAACCAGGCGGCCGCTTGCTCAACTCCCACGGCCATGGGCAAAATCAGAAGAAAAAGGCAAACACTCGTGGGTTGACATAAAGGGAGTTTAACAGAACAGCAAAAGGAAGAGAAAACAATAACAATAACACCGTTAAAGGAATATATGAACACATTTATAGTGCCGCCACTCTCCAACTGGAACTGCACCACCGCAGCCCGCTCCATGCCTTGACTCCCTGCCCCCTCCTGGGTTAGCACCCCCTAAAACCTGGGCATGGGTCACATGGCATGGAATACCTGTGTCCCCTGCTGGCTCCTTGGGAAAATTAACCCCATCCCTGCCAGAACCAGGACAACTGTTCTTTCACTGCTATGCACAGTTATTATACATAATAGCATAGTAGCATACGTGCAAGAATGTACATGGTTTGTCCCAAGCACCTCAAAGATACTTTGCAGGAAAAGAAACGTTTAGTCTTAGAACACGACAGGTTTCTAAACAAATAATGTAACTCAAAGAGAAAGGGGCCTTTTGAAGTGAAGGAGGTCCAAAAAAATTTTCGTAATGAGCATAAATTTTGCCATTCCAATGCCTGGGAAGCCAGAGGAAATTAAGCTGATGATAGATTTTGTCCCTTTTCTAGTTTTCATCCTAATTTTTATTCTAATTTTTTTCATTCTAATTTTTATCCACAAGGATATGCTCATATACCAGATACAATATGACTGATATACATTCTTCAATTAAGATGAATTTAAAAAGTGTGGAGAAAGAAAAAATCCAACACAAAAGCTGTGCACTGTTCATGTATCATTCTGAAAGACTAGTATCCTGGTCTGAGGTAAAACAGGACCAATTTTGTTCAGTAAATTCACTTTTTAGCTGGGCCTCTTCTAACTACTGAAATTAATAGCATATTGTGCAGACACTGTTTGCTCTCACAGTGCTAAAACCTACGTTTATAGCTGATGCCCAGCCATGGTATGCAGAGAGGCTCCTGCTTATACTTATTGCTGTAACCCCGAAGGGCAGATAACTTTGTTATTTGCCCCATTGGAGGGTCGGAAGCGGAAAAGCGTAGAGGGGTCCCACCTGCAGGGAGGAGCGGACAGGACAGGTGACCCAAAACTGGCCCACAGGGTATTCCTTCCCATCTGCCTCATGCTCAGTATAAAAGCTGAGGGATCAAAGGATCAGCCCTCTTTCTTCAATGGCCAACATCCCAGGAGGAGTCTGTCTGTTGGTCTGCCTTTGATCCCAGTCCTGAATCCAGAAAGGAATGCAGTTCCTGTCTGTCACTGAGTCCAGTCTGGGACTTTCCCTGTGCCAGCTGCTGCCACGGTTGTCATCCTGGGAATTTGATACTTCATTATTTTCTTTCTATTTATTTTATTATTAATATTTCATTAAAGTAGTTTAGTTCATTCTAAACTCATAAGTGTCTCTCTCTCTACTCTGCTTCTGTCTTTGAAGAGAAGTAGGGGGGAGCATCTGTCGCTCGCCCAGAGGCTGGTCTGGTCCAAACCATAGCAACCAGGATTAGCCTCTTGAAGAAAATCAGACCAATATGCAAAATTTAACCTTCTCTGTCAGAAGACATTGGACTTTCCCTGTAATTTCAGCATCTTGCAATGCTTCTGACTATTCCGATGCCATCAGAAAAGTGTGTTATGGTTTGGGCTGGACTGGTCACTGAGGCAAGAGCCTCTCTGTATACTATGCCTGGGCATCAACTGTAAACATATGTCTTATCACTCTGAGAGCGAACAGTTTCTTCACAATATGCTGTTAATTTCAATAGTTAGAAGAGGCTTATCTAAAAAGTGAAGTTACTGAACAAAAAATTGCTTGTTTTACCTCAAACCAGGACAAAGTGATACTACAAATTGGTGCATTTAGTTCTGTGAGAGGTTTCAGGTAGGCAAGTTACATTTCTACATAGTAAAAATTGTCATAGCCTTCATCTGTGCACCACTGCATAGTTTATATAAATGTTCCTCCACAGAATTATTCATCACATTCTCCTTTCTCTAGGGTTGGCCAGGACATTGTGTAAGATGAGGAATATTTAATAACAGTTGAAACAAGCTATTTCTTTGGGAGGAAACACACACTTTTATTAGTTACCTGAAGAGCCTTTCGAACTAGACATCTACTTCACTCTTGGCATGAACTCAAGCTTAGTATAAATACCCATACAGCCAGTCTTCTATATTAACCTGTTTGTTTATCGTCACAAGTTTTATAACTTGTATGTTTGAACAACTTTAAGTAGTCAAGGTCCAAACTGGAGGTCACCTTGAACAGAATAAATTGTACCTAAATCTTTTCAGTAATAAGAGGAAAATATTATAAAGAGGCATTATTGTAAACAGCCATCTTTTTCAGCAATTTGTCATATGCTTGAAAAGACAACTGAAAAAAATACATTGTGTGCAAGAATTTTTTTATTTTTTTTTTTTTCACTCAGGACTGGAGCGCATGAAATGCCTGATGTACTGGGGAGTGATTTTGAAGTGGAGGACCTAGTGCTGTGCCACTGCTTGCACTTGGAGACCAGCTGTGCCAGTTGCTGTATTGGAAGAAATGCCTGCTGTGAATCTAGTCTGCATGTGTTACTTAATTTCCTGAATTATCATATTCTCCTAATCAGCTTCTGAGTTAAGGACCAAAATTGAGGATCCAGGTGAGCAGCAAGGATTTAATGTCTAGAACGAAATAGTCTGTTTTGTCATTTTATTGTTGTGCAATCTACTGGTACATTTATTCCATGTATCTTGTCTTAGCTACTGAACACTTCTTTTGATTCCACTTCATCTAATTGATCTAAATGATATTTCACAAGCTCAAGAGACTTAAGCAGTTTTATAAGAATGGGATGAGGGCACATCTACCAGGGATCTGCAAAATAAATAAATTTGTAAGCCCTACTGAGTGGAGACAGTTGAATTGTTCAGTATGAACAATACATTTACTGCTTTTCTCAGTATAGGTACTGTCCTTGAATTAGCCACAATTGTGATGAATTTTTACATATTTGCAACTGCTCAGATATAGATGCTTTGAAAATGAGAGCTTGATTTGGCACTAATAATAATGGTCACAGATTTCTTGGTAGGATCAAGGCTGGATTGGGCCTGTAGGACTTTACTTGTTGGTTTATATATGCCATAAAATGTGAAAAGATATTTAAGATTAATGTTGTAAGATTGTTCTCAAACTTACACAACTCTTTACCTGTCTGTTTGACTCAGTTTATGGGAAAAACTGCAGGATGAAACATTGCATCACCAGAACCAAACTTTTCCTGTGCTTGAGGAAGCCATGTAGGACAATATTTTTACGGAAGAACTATAATTCTACCTAGTGGCTTTGAATTAAATCCTTGTTTATTGCCTACAAACACCTTGTAAGACATAGTGTAAGTCCAAAAATCTAAGGAATAAGTCCATTAAATGGTTTTTGGATCACTGTATCTTTTTAATCATAAATGAATCATAAGATTGGTTGGGCATGAATGCTTGACAATTTAATTACTCCAGTTTGTGAAGTAGCATATGATAAACTGATACTACTTCTTCCTGGCTGTACAAATGTTTCAAAGTACCTCTGGTAATATTCTGTAGTAGCGTACTGAAAATAAGTTGAACGGTCTCTGATGTTATCTCAATTCTTCTCTTAGAGGCAGTCCTGCTGTTAAAAGAATGTTCCTGTTTAAAGGATGGCATCCACTACCGGTCAGCGCTAAGTGCCTAATAAAATTGTAGAATCATAGAATGGTTCATCTCGTTCCAACCCCACTGCCATGGGCAGGGACACCTCCCACTAGACCAGGTTGCTCAAAGCCCCATCCAACCTGGCCTTGAATGCTTCCAAGGATGGGGCAGCCACAACTTCTCTGGGCAACCTGTTCCAGTGCCTCACCACCTCCATAGTGAAAAATTTCTTCCTGAAATAAATAAATGCCTATTTTTGGCTGCTAAAGCAGTCTTAACTGGGAGTTTTTAGGTACAGCATGTGTGCAGTCATTCTACATCACATTTACTGCAAGTCTTGGCCTTCTTTGATGTTGAAATGCTTCACGCATCTGGTTTGACTGGCCATTGTGGGTGTACAGTACTGAGGTCTGTGAAGTCTTGTCCTACTGCAGTTTTCCATGAGCAGTGAAATAAGGATGAAGGGGGTGAAACACCTTACAAAACAAAAACCTTACGTGAGTGCTGAAAGAGACAAATCATCAGCAGCTTAGGTTGCACTTGGGTTGATTCTCTGCTTTTTGTGTTCTGAGAATCAAAAGGACAGTGTTGAGGTAGTAACACTTTTACAGGCTCTCTTCAAAATACCAAAGTCTGATAAAGAAATCTTATGATACTCTGCTCCAGCATATATGCTGGCACTGATTCTGAAGTAACACAACCCCACTACCATGCATACTGTGGCTCCTGAGCTGAAGTAATTATTCACAGTAGAATTTAAGTACCATGTGTCATCTATAATCCTCCTTGTATTTATTGTACATTGCATTTTGACCATACATGCCTAGCTTCCCTCCCTCTGCTCCTTGTAATTGGTTTGGGTCAAGAACATAACACACATTTCCTATTTTCAGTACTTTGTAAACTGAGGCAACTCTCAAGGAAAGTAGGACAGCACTACTGACATACACATCCACTAAAGAACGTATAGTTTAGTCCTATTGAAAACAGTTACTGAGAGACACAAACCTCCGTGGATTAACTCTCTGGAGTCCACTCAATGTCCATTTCACTCAATCACCCATAGGATAGAAGCCCTTGCACAACATTAGACGTTAACCCAGATGAAATTATCCACTCCCTGGAATTTTAGCAGCCTGCTTATAGTCACAGTTTCATTTGAACTCTGCCAGTGGCACACATGCATTTTGCTTTTTTAAAAGAATTTGCAATGCTCATCAGCCAAAATCTATTTCAGATGGAGGAACAGCAGAGATTACACGGCGACTGATTATGTACTTGCTAATTTAAGCAACTTACAATGATTTTGAACACAATTTTTTTTTAATGCTGTTTTAGTATTAGGTAGAGCAGCAGATCAATATGATAATTAATATTATTTTCTTGTATTACAGCTGAATACAACATCAAACTGCAAATTTGTGATTTGTTTAGTTTTCTAATCTTCATCTTATGAGTAAATGCACATTCTTCAAAAAAATGCAGTTTTTAAGTGTTAATAGTGAGTTGGGCTAAAGCAGGCCTGAGTATTATTCCATCGAAAGATGGATTTAACCTGCTTTGGTAACTGTTCCATGGAATGCCAATATGATAAAATATCATTAGGTAATATTATCAACTTTTTAATCACGTAAAAAGGGGTAGGGGAGAATTAGTGTAATTTATAATAATTGTAAGCAGTATAAGAAATAAAGGGAAACCTGCTTGGTGCTTTACATTTACATTTAAATCCACTTATCTTTTCTGTGTTTTCCATGAATATCCTTGACATTTTGGTTTAATTATGAGAGATGTTTTTGTTTAAATCATTGTGTTACCCTCTTAGCCGAACTTGTCCTATTCTACCTTCTTCTCCTCCTATATGATCCAGAAATGAAGTCAAAATGCCAAGGTGTAAGATCTCTACAATTTCCATGGCAACAGAGATATGATTTAGTGAATACAGGATTTTATTTTCTAGAGAAAACCAGTTAAATGGGAGAAAAAAACCTTTCTCATTCAAATATTGTTTCATTTTATTTCAAGGCATGGAGTTTGATATGAGGCTTTAAGTTAGACCATTGCGGTATGAGATCTTGTTGAACAAAGCAAAATAACAACTTGCTTGTTCAGCACCCAAATGGAAATTTTCCCTGGGGAAACTAACATGCTCAAGAAAGGAGGGTCAGCGACTCAGCAGATGATGTGCTTCTCTCTGAGTCTTTGCTGAATCCCTGCCTTTGCAAGAAGATAAGGAGGATATGGTAGAGGGTATGCTTTCCAGGGTGGCATCCAAAACTGTGGTTTTATGAGTATAGGACAGATGTACTTTAAAAAGGAGCCTATCATGCCTGGCTTTTTGATAATTCTTACATAAGATGTGCTGCAGTAAATCCTTCCTGTAAGTCTAAATGTCGAATTCTGCAACAATGCAGTAACTCAAGCTAAAATATGTCTAACATCATTCACTGGAGTTTTCGCAATATCTTGCAGCTGGGGAAAACACATGGGTCTTGCAGTTCAATGACCTGAGAGTATTATTGACCAAGAGGGTGGGAAGTGAATTCCAAAGATGAGGCTATTTTAAGCTAATTAAAGGTCCCATGGTACTATATGCAAGAGTAAGAACATCTGCTACTGTGTCCTAGTCAAATTACAGGTTCGGTAATTACTTTCTGCTTAATTAAGCTCCTGATTAATTTTAGGTAGATTTAAATATTTGTCATGCCTTTCCGTATTTTGTTGCTGCTGTCAGTTCGGTGGAGTGAGCGACTGGTGAGAGAATGGCTCCTCTGCTTTTGCTTGTGCTATGTGTGTTGTATGTGGAATATAGTTCAGGTGAGCACGTGGGGATTATGAAAGTCAGTTCGCATTGGATTGTTGTAGGCAATTGACAAAAGCACAGCCTTAAACACATTACTTGGCTGTGCCCCACTGCTCTTCAGCCACATTTACAAAGGATCTATTTATATGCATTATTTTAACTGCTATGATGTACAGATGCAAGAGTTCTATTTGCTTTAAAAGGCATCATTAAAGTGTATTCCAGATGAATGCATAGTGTGTTTATTATAATTAATTTAAAATTCCATTTACCATAAGAGTAATCCAGACTTTATATAACATCTGATGGAAAAATGATAGGGATATTCACTAGATTATCTGCCAAACAGAGCAATAATTTAAGAGCATATCAATATTTTCTTCTTTTCCAGCTGCTTAGTATATTCCAGGTCCATATTGACTCTTGGAAAGGATGCTTGTGTGATGAATTTTATAATGGTAGATACAAGTATGCATACCTGTTTATACATAAATATGAATATATCTTAGAAGAGAAAAAGTGAAACATCTATATGGTATGATAATCACATATGGGATTATGTGAGAAACATGGCAGACTGACAGAATGCAAGTCATTAGATGTGATCACTGTACTCTTGATAGTATCTTTAAGAGGACTTCTGTTGTGCTAAACTAAGTGAGTATCAGATTTCACCAACTGTGCCTGACAATAGATTGTGGCTAAGGCTGACAAGGCCCCTGGGAAAGAGCGCTGCTATGGCCTGGAAAGGGTTTCATACCTGTTACTATATCCTGAGGAGGGGGATTCATTGCTAAATCTATGCAGGCTCATTCTTAATCCCATGAAGCTAATGATCTGTGAAGGATATCTTAAAGATGCTTACTGTGAATAAGCATATTATTCGGACTGTCAGATGTAGGGTTTTTTCCTTGTATTAGTTTTCATTATGAAATAATTACACTCCTCCACAGTGAATATATTACGAAAAAACCTTGAAAGAATTGCTTAATCTCTCTTCCAATTCATAAATATTGGTTGAGTTTAAAGTTAACAAACTTAGAGGTATTTTAGGGTAAGTTACTTATTCCCAACAGATATGTTATTTCCTAAACTGAAAGTAATTCCCATGAGAAAAAAAAAAAAAAAAGTATTTTTCTGGTTTCTAACAAACATTTTCAAATTTGTTCATAATGCACAATGATGTTAAACTCAAATTTTTCAAGCTGAAATTTTCTCCTTATGGCATGTGTAATTTGGTGTCCTGTCCAAATAACCTGCTTAACCCCCATGTCATTGTAAAGTATTTAACTTAATGTAGTTATCAGTTTTCAGGATATTTGGTCCCTTATAAATCTAATATGGCTGAAGAAATAGTTTCCAATTCATTATTCTGCTTACACATCAGTAGAAACAACTCCCTCTTACTTCTGCTCCCATATCTGGAATAATCTATGGATAGCTAAGCCATTACTCAATAAAGGTTTAGGTAAATGCATATATTCAAACTCTGAGTTTATTTGTAGATATCACCACAACTACACATATGACAAAAGGTTCAGATGGGAATTTATGAGAAATCCAAAGAGACTCTAAACTTCTCTCCCACACCCATCTAACACTGTCCTACACTAACATTGTCCAATGTACTATCTCTATTCCTTCACAGGGAACATGTCCACATGGCTATCCCACCACTGTATTCCCCTTCCCAGTCCCCTGAAATATCTGAAAATCTGCTCCAAAAGATGAGCATTTGAATAAATAGATTTAGGAACATGATGTATAGGTATGTATGCTTGCAACGAAGAAAACCCAGACTGTCATTTTTCAAGAAGGCATAGTTACAGCTTACCTTTTCTTTCTTTTTGCCAGCTGGGCACACTTTAGTGTTACATTTTTTTGTTGTACAAAGCTATTAAAAGGGAAAATATTTCCTACAGAGAAGCTGGAGTTAGCAGGAACTTATTAACTAGTTCTTAACTCTTGGTGTGGCTACTTTTAATTCTCTGAAATCTGTCTTGGGACAATGTCCTTTGCTGGGCAGGGAGGAAATGTTAACATCAAATCATGGCACTGGTTCTGGAAGAAAGATCAATTCTATATACTCATAATACTAGGGAAGAAAAATTCTTGGAGAGTAATATGGTTGTAATGCCCCTGACTAGAAAAATTGATCTTGTTTTTCAAAACTGTAAAAGTTAAAGCAGGGTTTCAAAACTGAAGGAAGAGGGTACTTCTTGGGTAGAAAGAGTACGTTGAAGTTCTGATTACAGTGGTCACAGACTGAGAAACATTTTGCTGAATGTCTCTCAACTGAACCCATGTAAAATCTAATTATTATGTAAGTGGGTTTTTTTGACACTTCCATGGCAGAGATGTGCTCTAATAGTGTCTTTATGGCAACTCAAGAACTGGAGATTTTAGGGAACAGAGTAATTGAAGAACCTCAATTTAAGTGAATGTCAAAATTAAAATCCTCAAATCACCTTGCCTTTCAAACAATACGCCACCTGTATGACTCTTCTTCTCACTTTCCCTTTGTATGTCTGGAAGTGGCTCAGAGGAAACAAAGAAAAGCCCAGTGATCTGTATGAAGAGCATCAAGTCCAAGAAGGTTAGATCTGACGGGAGATGAGGAGCCTTCCGGGAGCAGGTCTTTACAGCAGTTCCCTCATGTATACATTCCTGGCCCACCTAACTCACGTTGCTTCCCACGGCTCACCAGGAGGTCATAGAGTCATAGAATAGTTAGAGTTGGAAAGGATCTTAAAGATAACCTAGTTCCAATACCCCTGCCATGGGCAGAGACACCTTCCACTAGCCCGGGTTGCTCAAAGCCCTGCAGATGCATTGTTCCCCTCCTTAACTCATTGAAAGCATTGAAAACTGTTGCGGATAGAAAAGCTATTCTGACCTGACACAGAACAAGTATAGCACTCTGAAATTCTTATTCAGTAATGGATTAACCAGGACAGGAACAGGCCTTTCAGAAGTCTAATCTTATTAATAACGATCTTCCAAAGTCATTGGTTCATATCAAAAGAAGCAGATGGCCACAGTTCCAGCATAAAACTGTTCACTTCCCTGTGTACATGTTGCTCCATCTCCCAGCCCTTGGACACGTCCAGCTAAACGGCACCTTTTTGAGAAAGCTGTGGATGCTGGCTCTATGCTCACTCACCTATGCAGCAGCTGGAGCTCTGCTGCTCTAAAAAACAAGTTTGCCCAGTAACCTTTGCTGTGTGCAGCTGTCATACATAATGTGGGCCACAGACGAGAAAGTCCTGCTGTGTTGTGAATCATGGTGCACTCAACCAGGATTTAGAAGGTTATGGGATGAAAAAGATAAAATATCTACGTGTGACTTCTTTTTTAGCCCTATCCGGTTGACAAGTCAATGGGCAGTCAGCACCCTTGAGTGCTTAAAGAGTAGCACAAAAGATGTCCCAGGCCTCTCCCTGCCATCCCTGGACATACTGTACACTGACAAATGTCTCAGACATTAATATACTTCTCAAGGCATACAGGGGTAAATCAGTTGCCTAACCAAGCAGACAAAAAAACCCCAACTTGTCATAATATGAGAAAAAGAATGTGGTTGATTAAACTGGAATATTTCTAATCTTGATTTGAACTTGCCTATGCATTACACAACAGTTTGAATGAAAGAGATTATGTTGATATAACAGCCCCACAGCTGTTCCTAGAGGACAACAAAAACATACTTACTAGGATCCCTAACCTGCATGTTTATAATGCCCCAGCTGAGACTGACTGACCTGGTGAGAAGTCCTAGTCTGGTGTCAATGGGAAATGACAAAATTTGTTTAACAACCTGCCTCCAAAAAATTACACACAGGCCAAGAGCTGGGACACAGAGAAGCAGTATCAAGAAAAGAACACAATGAATTCCAGGAGTAGTTTACTTCTCTGGAATTTCAGATGATTTAGGACAAATGGCTGAAAGAACCAGTCCATAAAATAAGCAATGAAATAATTTATTTTCAGAATGCCAATGCAGTTTGTCTCTGATCATGGGTGCTACAGTAGCATGGTACAGCAAACAGTGCTCTGCTGCACAGAGGTATCTGTGCATCCAGGCAGGTACAGAGTGCTTTGGGAGCCCAGGGCTGCTCTTGCACTGGGGAATCAGAAGTGACAGTCGGGTCTCGGTGTTTTTCACTCCTGATGTTTCCAATCTATATTTCTTACAAACAAACTGATTATGTTACGAGAAATTCTAACATTGGATGTATGGATGCCTTTGCTTTTCCTTTCTCTTTTCTGTTCATTTGCTTGTAATAGTCAATCCTTTTCTTAACATGCCACCAGAATATTACGCATGTGAGTTTTTGTATCTTTTCTGTGTTCATTTTTCCTTTTTTGTCACGTTTCTATTATTCCTATTAACTTAGCTCCTCTAAATCATCTCTTGTATTAACTTGTACTTTTCCTTGACCCCAAACTAAGCTTAGATAACACACTATAAGGTGCTTTCTACCTAAAGGTTTGATTTGGTGGACCAAAAGATTATTGCACTACAAGTTAAATGACAAGGTCTGAAATTTATTGTACTTACCCTTTCTTTTTTTCATCAGAGACAATTGTACATTTCGTGTTGTTTGTAAAAGATAAATTATATTATGGAAAATTGCTAGATGAATTATATTTTCTCATTTTTAGGCAGGATCACCTTGATAGTTGAAAGATATCTAATAATGAAAAAAATATGGCTACAACATTAGTGAACTAGTACAAGTACCAAACTGTGCTTTCCTTGAAAACCCATCTGCCCAAGGCATTCCTCCCTGTATTGTAGTACCCTAAACCATACTATGATATTTAGTAAGTAAATAAGAGTGTGTCGTCAATACTTATATGTGTTAAGATGGTTTTAAAGTGAAGCACGTTTAGGCTATCTGTCATTATTGATAGCAGGAAATTTGTGCTGTTGGCCTACTTGTGTAAGGAGGACTGTCCCACACGTAAGGCAGCACGGATGGGCAGTTCCCCTGTCACTGCCCAGTGCTAGGGGAAGCAAAAGAGGGGCCTGAAAAAGTTGTGTGTGAGGGGTTTGGTTTTTTTATCCATTGCCTCCCCTGTCTTTCTAAGTTTTTGAAGTACTCAAGAAGGAAGATATGAAATCCATCAGAGGCCTCTGGAGGTTATGGTGGTTTCACTGGGAGTCATAACAGTGGTTGATTGGTGTATGGAAACCACTGTCTCAGAAGACAGTTGAGTTGAGCCTTGTCATGAGAGCCTTTACCTTTGAAAACAGGCACAAGAGATCAGTGTCTCCAACAAATCTGCTAAGTCCGTTTCTTCTACAGGCTGCTTTGAACCAGCAAATTGAACTTTTGAACTCCCCCCACCCCCCACCCCAGCTTGAGAATTCTTTTTGGATTTACTTTCTGCAGAAACCTGAACACCTTGAGATTTCTGTGAGGTCTCTAAGGCATCCTTCCAGACCTTTAAATAGCTGTTGCACAGTCTGCATAACCTGTATGCTATAGTGCTTTAATTCAATGAGATTGCAAAGCGTAGATCCTTCCTAAACATAACATGAAATATTATAAAAATATTTCGGTTTTAAAGGTTGATCTTAAGATGATACTTCTATATTTCCACAATACAAAGTGACAAGCAATGTCTTTGTATAAATTATGCACATTTATATGTCTGTGTAGATACAAGTACATACACAAAGTTACAAAAGTACCAGGCATTCACCTATACATTCAAAATTCCTTCCAAATATTATCTGTCTTAATTTGTAAGACTATAATATTTACATGCTAAATACAATCCTTCGTACTCCTTATATTCCTAGCAATTAAAGTAACATCTAATTCTACATACAAAGAATCACGTCTTTCAGTGGAAGCTAAATCTTTTCATATTTTCAGAACTCCATTTTGCAAAACCATTTGTGAGTTCTGATTCTGAAATAAGATTTTAGTGTTTTGATTAGATTTTCAAAGGCTTTTTTTAACACCTAGTAAATGGGGGCTACTCTAATTTTTGAGAATACCACAGATGTCTCTCCACAGTGTTTACCAGAAAACAAGACAATAACAAAACCATGGATTCATGCCACCAAAGGCAGTGTAGCAAATAGAGTAATCACATACACAGAGTTAAAGCCATTATAAAAGGGCGACAAAGACAAAGGAGAGAAGAAAGAGATAAAAAGGCCAATTTTTGTGCAAGAAATGTAATCCTCAGGGAATGTATCCTCAGGGAATTTTTGTCACAACTTTTTTGACTAACTTTTGAAAAAATGATTACTTATATTACAGGAAAAAGGGGCTCAAAATAATGAAGCAACCTATAAGCCTAAAAATCATTTCACTTATTCACAAAACCTCAAACTCCATTGCTCATCAGTTTCCAGACTCTGTTGTACAGTAGTTTCAAGTCTGGTTTTGGTTAAGAAATAATGCTTGTCATAATACTTGCTGGGTTTCTTGTAATCATCCAAGTATCATAAAATGTAAACTTTTAAATTATCCTCAGTAGTTTTGTGAGGGTATTAGATCTTTCATGAATCATTCTTCTTCTTTGAAGTTTTGGCCATAAAGTTGAGCTAAGTTTACCAAAAGCATGAGAGGATAAGTTACAAGTGACTTTCATTTACAATTTACACTTGCCATACGGAGAATTTACCTTTTACTACTGTGTTAGTCTGAATGTTCTGCATTTCAGTTTATAAGTGAAGAGATTTTACAAAGGCCATGATTCATCAAAGTCTAGATTGTTATTACTGAACCTTGGGATCTGCTTTTGTTTTTCTGTAAAGAATAACTTTTGTAATCTTCCTCTCCTACCTTTCCCCACTCCCCTCCTTTTCTAAAGATCTGTTGTCTGTAGAATAACATGTCAGTGTTTTAGGCCATTTTCTACTATCTTTCTCCAGAATTTCTAAAAATCCTAGGCTTTCTAGAAGGTTAATAATTTGCCATGATATTTATTACCTACTCAAAATCCTTTCTGAGATTCAGCTGAAGAAATAATTCCTCCTTATGTTAGCATAGACTTTCCTAAGTAGCAGCGACCAATCATTTGTTCAGTCCATTTTGTTGATGCCATTCCAAAAAATACTACGGAATATGTTTGATGAATTTAAATTTCTTAGAAGACAAGTATTTACAAATATTGGGAAAACATCTCCTGGACAGAGATACAAGTGCAAACTGATGCACCTACTACCCAAGGGAGAGATTCGTAGGGTCTTGGTCTGCATACTCTTTTTGCTATCAGCTGGCTGACTGATCAGCCTGTGAGTCACTATGAAATGCTCTCAGGATGCACTGCTAGTTATAGAACAACATTTTTTTAGGCATATCTGATAGATGCAGTCAGTAGACCACTAGACGTTGTTGTCTGTCTAGGTAAAAGATATTTTAATTGCAGTTGATTTACATGAACATAACTGAAGTCAGATTTTGGGCCATACGTGGGCTGTGTTATGCACATGTCTATCTTGTATTTTGAAGTAGAGAAGATATCTACTGATAACTCTCCTGGGGACCTTTACATAATTTAAACATTGGTGTAGACAGCCTGCTTATAAGTGACCAACATCAGCCTTAAGCAAAATCCTCTGGTCTGGGATAAATTAGACGTACTTTTTATTACCACTCCCTCAGGCAAGAGCCTGGGAATACAAATGAGCTTCTAACAGGGCCCTGAAGATAAACAGAATCACATGCCACCAGTTCTGCAGGGAAAGAATTTCAGAGGCTGTACAACTTAACTGAAATTGTGCAGATACTCTCATTTAAAGTTCATTAGTCGGATGTAGTTTTACTACGTTTCCACTGGAATTGTGATGGATCTGTGAATAGATGTCCAGCAAGCCACAGGGCATTTCAAAAACCCAAATATGGATTTTGCATGTTGCTAATAACCTGCATACACAATGCTGGCTGACTGACTTGAGTCCTTTGGAAGGGGCTGGTGAAGCAAAAGACAATTTGTGTTATGTGCAGTCTGCACCTTTCCTTTTTTTTTTTTTTTTTTTTTTTGCCGAAGTTCATATGCATCAAATAAATTTTAAAAAACATAGACAACCATGTTTTCCCATCTTAACAGCAACTCTTTCAGGACCTTTGGGATTCTACAGATGTGGTCCTTTAGATGTGGCTGTAAGCCTTTGCAAAGATACTGCCCTCAGTTTTGTTCCAGGTAATCAGGTTAAAGCCATTACCCCATTACTGAGTCCATAACCAACCACAGCAGTGATCCTGTTTCATTTAAAACAAATTAGTTTAAATTAACATCCACAATAGTGAACAGCTGTAGATGGTAACTTTCAAAACTGCCAAGATGATATCAGGAGCTGCCCATGCCTCAACCAGCTTACTTTCTTTTACACTCCTAATTTAGACAAATGCTAAGAGGACAGTAAATGAATACAAAGGAAAAAAGCACATGAGAAAGTTATCCTAGGATAATTAAAGTACTGTCTGAAACAACCTCAGTATCTTAACATTTATATTTGAGATCTCATAGAGGACAGTTAACATTGGAATAACAGCAAAAGGCAAACTCAGGGTGTAGATTTATAATTGAAAAAAAATGGAATTATCAGCTTTATCAGCTTAGCTTGCATCTCTGGAAAATTCTGGAAAAAAAAAATGAACTAGCTGCTAAAAGCTGGAGAATAGTAAAGCCATAGTTATAATATAGTCTTATGTGAAGCTTTTTTGTACTCACATAGGATCATCAGATGGCAAGAAAATCTTAGCCTGGATGCAACTGCTGGAGTGCAAGTTAATGTGGTCTAAAGGTATCTAATGGTAGCTGCAGTCGGGATGGGTTTCATGGAGTTATACCCTCTGCGTAGCTCTGTTTAGTGCTTTCTCTATTTCCTTAATGAAATAGAAAAGGACGTGATAAGTCCTCTAACGCCGTGAAGGTAAAAGTGGCAATTATATTAAGTTGTGTGTTCAAAATTATTTTGACAAACTGGAAAAATGGTCAGATGAATTTCAGAAAGGAAAAATGTGGAGTATTAGCCTTTGGCAGGAATAACCAGCTGTGCAAACAGTAAGCACTGACAATCTGATAGCAGGTTTTCAGGGAAGGATCTGAGAGTTACGAGAGTGTGAGCTGGTGAACCATGCTGTTGTGAAATAGGCAGAGCCCGTTCAACGTGTGCAGGAACTCCTCCGGCTTGCCTCTGCATTGCTGAGGCCTCACATGGACTATTGTGAGTCCTTTGGGGGCTGCATTGCAGAAAGATGTGGAAGAAACAAAGAAGACCCAGAGGAGAATTAAGAGAATAATCAGAAGCCAAGAAAACATGACCTCTGATGAAAAAAATCATCATTTTGGGGTCATTTCATGTACATAAGAGGAGATTTGTGGGAGGAGGATGATTGAAGTCTTCAAGGATAAAAAACACTGCTGTGAAGAGGAAGGGAATAAGTTATTTTCCATTTCCGTAGCAGAGAGAGACCCAGAATTAACGGGTTTAAGGTAAAGTGAGGAATACTCCGGTACTTAAAAGCTTTTGAAGGACTGAGATAGTGAAGCATTGGAATGGATTGTCTGGGGAGGCTGAGACTTCCCCATCACTGGAAGACTTAACAAATAGGTTAAACAAGCAGCTGCCTGCAACGACACGTCTTCAGTCAATACTGGTTCGGAGGAAAACAATGAATTTAGTTTATGTCTTCAAATCTCTTCCATATATAACTATATCAGATTCTGTGATATATGCTGGCTTTTTCCTAACATCACTATAGTGCAGTTAATAGCATCTCATGTTTCTTTCGTTTTCACACTGCCTTGGAAATTTTTATGGTTTTGTCAGAAAATAAAAATTTGTTAACATTTTAAACTACTTTCAGAAAGCAGTTAGCTTGAATTACTTCCCTGCTTTAGATTTTCTCCCAAAATATCCTATTTCTGTAATTTCAGAAATTCTGGATTCAGATTAGCAGGTTTGAATTCTTTATATGTAAATTTAGAAATTAAGACTTTTTTTTTTTTCTTTTTCCTCTGCCTCCTTTCACTGGCCCTGGGAAATATTTTCAATTTTTTTTTATTTTGTGAGGCGGGGAACATTTCATGTGATTGAAATATTTAAAAAAACCAAATTTTGTTCACTTACACTGCTTATGAAGAAGCAACAAGGACTCAAAAAGTTGCTTGTAATAGGTGGAAAAAAAATAAGCACTTGTGATCCACACAGCCTGATTCTCCACAAATTCAATGGTACAAGATTAAGAAACCACCCAGAAAATCAGTGTTCGGAGATTCAACCAGGAGACATTTCAATTATTGTGGACTACATCTTTTGCAAGCTGAGAGAAAAATATCTTTCAGTAGGAAAGCTTTCCCTGACAGAAGTTGTACTGCTTTCTGGAATACAGTGAGTATTTCTTGCCAGAAGTGCTGACATGAGAGAAACGTGGAAGGAAGGAAATAACAAATTAGGCATAATACCACAGTATGTGTATGTGTACTTATTCTCTGTAATGATGGTACCACCTAGATGGGGAACAGTCCACCTGTGAAAAAAACTGGGATTTAAAAAAAAGGCCAAAGAAAAAGGCTTTTTATTAACAGTATTAGTACCAGGAAAGTAATTACCAGCCCATTGTTTGAGATTCAAATGCTTGGCATTACTGGTGACAGCTAGTGTGTATTTGGGGAGACAGATCTTCTATCACATGTATTTTTCTTTCAATTTATTCTTGCCAGCTCTATGGACTGTTTGTGATAAGGACAAGGGTCTAGAGAGAGAAAGTTGCAAGTTGCTGATCATAGGCTAAAGGTAACAGCACCAAAGTCAGCACTGAGAAGAGCGATATGAACTGTAACGTTTTTGTGTGGTGAAAAAGATTTAAATACATGAGAGAAGGTATCATTTTTTCAATACTGAGAGGCAACAAGGAAGAGTATTTTAAAAGGAGGTAGAAGCTCTGCTCAAGGGGGGATAAGTATAACTGCCAGATGTTTGACACATTTGGTTTGCATGTGTTTTTCTCCTTCAAACTTAAAAGTCTAGAAAATAGATGAGCTCATGAATGGTAAACTACATATACAAAACAAATTCAGTGATAACTCAGCATTCACAAGGAAAGAAAAGGTTCATTACAGAGGAGCACCACTCTTTTATTAATGAAATACATTTTCTATAAGTAAGTCCCCATCACCAAATTGGGAATTTGGCAATATGTGGAAAGAAAAATAAGTGGAAAAACCTATATGTGAAAGTTGGCATACTCTTTTCCTTCCCAGCTTACTTTCACTATGTCACTCTTATTTTTAGGTCTTAGTAACAGAACTCTTTCCAGATTTAGACTCATTGTGTATCTTTGTAGATACAGAAAAAAAAAAATAGACTTTCTTCTGCATTGAACAGTTATGACGTCAGTTGTTTTTTTATTTTCACCAGCTCCTTTGTTAAATTACAATGTTAGTATTGATTTCAAATATTATTGCATGAAATATTATTCAAGTATTTATTTAAGAACACACATGCCCAACTGGTGAAGTGTGAGTTTAATGAAGAGTTTAATGTGAATATAATTTAAATTCTCAAGAATTTCTGAAGAACTCATGATACAACTTCCAAGTCCATAAGGATTTGGAATATTAAAGAAAAAAACTCCAGACATTAGGAGAGGTTTGAAAGCTGCAGCTTTACCAAATTCTAGTTTTATGAAGGACTGCATAGTATCAATCCCAATATCAGTCTTTAATTCAATCTCAGTATCAGGTGTTAATATTTCCACATGAACACCTCTGTGCCATATAATTATTTTCTTTCCCTTGTGAACTTGGGTATCTTTTTTTAAATGACTGTATATTGTTTTCCAATGGTTTTCCCTGTCTCGGTCAACTCCCAAGGAACTCCACTCTGTGAAAGAGATATCTTGTGTTTTGGAGGAAGATAGATGTGTCAGCAGCTCTCTGGTAGAGACAAGGAGAGAACCTAAAAAGTTAGGAAAGCATCCAACTTTCTTAACCTAAAGTTGTCCACATCCCGCCCAGTTTCTCTATTTCTTGCTTCAATGGCAATATCAGGGATGCTATTTGCTGTTAACTGAATTCTTTAAATCAAAATTTCCACATCTAACCATAAACCTAACACAGGGCCAAAGAGACAAGTACAGCAATACAGTTTAAAGCCTAGCTGAGAAGATTATGTGAGGATTAAGGATTCAGGATCATCCAAAAATGAGGACGCTGCTAGGAAAAAGGGAACCTAAACAGAAGGAAATTATTTAATCTGATCCATAAGGGAATCAGGCTGTGGTGTTTAAAAACATGAAAACTGTGAGTAAACTTCCAAACTAAGAGTGTGGGAAGGCAGCAGTGGAAAAACCCATTGTTCAGAGTTCTGAGATTGATACAAATCAGAGATTGATACAAATATGAGAAGGACATGCAGGACAAGTTGGAGAGTGCAGTTAGTCACAGAATCACAGAATGTCCTAGACTGGAAAAGACCTGTAAGATCATCTAGTCCAATCATTAACCTAACACTGACAAGCCCGCCACTAAGCCATGTCTCTTAGCACTATATCTACATGACACTTAAATACCTCCAGGACCACACCACTGCCCTGGGTAACGCGTTCCAATTCCTGATGACCCTTTCAGCAAAGAAATTCTTCCTAATATCTGATCTAAACTTCCATTGGTGCAACTTGAAGTCATTTCCTCTTGTTCTATCACCTGTTACTTGACAGAACAGGTTGCCTCCCACCTCTCTGCAACCTCCTTTCAGGTAGTTGTAGAGAGCAATAAGGTCTCCCCTCAGCCTCCTTTTCTCCAGGCTGAACAACCCCAGTTCCCTCAGCTGCTCCTCATAAGACATGTGCTCCAGACACCTCACCAGTTTCGATGCCCTTCTTTGGACACGCTCCAGTGCCTCAATGTCCTTGCGGTGAGGGCCCAAAACTGAACACAGTACTCGAGGAGGGGTCTCAACAGTGCCGAGTACAGAGGTAAAATCACCTCCCTGGTCCTACTGGCTACACTGTTCCTGATACAGGCCAGGATGCCATTGGCCTTCTTGGCCACCTGGGCACACTGCTGGCTCATGTTCAGTCTGCTTTCAATCAACACCACCAGGCCCCTTTCTGCTGAGCAGCTTTCCAGCCACTCCTTCCCAAGCCTGTAGCATTGGAGGGGCTTGTTGTGGCCGAAGTGTAAGACCCAGCATTTGGCCTTATTGAAACTCATACAGTTTGCCTTGGCCCATCGATCTAGTCTGTCTAAATCCCTCTGCATGGCCTCCCTACTCTCAGGCAGATCAAAGCTTCCACCCAGCTTGGTGTAATCTGCAAATTTACTGAGGGTGCACTTGATCCCCTCATCCACATCATTGATAAAGATGTTAAACAGGACTGGCCCCAGCACCGAGCCCTGGGGGACACAACTCGTGACCAGCCACCAACTGGAATTAACTCCATTCACCACCACTTTCTGGGCCTGGCCTTCCAGCCAGTTTTTTTACCCAGGAAAGTGTATGCCCATCCAAGCCATGAGCAGCCAGTTTCTTGAGAAAATAAAGTACCATTTAAAATATGGTTCCAGGAATGGAGAACCAAAATTCTTTGGTAGAGGTACTTTTACACAAAGGATAGAAATCTAAAAAATCAGACAGAAGAACTAGAATGTCTAGCCCTTCATGAGGACATCACAGTATACGTACCAGAAGCCTGGTGAAGAAAGACAATCAAAGAAAACCTGCAAGACTAAAATGTGAACCAAACAGAAAATACAGAGTAGGCCATAATAGGAGTGGATTAGTTCTGTCTGACAGGAGATCATAGAATCAAACGATACCAAAAAGACTATTTGCCTGAATAAGTAAAGAAGAATCTATACATTAAAATTGCAGCTTATTTGGAGAAGCTAGGGAGTGGGATGGTGACATTAGCTGTGATATGCTCAGGGAAGTAAGAGAGGTTAAAAAGGGGGAGAAGTGACTGTGATGAGAGACTTTCGTTACACCCATGTTGCCTGTGCAAATGTTACAGCAAGACTCAGGACATTGACTTAGGTTGATGATGATGATGCTACAGCTGTCTCATGGAATGGTGGATTAGGGAGGTAATGAAGAAAAAGGCAACTCTCAACATCGAGGTTAATACAATGTAAGATTTTATTACGGATGAAAATTCAAAATTAAAGTCTGTGTGTCCTCTGCAAAAAATCTTTTCTTACCTACTGGAAATGTGAGCAAGGAAGAATAATGGTGATCCACTTGATGTAGTCCACTTTTGGATTTTCAAAAGGTTTTTGACAAAGTCTCTCACCAAAGAGTTTTAGGAGAGTAGGAGCTATGGGATAAGAAGAAAGGTCCAGGCCTTGATGACTAACTGAAAGACAGGAAATGGAAGGTGGAAGCAAACACTCCCTGGTCTCACTGGAGAAAATGACCAACTCCATGGGAATCTCACAGAATGACAGAATGGTCAGGGTTGGAAGGGACCTCTGGAGATCATCTAGTCCAACCCCCCTGCCAGAACAGGGTCACCTACAGCAGGCGGCACAGGATGGCATCCAGGAGGGTTTTGAATGTCTCCAGAGTGGGAGACTCCCACACCTCTCTGGGCAGCCTGTGCCAGTGCTCTGCCACCCTCAAAGTAAAGAAGTCCCTCCTCATGTTAAGATGGAACTTCCTATATTCAAGTTTGTGCCCATTACCTCTCATCCTATCACTGGGCACCACTGAAAAAAAGACTTCCCATCCCCCTGGCACACTCCCTTTAAGTATTTATAAACGTTGGTAAGATGCCCCCTTAGTCTTCTCTTCTCTAGACTAAAAAGACCAAATTCCCTCAGTCTTTCCTCACAAGAGAGATGTTCCAAGCGCCTAATCATCTTTATAGCCCTTTGTTGGACCCACTCCAGCAGTTCCCTGGCCTTCTTGATCTGGGGAGCCCAGAACTGGACACAATACTCCCAGATGTGGTCTCACCAGGGCAGAGTAGAGGGGGAGGATGACCTCCCTCGACCTGCTGGCCACACTCTCGATGCACCCCAGGAGGCCGTTGGCTTTCTTGGCCACTAGGGCACATTGCTGGCTCATGGTCATCCTGTTGCCCAGGACTCCCAGGTCCCTTTCCACAGAGCT
>NW_009646851.1:1995637-2006251 GCF_000708025.1 Charadrius vociferus | reverse complement strand
CCCTCCCAATTTTATGTCATCAGCAAACTTGCTGATTGCACAGTCTATCTCTTCATCCAGGTCATTGATGAATATTTGAACAGGACTGGACCCAGGACTGACCCCTGAGGGACACCACTCATTACTGAACTCCAACTAGACTCTGCGCCACTAACCACAACCCTCTGAGCGCTATCTGCCAGCCACTGTTCAATCCACCCCACTGTCCATTCATCTAACCCACACTTCCTAAGCTTGCCTGTGAGGATGATGTGGGAGACAGTGTGGAAAGCCTTGCTGAAGTCAAGGTAGACAACATCCACTGCCCTCCCCTCATCCACCCATCCAGTCACGCCATCATTGAAGGCTATCAGATTGGTCAGACATGAGTTCCCCTTGGTGAATCCATATTGACTACTTCTTATTACCTTCTTTTCTTCCAGATGCTTTGAGATGACCAGTGCCAGTCAAGTCTGTGATAACATAAAATATTCTGACAAATTCCTCCCAGGGACCTCTTATGACTCAGTGCTACTGAAGGCATCTGATCTTCTCTTTCCTTTTCTTGTGGTTTAAAAAAGTCAAAATTGGGGTTTGATATATGTAAGATACGAAGATAAATTAATACTTTGTGATGGTTAAATTTGTGATGGTTAAAAAAGTGTGGTTAAATTTATGTAGTTAAATTGGTTTTTAGGAAATCAGAACACTTCAGATTGAGTTGATGGGTGCTCGTGTTCTGTGACAATGGTGTCCTGACAGAGTGTGCTTTCTTCACTCATGATTTCACTAATACCAAAACCCACCAACAAACAGTTTTTGAGGATGTTAATAATTTTGAAGTCAAAATATAATTTGAGCAGCACCTATTACTTAAAATCTATACCAACTTATTGAAAAGTGAGGAAAACACTGATTCTTCAGTCAAGAATCACGTGTCTTACACCATGATGGGGAATTCATAAGGGACAGAGAAATGAAAGTGTGTGTTACGTAACCAGTGTATCACAGTATGTAGCCAGAAAGTGCTGAACTAAGGAAATATTCCCATGTTCTCATGTTTTAGGCGTTGGCTTTTTCAGCTTCTCTTATAGTATTTTCTGTGCATGATTTCATTGCTTAGTAAGGAAAAAATATGCAGGAGAAAGCAGACTGCTGCCAAATCATGGTGGTGAAAAATCTCAACACAGTTGTTTCCTGTTTCTAGAGATGTCTAAATTCCATGAATGCCTTTGTTTTTTCTTTAGTTGTTTTTGGTGTTTTTTTTTGAAGCCCAAGAGGAAAATAAAGTTCTACCCTTGTGTGAACTTAGCACTCTTCCAGATTTGTCTAGACAGAACAGGTCACAAGCTAATGCATGGTTACATTTGTTTTACATTAAACAGAATTGTTTAAAACAACTGGAATCAAGAACAGAATCAAAACTCCCACAAATGCTCACACCACTAAGTACTAACCATGTTTTCTTTCTTTTTTTTTTCTCTCTGTCTCTTCTTTACCTCTTCTGCTCATGTGATCCTGAATTGTTATATGTATCTCCCTGCAATGAATATAAATGATTCATTTAGCCAAAATAACAAATAACTTAGTGAAGAGAAATATTTCCTGAGAGATGGGAAATATAAATTTAAGTCTCCTCAGGCTGAAGAGGAAGCCTAAGCTAAACTTGTTGATTAGTCACCATTAGTCTAGCCTGAAAGATGTGAGTACAACATCTCCCATTTAAAAGAAGAATATGAACCCTTCTCTTTTCTCTGAAGGAAATGCTGTAGTCATCTGTCTTCAGAGAAGTCACTGGGATCTGGATCAGGACAAGCAGAGGTGCACAGAGCGCCTCTGAAAGCAGGTGAGTCTACCACGAGACACAGGTTGCTCTGTGTGGTTCCTTACGGAGTCTGTTGTGTCTTGTGTGTCCTACATTTTGCTGGCGTCTGTACCCTCTCAATATATGCTATATAGATTTATTTTTCCTGAAGTAAATCTATGATTTTAATACTTTCAGTATGCTTGGAAGAGAAATTTGGCAAAAGTAACAAACATTCACCTGCCCAATCTCAATTTAATAAGATAATGAACTGTATTTAAACCTTAGGTATTGCAGTACAAGCGTTCACTTATTTAAAATCTTCATTAGATCTAGCTCTAAATCAAGACTGTTTATCCTTCTAATTTAACCACAGGTTCTTGAAATAGGTACCAGTTTTATGCAATGTTGTTGAAGGCATCTAGAAATGATGACTAGCCTGGAAGAGTATGTTTCCAACCAATGTTTCTATGGAACTGTGAGTTGAATATCCAGTGCATACTACACAACAGCACAATAAACATGTTAATGATTTGTGAATCATTTACCCAGCAGCACAAACAGACCATTCTCAAGAAAAAAAAAGATGCATCTTATGGCCCTGGGGGAATCAGTCCTTTATCCTAAAGAGATGGCAATTTCTTGGTGAACATCCAGAAAAATGAAATATGAAACGTGCATCATAGAAAAATAGTCAGCTTTTATTTCAGTTTCCAGTACAATCCTACAGAGATGAAACCAGTGCTGACCTCCAAATTTCTTAGTGTTTAAATTTTAATAGAATTTTCTTATTTGGTCCAACACTGTAATGATCCTATATATTTGGAATGAATTTTATCATAGCGTATTTGAAAGTTCTGTACCAAATATTTTGTCAAATTTTATCGAAAATCTTTAGAGTACTTAAAATAATCAGGGTCACAGCAAGCAGTTTATGAAGAAATTGTTAGAGTAACAGTTCTTAACAAGAGAAATTGCTGTATCAAATTAAACAAATTCAGGAAATAATAAATCACTACACATGAAATATTAAGGATTTGCAATGGTTTAGCAGCATCACTGTTAAACACAATCAGGTAAATTAGTTGAAACTTTCTGCATTAGGCAAGTTTATTATGTACTAAATTGAGAAGATAGGTTTTATTGATTGCTTTATTTTGTTTTGTGTCTTCCTGTGTCTTCCATTGCCTTTTCCATCTAGCCCTTGACAGAAGCACAGGCAAAATCTGAGCTACCATAAAGGTTATTAAAGGATTGCGTAATCCTATTTTGAGGTAAAACCGTGTTTATGGCAGTCATGCAGGATGACACTGCAGCAAAATGCACCCCAGTGAAAAACTGAAAAAGCAATTATCAATCCTTTTACAAGCACTTTTATGAGGCCTGTTATTTTACAAAAGGAAAGCGACAATCCTATCCAGCGAATTCCCTTCCATTTGAAAAAGTGCTACTTTCCATACTGTAACAAGAGCAGGTGCCCTGTTAGACCAGCGCAGTGCTGGTATGTGTTTTGGCAGGTACAATGAGCAATACTCTATCATGAAAGATTACCTTCTGACTAATGATGATCACTATAAACAGTTGGGTGCTATTTGACTGCATGGATGGTGGTCCCACCCAGCTGACAGCCCATGCATATGTTTTATCTCATCTTGCCTTTCAAACTGTGCATGGAGTTAGACAGAGAGTTGGAAGAAGCATCAGAAAGTTATAAGGAAGAAAATGATAAATAGCAGGCTATTAAACGATATTACAACAAATAAAGCATAAATACAGGCCTTTATCATCGTCTGAGTTTATCTATGACAGAGAAGACCTTTTTGAAGCTGTACTTGGGAGCTAAAAAATGAACTGCTTGACACATAAAGATAACAAGAGGCTTCATCCAGATTCTCATTCTTTGGCCTATTGAGACTGCACTGAAATATCCGGCTGAAATCTTGATAGGTGTTATAGGAGGTTTTGAGTATAATTTTTCAATATTTTCACCTGCATGCAATAGATTCCGTGCAAAAATTCCCTGCCTTGCCTACACTGAGAATTTTGACACAACATTAGTTCTTGTTTTTTCCTCCAAAATCTTGAAAATGGGACAAGAACCTACAACTTCTGATTCTAATATCAATGTTTGGAAATACTATTGTTACAGCTTTACCTAGGCTGACTGTTTAGGCAAAACCTTCCAAAGTGCAAAAAATAATTATTAGATACAATTTTCTTCCTTTATGCCTCATTTGGTTGCAACAATTCACATTATTTGCATCCTTGGGCCAAAGTCTTGGAGCAGATGTCATCTATTTATAGGAATCAGTGTATTTGTACTTCAGGGCACAGCTTTGCACTGTGCATTCTTCAGGCTAAAAGGCTTCTTTACATGTGTGCTCCCTGGACTACGTGATACTGAAGCAACCGCCTTAGTGTAAACTGCTACTGTCACTGTTAGTGACTATTAAATAATATTTCCAACAGTTAAATCCAACAGTTTTAGCATGTAAAATGCTTTGGTCTAAGATTTCTTTCCAAGTGAAAATCAAAGAATTTTCTGAGTATTTTTCTTTGTGATTTATATGCTGCGGCTCAAACCAATGTCTTATTTTGTTTGGCTTTTTTTGTACTAAGAAACCTGATTTCAACACCAATTTTTTGCAAAATTAAAAAATATTTTTATGATTGACATCTCGGTTTTATCTAATCTGGTATACAGTTGTTGCAGGAACATGTCATCATCTTATAGTAACCTAGTAGCCCCTTAAAACTATCAACGGAAACTAGTTTAATCAAAACCCAAAAATAGATTGTTTGGATAGACTTAAAATACTATAGGGTGTTTTCTGAGACTACTACATGTAATGTGAAAAGTAAATTAAGTTCTTTATTGGTGGGTTTAAGTAAGTGATTAATATGCTAATTTGACTTGACATATGCAAGAGTGATATTTTGGTTCTTTTTGAAACAAATAGAATTACGATTAATAGCTACCTCAGACAGAAACTTTTAAGATGAAAAAATCTGTTTGCTTTACAGATAGAAAGCAGCAGACTAGTCACTATAAAAAAAAAAAAAAAAAGGAAGCCTTTCTAATCTGGGAGCTGATCATGAGTTATTAGCTACACACATATACATAGCTGTATTTTTTTCCGGGGTAACTGAATGTTCTGTAAGCACCGTTTTTGAAAACTCTCATTTACACTTTCAAGAAATACATTCTTTTTAGTCAAGATATGAGCACAAGTCTGCACAAAACAAGAGTTAATTAATTCAGAATTTAATCTGTGTGTTTTATAATCAATGTGCTTGCCAAGTACATTACTGGAGGTTTATATGAGTTTAACAAACACCTTCATGAAAGCTGATACCTGAGTGTATAGAAATTTTTAGATTTCCCACCATATATACAAAATGATTCTTAAAGCCTTACAGGTTTTGATAGACAATCAGACTTATGGATGGTAACATTAATCAAATATCTGATCTTTAGAATTTGTTCTAAATCTCCTTTTTCTTCTAATTAGTACTCTGTAGATCCATTCAGTGAAGAAATGCAAGTGTGGGAAAAAACAATCTCATTTTGGCTTCTTGGTCCTAATAGCTGTCACCTTTGTTATACCTTGAATTTTTTAGATCAATGTATAGTAATCAGGCACCTAGTTTTACACAACAGCAGATTGACACATTCTCTCTCTCATTTTCTTGCTTCCTTGATTTCTTTCTCTTTCTTTTTCCAATGGATTCAGAGAAGATCTTGGCATAACAATCTTCTTAGATTATATCATCAACTCTGCAACTATGCTGATTTTATGACTCTTTTTATTTCCCACCACTCGGTGGCATTATTAACCTCATTTGTTTTTGACTTGAGCTAAGTTTTGAGATATGTTTTATTTGCAGGTTCACAGCAAAGAATACAACTGAGGAACAGAAATCTTGGAAATTTAAAAATATGTTTGTTTTTCTAGGAGTATTATGCTCCACAGATAGTAAGAGATCAGTACTAAAAAAACAGAACACAAAACAAGATTTTTTCCCACATCAAAACTGGCACTTTGGCTAGTAATACAATTACATGTCCTTCATGAAGAAGTGGGTGGTTTTTTATGTAGTTATTTAAAATTGATGCAAAGCTTTCTGTTCTTTGACATTCACTGTTTTTTTTTTCCATCTATTAGATAGATCCTCTTAGAAGACAGAAAAAAAATCTTTTAGCTGTTTCGTACACATACACATAAATGGAAGCATCTGCCCTCTACTCCAGATGCTCTTGGACATGTTACACAAGCAAAGTCATAGAGACTCCCGTAATTATTTCTCGTGGATATGATGTCTTTCCAAAAACTTAAGAGGTTGAAATCTGTTTTTACAAACCTGAGATTTGTAAAACATGTACAACCTGAAACACAGGGGTGAGCCTTTGTCCACACATGCTTTTGTCTGTCCTGTTACCCTCTTCCCCACAACCCACAGAGTAGTAAGAAGGGATAAAGGGTACCACCGACAACAGTCATAGAGAACTGACTGAAATTCATTATCTCTAACATATGACTGATCTTGACCTTTGGGGATTTGTCTTACCAGTTAGTCTAAATTGCAGCAATGAGTGTTATGAATGCCCTAAAAGAAGACTCTTACACTGAAAGTTGTATTTTATCATATTCTATATTTTAGACTTTTCTGAATGATTCAAACATAAAATCTTGCAGTAGTTTCTTTTTCTGTCTGAAATAGGTTTATTCAGAAGCATATAAAGAGGGGTCATTCTCCATTAAAAAAAAAAGGCAACTTCTATAAATTCTCACAAAAAATTCCTACAAGACCTCTTGCTTTTAAATTACCAGCCTATCTGATATCATAACACATTTTAATACTGAAGTTCATCAGAGAGAGTGTAAGCTTTTAAATATGGAAGTTCAAATTAGAATCAGGTATCTCTGTAGGCAATGTCCGTACTACAACACTACTACACATCTAAGGAAGTGGATGAAGTTCAGAGGGAAAATGCATCAAAATGCAGTTGATTCTTCAGGTTAAAATCCTAAGCAGGTTTTGAGGAGGTCCAGCTCATACAGACAATAACATTCGAGTAAGTTCCTTAGTGTTTAGGTCACCTTTAATATTAAGTGTCATGGAGAAACATGTAGGTATCTCAGAACCTTAGGTGAAATTGTGTCAGCCCATTCAATAGACATCTCGGCAAACTTTTACGTGCTTCCTACCGTGGTGACGGTTTCAAATATCACAGTAGCAACAGTAACCATGATATATGGTGACTCATCATTTCCTTGCCTTTATTTTTTTTCCTTCTTTTTATTGGCAGCATTATCTGTTTTGATAATTTATAAATTGTAAAACAATTTATAAATATATATGCTTTTTAAAGTGCAACAAAGAATTGGGAGCAACAATAAAGTTTAGAAACTCTAACCCAGATCCTCAAATTATTACTTTTTTTTCTTGTTTTAGCATTGTAAGCACCCAAAAAGTGGAAAAGCTAGAACTTTGCTTTGAAAACCTGTTTGAATTATTTTGTTCCAAATGAATATAGACATGCAAAAAGGCTTATCTGCACAGGTGGTTCACGTACAGGAAGCAGAATTATACACAGTTTGACAAAAGGTCACAAAGGAATAAATGCAATTCTTTTTGAACTTGACAATAATTTATTAGAGCTTTGCTTATTTTAAGTAACAGAATGGCACACTAAAGCTTCAGAATTCTCTTTTGTATACATTCATTTCTCCATCTCGACTCGGTTTGAGAATAAACTGCCCATAGTGAAAAACAAGGAAGTCTGTGTTGAAAGGCAGTGGGTTAACCCACAGAAAGACAGTTAGTCAACCATTTGGGCAAAATTTTGAAGTGAATTTGCAAGATCTGACAAATTGTTGTATTCTCTTTTCCTTTCTTCCTTTCTAAAGTCCCAGTAAGAAAAGCCATGTGTTCAATGGGTGTTTAGCTCCAGCCTGAAAGTCTTGTACTTTTATATGCCAGTGGCACATAGAGATAATCCAATGGGAAGAAATTAAAGTACCGCTTTTTAATTCACAGGCACTATTTATAGCTGACTTGCAGAATGTTTTTTTCATGCTAAACTCCCAGCTGATTCCAATGAGTAGTAGAGAGAAGAAACTGGACTGTATATTAGAGCAAATGTCAGAAATCTGAATTTGACTGTTTGTAATGGTTTCATGCCAGCCAACATTAACTACTTGCACAATTACTTCTACTGGCTGATTTACTCACCTGTGTACAGGTTGAAGAATTGAGCTCTATCGCGTTTAAGTTTGGACACAAGACAGAAAGTATGCAACTAGTTTTTGAAGAACCTCCAATGTGTGTGTGAAGAACTGTAAAGCTACAGTCACTTTTTCCTAGTCATGAAGACATTAGCTCCATAGAAGTAAATTTTATCATACTGTGTACTGTAAGCTTTATAAACAAGCAACACCTTTAGGATTTTGTCTTGGTATACATGGGCTGCTTCTATACCACCCTGTTAAGTTATCCAGTAAGGGTGCCAGGCCAGCAGTACGCAGCCTCCATCCAAATTTCATTAGTAATGTCTAGCCATGGAAATGTCCTCAAAGTATTGCAGAGGTGGAACCTTTGGGAACCCCAGACATCCCAAAAGCTCCTGCTCCAACGTTTACTACATGGCCTGCATTCCACCTATCAGCTCAAGCGGAGCCTTCCAGCCAGGGCAGCCCTGCCACAGGGAACTTAGGACCATGTTGTTTTTCCATCAAGAGTGTGATGCAACAAGGTGGTAGCAATACATGAGAAGATGCTGAAGCGCATCCTGCAGGCTGTGATACCATTGCAAGAGCAATAGCGCACAGGCAAGGAGTGGTCACACATTGGGTCATCACAAGGTGCCTGTGAACCTTGCAACTAAACTCAGGCTAATCTTGTTTTTCACGTTGCTAGAAACCACTGTAGAGATCACTGGTTCCTGTGCAGATTCAATTAATAGGATGGAAATTTCAAAGGTAACTTTTATGTGCCTGTGCCAGGAAGCTATGAGCCAACCTATTTTGAAAAATTAACTTACTAGTTTCAAGAGGAGAAGCCAATGGCACACCCCTCTGGATGCTGGGCACAATGCCCATGGCACATTGGTTCATGACATATCGGTTTGATACCTGTGAGTTCATCATCAATGTGGCTTTAAGACAACTTCAGAACCGTGTATATTTCCTGTACATTTATTATTATGCAGCACAGGTCATACCACAGGCACCTTATGGGTCAGTGCTGATAATCTTGTCTTCTGACTAACTATTTTTGTTCTGTTTCCTGTCTTCCAGTTAACTCTTAATCTATATGAGTCCATGAGAATGTCATTCCTTTTAAGAGTCTTTGATAAGAAATTGTGTGAAAAGCTGCTTGGATATTCAAAAGGAATTCATTTTCAGCTATGAAAGTGTCCCACCTTCGTTTTACACCTGAATAATCTATTGGCCCTGCAGACTCTCTGGTAAACTTCTTACTTCTGCATCATTAAAATTCCGTGTTTAACTCATCAGAATTAATCCGCCCCCTTTCTTGTTTTGACATAATTTCTGCTTTTTGAAGTTTTGTATATTTTCTATTTCTAAATACCTCCTTCACTGTGGTTTAAACACATCAGGGTTTTTTTAGTTCTTTTAGATGCTTTCTCGTGGATAATAGAACCTACTTTGACAATTACTTTGCATTTAAGTCTTTAAAAAAATTGTGTAATCCGAAAAAACTTTAGACCATTTGTGGATTTTTTTTTCCCACTTCTTTGGGGCAAATATTCTAGTTGCTTATGTAGGTGATGGAAATGAAGTGAAATATCGTCTTTCCTGAATTGCTTTGCATTCTGGGTAGTCTTCTACTATACTTCTTCTTGATACATGGTGAGGGTATCATCCCCTGATGAGGACTTCTTGGGTCATTCCATGTTCAAGCCAGAGGTTTTTTTTCCAGCCTCCCTTGAGAAGAAGTTCACCTCCCTGACCTAACCAGCCATAATTTCATGAACTTCATTGTGTGCTCTGACTGTAAGTGTTGAAGGCAGACTGGCAGCAACCTCCCTGCACAGCTTCCACTTCCAGAACCTGATGAAAATGTGATGCTGCCCTTTGGACAGTTTGCGTTACTGCCTACTTGCTGTAGACTATACAGGAGTGTCATTATTTATTATGAATGATAGCATTTACAACATCTTTGTGCCACTGACAGAATCCATGTGTGTAAGAACACTGGTGTAGAGCAAACAAGAGTGACAGCATGGGCCACACATAGTCTTGAGGAATATATTGACTACAAGGATTGTGAGGGCACCCTGGAAGCATACAGAACCCAGATAAGACCCTCTTGCTCACTCTCTGAGGTCTTGGAGACACTGCAGGAGCTTAACAGCGTAAAAAGCCAGGAAATCAAAACCTGAGGACACCTTTGGGACAGTGTATACCCAAAAGACAAACAATGACATTTAAAAGCTCCTTTTCCAGAGCACAGCATCCACAATTGATGATCATTTTAAAAACAAATACACAAAAAAATCCAATCTTATATCCCATTCATTGCAAAAATCATAGCTTTCAAAAAGTCTCAACACACGGGCCTGCCAGTGGTTCTGAAATCTCTCCAGTAAAAGAGTTTCTGGATATTGAACTTCAAGAAAAAGCCTACCTTGCTTTCAGATGCAGGAGTCATCTGGAAATATACTCCGAGCTGAAGGTTTTGAACCCTTGAATAGCTAGTACTTTTGGCTTTTTTAAAATGCAAATTTAAAGAAGGAAAAGTTGTCACCCCACACTGTACCCTTCAAAAACAAGCCACTTTTTTTTTTTTTTTTTTTTTCCAAA
>NW_009646851.1:1976912-1995546 GCF_000708025.1 Charadrius vociferus | reverse complement strand
TTTTTTTTTTTTTTTTTTTCCAAGTCACTGCAGAAATGCAGAAACCACCCTTAAATCCTTTCCATGGATCAAGTTCCCATTCATGACAGGTTAACAGCAGTATGAAGTTTGGGGTGATTTCCCCTCAGCCAATGGAAAAAAAGAGCTCAGGTTTGCTTTTAGCTACAATCCTTTATATTTCACAGATGCACAAGGTATGACATGTCCAGCAGGTACAGATGGTCTCCTGATAGTAGAAAAGACTCATCTGATAGAAGCAAGAAGTGAGTTGCTCTAACTTTATACATAGTGTAGAGCTACAGAGCTGTGAAACTCCTGTGAGTGAGTGTCCAAGTGGTAGGAAGCTGTCTCCAGAATTCACCACAGCAGTCGCAGTTCACCTGCACACTTCCACTGAAGCACTAGCTTTCCTCTTTCCTAGGACCATCCCTCCCCTTCTTTGTTCTCCTTTGTAACATCCTGATTTGTTTTATTAATCTGGGCCCTCCTTTTTTGTGGTGCTTGAAACTGTGGCAGAGCACACGCTCACTCAGCTGTCACACCGAGTTGTGCTAATCTCAGGGTTTCATGCTATGTGTCTAAAAACAGACTGAAACCAGTGAAATATCCCTCACGCTAGCAATATGTTTTGTTTAGGAATCTGCAAAAGGTTCGTGGGTTCCTCTACATTTTTAAAAATTCGGTCATTTTAACAGTCTGTATGGGTATGGGTAGAAAACAAACATGTTGCTTTATCTTAAGCTTCTTTTGGTCCAGCCAAGGAGCTGAGATTTCCCTGCAAATCTGCAGTTCTCCGCTACCTAATTCTCCAGCACCCTGGCACTTCCCAGGATGGCCCATGTGGGCCCATGTGGCTCATCATGTAGCCACGCAGCCACAAGGATATCCAAGCAGCACAATGTCCCACAAAGACAACTATGCAGAATGACAACTTGCAGTTCAGGTGCAGCATCTAGAGCGTGAACGGTCTTTCCATAGAGTCTTCCTGGTGAAAAATCATCTTCCGTGACAAAGACCAAATGTTATATTTCACATACGCTGCTTCAGGACTAACACAAAACCTCTTTGTGATATTGGAAAGCAGTCAGTATCTTTCTCCAGATGGATGAACCACTTTCTCCTTTGATTTAAAATCATTGGTTGACTCCTATTTGGGATGATTCACTCTGGATAACAGAGCTCTCTGGCCTCACAGAGTAAACAGACAAACAAACATGTCTTACATCAGAACAGGGAGTTTTCCAAACACCATGGAGTTATGTATGTATCCCTGTTCTTTTTTAGACCTCAGTTGTGAATTGCAGAAAACACAGAAATGACACTCATACTGGCTAGGCTTTGCATCACACATATAAGAAAGGTTTAAAAAAATAGTAGCATTAGAAATATCCACAGAGGTGTTTTTTCTTCTGTGATTTGATCAAAATTCCCCAAAGTTTCTTAATTTTGCTTTATCATTTAAAATGCTTATATTCTGCAGAGAAAAAAAAAAAAAACAAAACAACAAACTGTCAAACCTTTACTCAAGAGCACTTTGTTGAAGTTTCTGTAGTAAAAAATATAGTGTAAAAAAAAGTAGTGTCCCCCATGCCCCTATCCTTCTTTACCCCTGCCCCACGGCTGCTCCCCCAGCTTGTGCTGCTCATACAGCTACGCCATGACCTGGACCGCTTCCCTCAGCTGACAGCCACAGGGCTGGGTTTTAGCTAAATTATGTTTAGCCTGGCTCAGCCCCAGTTCAGCTCGCTGCTTTGGCTCATTACATGGAAATGGACATCTACTGATGGAGGGAACCATACTGCTCAAGCCGCTCCTTCCAACCAGAGAAATCATCGTGAAACCGCAACCTCAGCATCAGATTTAATTGTGTCAAAGTGAGTAATTTGGCCAGACAACTGATGTACTAGACTGCTAATCAACTTAAAGAACAATCAAGTAATGCTGAGGAACCTACCTGAGTATAATGTATCGGTAATAGGCATTTTCTGGGTATCACATTGAGCCTGTAAAGCAAAAAGGCACACAAGTAAAATTATTTCCATCTCACAGAAGGAGGAACCTCAGCAGTATTAAATCAGAAGAGAGATGCTGCTCTTACATACGATCAAAAGCAGTATACTAAAATGAAAATAAGCTGAAGATAACAAAAAGGGGTCTCTAATATTCAAATGAATTTTTTATTAATTAAATTTTGTATTTATTCATGCCAGAGAATTAAAGCAAAATTACAATGTTTTAGCTACTTTAACAATTTGCTACCCAGAAATTATTGGAATAAGCTGGGTTAGAGAATGATTAAAATAGTTTAATTGAAAACTTATAGTTCAATGAACAAGATTAAGCATAGCAGTAAAGTCCATTTTTCATATTCAGGTGTAGAAATGGTACTGGAGTACCAGTGTTTTGCTATGCTAGGTATGTAGCTGTCTGTGCCTAGCATCAGTGTGAACAGAAGGGGGTGGTGTTACCTCAGCTTGTGCAAAGATCTGCATTTCCTAAGAACGGAACAAAAAAATTACCCCTAACTTCATTAGCTCCACTGAAAGAAGAATAAAATACCTAGGAAAAGAAATGGACTGACATTATTTACATTAAATGAGACTTCTAAATTATTTTATTCCCTTTTGATATGACCTTTTTTTTCTCCTACTCAGCGTTGTGGGATTAGCTGATTTACAAAAGACGCATGAAGTGCACAGAGATATTTGGAATACAGTTCTGTAGCATCACTACACAATGCCCCAGTTTTTCATGCTATGTTACTCATGAAAATCTGTTCTATGCATTACACAATTATGCAGCCACAAATGGGACATAATTTGGGATTCAGAAGACCATCTCTTTGTGCTCAGCTGGTTGGAGTCAGGTGGGAAATGAGAGAAGATGAGGCAATATCCCACAACCATGTAAAATTACTACGGGTGGGTACCCAGCAGAGACATCCATGACAATATAAATTCAGGCCCCGACTCCAAGGAAAAACCCACTAGAGGAAGATTTTGATAAGCTAGTGCTGGCATGGGGAGCCATACTGTGCCACTGAGACCAGAAAGCATTCTGGGAGCTGCTGTAGAGGGGGGCCAAGCTAGAAAGGTTTTTAGATTTTGATTGTTTTTTTTGTGCATGTGCGTAAAAGAGAGAAAAGCCTTCTGCTAATTCTTTGGCAAAGTAGCAACTGGTCCTTGGGACTGGTTATTCAGTCAAGATGCCATACTGTAACTCATTAACAACGGTGCTTACATATGCAAAACATCATGTAAATAAATATACTTACAGCTAGATTTGAATAAAAGGGACAAAAGTGTATGGGGTAAACACATTCTGCCACAAAATTTTGCTAAAGTATTGTGTATCAGCTGAGGAGAATACATTTAAAGACGGTATGACAAAGAAAAAAGGTCCACTGCTATTCTACCAGCTTTCTAGAGTCTAGCTAGAATACTCAATCTAAAGATTACTTTGGAAGCTGATTCAGAAAGTATGCTCCACACCCAAATATCCTGAAGTAGTGGACAAACGGGCTCTCATCCAAAAAGTTCCTATGGTGAGGGAAAGCAACTTTCTACAGCCATCACTTCTCAGAAAGCTTAGCTTGTATTTTTCTTCCTCCTGCACTGTTGATAATTTTGATTCACAAGAACGTCAAGCTTTTAAAAGGTTGTATTCCTTTCCAAAGGTGAAGCTAAGTGTTCCTAACATCATGCAAAGTGGTCTGAGGAGAAGAGAGAGTTTTGAAAACATGCATTTATGACTCTTTGAAACTGTGATAACCACTTGGAGACTTGGCAGTGTATCATCACTGACCTTTTCTTGTGAGCACTCATAATTGCAGAGAGATTAATTAATTAAGTTTTACTAAAATGTTTTGAAGATGTGAGATTCCAGATACTGTAAGTATGACAGAAAATCTTATGAACTGTCTACTTATCTCCAGGACAGTCTGCTTCAGGGAATGTACATGCACACCAAAACACTGCAAACTGCAGAAGTTGTACTAGCAGCATGAGATCTGGGGGTAGAAAGAAAAAGATACAATCAGTAATATATTTATTTATAGGTATCTTCTTCTATGCAAACATAGCTTTCATAGACATCCTCAAAATATGTACATTGAATTTGTTTCCACTAATGTCTAAGGGTTGTCAAACATTGGAACAGGCTGCCCAGGGAAGTGGTAGAATCACCATCCCTGGCGGTATTTGAAAGATGGCTAGATGTGCTGAGGGACATGGTTTAGTTGTGGTGTTGGCAGTGTTAGGTTTATGGTTGGATTAGATGATCTTAAAGGTCCCTCCCAACCCAGACAATTCTATGATTCTAAGAAGTGCTACATGTTGCCCAGAAGAAACAGGCTGCCCAGGGAGGTTGTGGAGTCCCCTTTGGAGATTTTCAAGACCCGCCTGGATGCAGTCCTGAGTAATGTGCTCCAGGCAATCCTGCTTTAGCAGGGGAGTTGGAATAGATGATCTCTAGAGGTCCCTTCCAACTCTGAAAATTCTGTGATTCTGTGATTCCGTGAAAGGCGATAGTCACTACTCAGGAAAAAGTAATCTTAAAGTACTTGGTTTGCAAGCCCACCTGGTCTCATTTTGCTCATCATAAAAACCTTAGGTTTGCTTGATGTTGCAAGTTAAAATGGCAAAATGTTACTGAATTAGCCAAATCACAGTTTTGGATGAGGAATCCACTTCAATTTCTTTTATTCCCAATTTAGCAGTGAAATTAAGCACGTGCTTAATTTTAAGCACATGTGTAAATCCCATTGAAATCAGTAGGATTTATGCACATATTTAAGTGCTTTGCTGAACTGGGGCCAGTAAAGAAATATGACTAATCTCATTAATAAAGGAAATCGGAGTTCGTCCAAGTTACTTAATCACAAACAGTCTGTTTATGCGGAAAGAGCTGTGCTTTTTACGTCTTCACTGTCTTACACTTTAAAATACAAATACAAGCCAGAAAGGGAAACTCAACTTTCTATAACACGATGATACTATAATTTGTGTAGCAACACCTTTGTGATTGTTCTTTTGCTTGTTTGAGCTACTGACATTTCCCTCCCCCAGTAAATCTGTGCTCAGCTTGACAATCCCTTTTAACTGTGTTCTGTTTTTGCTTTCTCCTTCCTCTTCTCCCCTCCCCCCCCAATCTGTTCTATTTTAAGTTTCGCAAAATTATACAGATTAGTGCTGAATAACCGATACAAAAGAAAATTGTAATTTGAGAGATTTAGGGCCAAGTTTACTGATGTAAACCCTCACAGCTCCACAGCAGTGATTGAAGCAACATGAGTTGAATGCTGGCTGAGGTTTTAGACCTCAGGGTTGGGGTTTTTTTTTCCTCCTTGCAGAACGTCTAGAGAAGAATTAAAGCAATTTTCCTAGATTTGCTATTAAAAACTGTTCAGCTACTCAGTTTGTGTTTTTTTTCCTGTGGATTGCAAAAGGCATACATAATCTTGATACATCCTACCTAATCTGCAGGTGAGTAGTTATGATTTGGCCTTATAAATCAGGTAATACATTTTTTGATGAGTGTGGGTGAACTTCTTGAAAACTGATTGTTACACAGAAACTCATAAAAATTATTTCCTCAGACTCTGATTCAGAAGTTCCATTCTGTGGAGATTTTCATCTATTATTGTTAAAAGACTGCAGAAAGCAAATACAGGGGACATAATGTCAATTAATATATAACTCTTTTTTTTTTTTTTGAGGGAGGGACGGACCTAGTCTATATATCATAAAAAAAAAAGAAGTTCAAATCACAGAGTTCACATCATTACACAGAAAAAAGTCAATTATTAGATTCATGTTATGTGTGCAAAATTCCCCCCAAATCCAACAAGATAAGGAAGAGGGAGAAAACATAGAAAAGAAAGGACATTACCAAGGAATACAAAACAAAGACAATAAACAGAAAACCTCAGCTAGAAGAAAGTAGTAATTATAATGGAAAGACAGAAGCAATATGTACAACAGATACAAAACCAAATTTCCTCTTAATCTCTCTACTTGATCTAGTCTATACATTTTGTGTGTCCTAAAGTTTATCAAAGACATTTATAGGAGTTGAAACTCAAAGCTGCCTATTTTCACTTTCAGAACGGGTTGCTTTCCTAAGATGTGAAAAAGGCAAAATTTAATTCTATACTAGTTTCCAAATGGTGTTCCCTTGCTTTTACATTGCAAGCCTAGCTAAGAACAGAAGAGTCTGTTTGACTACTGCTTTTTAGCGTGACCCTTCATGGTTCCTTATATCCTGTAGATAAAAGTAAAAGAGAGAAAATTAATACAATACACTACCACAGCGATATTTTTTCCATCTATGAAGTTGATTAAAAATCTAATTTATATTGGGAAGCTAGCTGCCCATTTTATTTTTCACTCTGCCTGGGGTTGCTGTTGTACGGTGGGATGCTAGGAATGTAATTGAACATACTTTCTGCAGCTTTTATGTTTACTAGCCCTTCTTAGAGGGGTCCTAGACAACAAAGCATGAGGTTATTAAGCAGGACCAACACACTGAGTCTTTAGTAAACACCTGTTTCTCTGGTGTTGTTTACATGTGTGAATTTGCTTGAATTAATTGTAGTGCTGCTCACGGCACAAAAATTAACTGGCTGCTAGCATTTATGTTGCGAGCATCCAGTTTCAGAAATCTATAAATTAGGTGTAAAATTTTCTCTGAACTGAAATGCTCAGAATTAGTTATTTAAAACATTGCCCTAAAAAAGAAATGAGCTTAATCTATGAGTTCCAGCCGATATTCAAGCTATAGCTGTTTGATGTGCATTCAAATTGAGGGATAATTTACACTTTTTGTGCACCTTATTTATCTTTCCACAACTCTCCACAAAGGTAAGTGAAGACAGGATAATCTGCAAATCCTTGTGTAGGAATTAAATATGTGAAGAGTACCAGAAGAACAGCTTCTATTCTGGGCACGCAGCCTCCAATGACAGAAGCCTGTAACTGGTGATGAATAGTCTGAATCAGTTTTAACATTTGGTCATTTCTCTGACCATCTTAAAATTTCAGACTGGGAATACTCCCATTGGTGTAACTGTGGAGCAGAAGAGAGAGGAGTTCACAGGAAAGACTTCAAGAAATAATTCTTAGGTAGCTGCCTGTCTTGTGATACGCTCTTTAGAGATGTGAAGTTTTATAGATAAGGAGATGAGCAGAATTTCTTATCTACAGGTATGACGACAATGCATACAAGGATATGTATGCATGTATATAATTTCTCCGTGGGCAACCGTGTGGGGACCATCTAGTCCTCATTCTGGCAGAACAGAAAAGATTAGGAAGCTTGGTGTGATAAGAGCACAAGCCCCAGCTCCAGATAGTTTTGCAATGTAAATTACAAAGTCTGTGAAGTTTTTTTAAATAAAGATTACTGGGTTAAAAACTGCTCTAATTCTCCATTAGTCAGCGGATTAGGTGTAAGAGCCATCCGATGAATATTTATTCTGGGTTACATATAGATTAAATGTTCAGCGGGGAAATCTTTCATCCCCTTGTTTTTACTCATGTCCAGATAGTGACCAAATAATAACTGTCAACAGAAAGTGAATTCATAACCTTCTACAACAACCACAAATGAAGGGGTTTGTGGTGGCCATTTGTATTGTAAGCAAAAGTACACCTTGAGTTGAGAAAACAAGGGCAGATTCATTCTGCACACTCCACCATAAATTCATCTGATTGCCACCTAAAACCAGAAGCACCAGAGGCATTGTGGGGGTCCACTTCACCAGGACAAGCGAATCATAGTATGATGCAATTTGGAAATTGTGAGATCGATTTCTAAAGATAAGATGGAGGGAAGAGGGAAAAAAATTAAAATCTGACTTCTCTGAAACTTCTGGACTATTAGCGTATGAATAGAAAGATTTAATTAGGTTTCAGCAACTTTGTTCCAATCTTAGTTTAAAGAAAGAGGGGAGAGAAAGAGAAGGGTTGCAGTCATTCTATAAAAGATATCAAAAATGTCTGTAATAGTTCATATTAGGTGTTGAACTGACTCCTGAGATGTGGATTAGTTTAAATACTCCTACAAAAGTTCAGGAAGACAAGTTGGCACTTAAAACAATGCGCTGTATTCTCAGTTGGTGATACAGGAGCCTTTGATACTCACTTAGCCTTCCCTTTTCTCTTGGCATAAATGATTACAGAGATTAAATGGGAGCTCATGGCTTCTGTTTCCAAACTACTGTTACATCTATGAGTGATTCTGTTTTTTGCAGTCTTTATAGCCCAGATTGATGGTACAATATGGTTGGGATTGGCCTCGATGAAAGCAATAAAATAGTGGTTTTTTCAGCAAACCGTTAACACGGGCTCTGGTTTCCCCTCAGTCTTGGCATGTGGGCCCCCCAGACCCAAAAGCAGTGGTGCTGTCATGCAGTCTGCAGAGTTGAAAACTATGCTACTGGCTTACTTTTGTTCCCTCTTTAAACAAATAACTTTGTGAACAGCTGAAAGTTTGGAAGGCCTGTTCCCCACGGCTCTCTCCCATGATTGATGGTCTGGTGTCTAATCTAAGTTTTGAACTCAAGCTGCAGTCTCTTCCTCAGTGGGAACAGATTTGTGCCTTTTTCTTCTAACCAGCTATTTATTTTTGTGAGAGTGGTATTGCTGCCTTTATCATAAATTATTTAATTTGGCAAATATATTCCAATATACATGAATTTGCATAAACAGTTTTAATGGACTCATTTGCTACAACTGTAATTTTTAAATGCAATGATTATGGCGACAGAATATCTTTGTTCCACACCTCCTAAAGACAAGACATGAATTTAAGTCGCAAATGATGGGAAGAAAAGAGACTAGTGTAATAAAATCTAAAAAGATAAGCAGTAGCAGATCAATGCCTCCGGTTTTTACTATTATTTTTCTTCAATATTTGATCAAAGGAGGGAAATAGCAAAGAAGTATGCAATGGGAGTTTACATGTAGTGATTGTGCTCCTCTGTCCACTGAAAAGAAAATACATATTTCTCCTTTTCCCAGAGAGCAAAAATAAGAAAATTCCCAAAATTCAGGTTGTTTCCTCACACGCTTCCCTGGTGATTGTCTTCTGGAGGGACAGACTCTTCCAAAGTCACATCAGAGTCCTCTTTTAATATGGGTAGATTAGATATTGAAGGTATTTATTTTGCCAAGATTTTGACCAGATTTTGGTTATATTCTTACCCTCTGGAAGTTCTTATAGCCTGGGAGCTCAGTGCCCCGGCAGGCGAGCAGGCACTGGCTCATATTATTAGTTCATAAATTCCAAACATACCCTGCAGTATATTACACTGTTGTCTTTTCAGGGCATGCCTGTTTATTATAAGCCTGAAGGGGGATAATACACAATGCCATGTCACATTTCTTCCATCTAATCTAATCCAGAGCTGGAAATAGTTCTCCTGTTCCTCTCAGTGCAAGGGAAACGTCCAGCTTCCTCACATTTACCACAAAAGAGGTGAATAGACCGTGCGGCATTTGTGCCTAGAGTTCCACCACGCTGTTAATGAACACATCTAAAATCTTAAGCCTCAAAGGTAGCAGCATTTTCCCTTCACACAGTAAGGGATTAAATGCTTCCACTCCAATGCGGTGGACACAGCACGCATTGAACTTGCAGAAATTCCAGGAAACTGGCATCTCTTTTAAATTATCTATTTTCATGCTCTGAAAAACCCCAAACAGCAATTTTACCTTTTAGCTGGCATCAATTTGCCAAGACAAGATAGGTCTGTTTACCACATTCTTCTCTATTTAAAGAGTGAAGACAGTATTTCTGATCTAAGAATGTGTTTTGAAATATATTCATCTTTCAAAGCAATTTATTAGTAAATTTTTCCTAACAGCTGAAACTATTAATTTCAATAGCTGCTTCTTAATGTCATGGGCATACGCATTTGAGATATCTCAGCCCTTTGCTTTAACCTTAGCTGGCAAAATGTAAACAACATAAAATACCACAGACCCTAGCGCTTCCAGACTGGCAGAACTACAGGAACCAAGTATTGCACATGGAATGAGTATGAAAAAATGACAATAAATTTGGCATGACCTATACATGAGCTTTCACAAGCTAAAAGTACTTTTAGACAACTATCAAAAAATGGATTTGAGTGACAGAGCTTGTCATTCATTAGGCAGCTGTAGAATATTCTGGTACAGTATACACCAAATATCTTTAATTTCCTATTGTCTTAAGTGGAATGCAGAGCTTTTGTTGTTTTGTTGGAAAGATTATTCATCATTCTCTTTTACAGGACATTGATATAGTACAATGAAGTTAGCTCTTGTATGTGAATAGCTTGGGAATGTAAATATTTGTCACAGTTGATGACCATCAGACCACAATACAAACTCTAACAACCAGTGGAAAATTATTCACTTATGTGGTCCAACCAATTGCTCAGAGATGGGAATGTCACAAGTTGGCTTTCAGCTGGAATCTTTACTCAAAATTGGTCAAGTCCTCTTATGCCTTTATAAGATCAAATTGTTATTACTGCAAAAAAAACCCAACCCAAATAACTGTGCATATATGTAAGTTAACATGGCACAAAATAGTCTATCTTGTCAAAAAAAATGGCAGTAAATCCGTTTCTGTGCGTTTACCCTTGCAGTAGGCTATCACTCGGTTGAACTCATTGTAACAATGCAGCACTGTGTAAGAACACACTTCTTTACCAGTTCGATGGTACTCTTTTGGTTTTTTTCAACAAGTTAATGAAGTACACGTTGTCTGAGTATTAACATACTCATACAAATACTTTTTTACTTAATTCCCAAAACAGCAAGAGGTAATATTATTGCTGAAGTTGTTTTTTCACAACCTTTTTTGAAAGCTGTTGGACTTGTTAGTGAGCAAGAGACTTGAGGCCTATTCTCCTTCCACCCCCAGTCTGACTGTTGAATATGACTGGATATATGGTAGAAGTCATTTTCCGTCAATTTGCTAATAAGAAAAATGTCCTTGCCCAAAGCTGTAAATGACGTTGTAGGTGACAGTTGTGTTTTTGCTCTCTAACCTCAGACTGAGTTTCAGACTGAAGCTCCAGAAAATCAGGGCCATAGAGTCTTACAGCAGAGCTGTTACCTTCCATGGTGTTCAGGAGTTTTAGGGACATAATGGCCATATGGTTATTATTTGGCCAAACATTGTACAGCAATGGAAGTGAAGCAATGTTTGTTCTGATCTGGGAAGTATCCATTGACAGACTGCAGACAGGACAGATAGTAAGTCAGAGACTATCAACACAAATGAAAGGAAATCATAGAAGGAGGAAGAAGCTAATATTTCATCTTCAAAAAGTGATAAACATTCCCACGTGAAAAAGACATTTATTCAGCTAATGAATAATTAGGATATTCAAAACAATGATGTTTTCTTAGGCAGTTAGGATCACTGGCAACAGTTGCATTAAGCTGATTTCCCATTTAAATCACAGTCATAAGGAGAGGTCCAATAAATTATTTTCTGCCAACCCACATAACACATCTGTTAGGAATATGAGAGAGGACAAAACATATGATAGCGAGAGTATTGACATTTTGAAGTCTTTTCTAGCTTTTTTGAGCTATTGGAAATTATTTAATTAAAACATGTATTAAACATAAGAAATCACAGTGTAAGTAGCACTGAGAGGGAGTACACGTTGGCATACTCTCACCACTATTATTCCTTGCTTCCAAAAGCATCTGACGCAGGCATCCATTTTAGACTGAATACCTACAACGCTTTGCTTATCTCCAAGATAAAGACCTATTAGGCTTATATTTGTATAGCATAAATATATATGTGTGTGTATATTTATATTATGCTTTTATTTAGGCTAATAAAATGCCTGGATTCGGAAGAAGAATTCAAAACAGCATCTCTGGACAGAATTTGTGGTGTAAAGAAAAATTATAGTTAAAATTGCAAATGCAATTTTATGCACCCAATTGTACTTAAACGCTCAGGGGTTGACTGAGTCATTTAAGTACACCATCATAATCCAGTGAAGTCCAGTCACTTGTGGATCTGCTGGCTTGTCCCACTTCAACCACAAATCAGGAGTGAAAAGACTTCCTAGAAAGAGGGGTATGTTCAACCATTTCCAAGAACCTTGTCCTTTCTTCAGCTGGTTGTAGTGAGAATTATGGGGAGCAAAGAGGTGAGGCAAAGGAGTTCTGCATCCATGCTGGCACTTTAGAAAGCGAAGTGAATTGCAATGAGCGGCAAGGAGGGCCAGAGGTAAGTGTGAAGTACTTGCCTGAAGCCCTGGAACGTGGCCAAGCATCCAAGAGCATCAATGGCGTCAAAGGCAGGGAGGCATGTGTTGAATTATTTTACTGAACCAGGGAAGGAAAATTCTCTTTGCTGAATAACACCTCAAAAATCTTTTTTTGTCTTTATTTTTTTCAACCAGACAACCTTATATTTGTTCTGGGCAGGGATTTCATGTGTCAGAAAAAAAAAAAAAACAAAACCAAAAACATATTAACAAGTCTAGGTTATTCTTTCTTATCTCCACAGACCTTCAGAGTAAGATTAGTAGTTGTTTAAACAAGAGGTTATTGTTTAATTTTTTCACTGTCTTTAGACTATTCTGAATGTGTCAGAAATACAAACCACCTTTTATTCCACTTTAATTGTCAATTTTGGTAACCATGATGTGCAGCGTAAAAAGGGATTATACTTTTATTCAGAGAAACCCAGCAGTTAAGAGGTTAATCTGCTAAATCTGCTAATACTCCCCATATACATAATCATTTGTGGAAATGAACAGTGTTGCAATTCCATTTTATGAAATCAAAATCACGACTAAGGTCACCTGAATAATCCTTGAGAATAACAGCTTTAAAGAGAGAGATGTGTTTGAAATAAAATGCCCATTATCTACTTCCACCCATTGGGTAACCTGCTTTTACCCTCCGACCCACTGGTCTGCCATGCTGAAATGTCTGTGAGAGGTAGTGCTTCTGGAAATGACACATCAGAGCCAGTGAATCTGCGCGGCCAGTGCTGAAATGTCATTTCTGGATCCCTGCTCCTGAAGGAGCAGCGTTCCCAGGAGCAGCGATCCACAGGGCTGCAGCACAGGCCTGGTTCGGAGAAGCAGCTGATGGCAGGGAGGAGGGGAAGCTCCTACGCCTGTAGGTTAACAGATATACAGGAAAATTCCCAGGTGCCAAGTGATTTATATGTTTAAAAAGACAATTATTAGCCTCCTCTGTGACAAGATAATTGGGCACGCTGTAATATTGTGTCTGCCTAAAGTCTGTGCATATTCCTTGAGCGTGGCCTCTGCTGGAAGACGTTCTTTCTTCTCAGGCATTTCTCTGGCACTTATTTCCTTCATATGTTTTCAGTCCAGTGTTTCGTGGTTCCTGGCCATCCATGCACTATTTTCATTGCTACCACTCTGTTCTGCATTTGAAGAAAGTGAAGCTTCTGTGATTGTGCTGTGATCATACTTGCATTCCTCATTTTTCAACCATGAGCTACTTTGACAGTTGAATAAGAATTTTAAAAAGAAAAAAGTTCATGCAAGTTGCCCTATATAAGAGAGTAGACAGAGGAGTAAAAGCATAAAATATCCGAACTATTGCAAATGCCATCTTGCCAAATCCTGTTTATTGACATAAGAGAACTTACATGCAAGAGGGGTCTTGTGAACACCCTAATTAGGGGAAAAGCCTTAATCAGAGCATTCAATCACTCACAAGAGACAAGTCTTTGAAAATGAGGCATCATTAATTCTGGTTTGTGGAAGTATTTGTTTAACACAGCTGACAGTGAGAAAACTCATTGCTTACGCAGGGAAGGGTATAGATTTAGCCAAACTTGAGCTCTGTGGAAGGCTTCCTATTTTCGTCTGTGCCAGTAAGGTAGGTTGTGCACATTCACGATTCACACAGATGAATGAATCACATATTCACCAAATTTAATTTACCACAATCATTCAATCTCACAAAATACAAAGTTATTCAAACTCTAACACTGAGAAGCATCAGCTGGAATTTTGGATTTCAAGGACATATTTGGGATTATTTTTGAATGCACATTAAATTTTCCATTATGAATGAAAATTTTGAAAGTGTAATTCAAGTTGATGGGTTAACCTCTGGTCTCTCCTACAGGTCTGTGGCTGACTCTATAGGGAACCTACCTCTGTAGGATATGTAAGAGCATTGCAACACAAACAGGAGCTTACTGGGGTTTTCAAAAAGGACAATGTGCATGACTCTCTTTGTGAAGGTGTTTTGAAGACAAAAGTTGTGACAGGCTCTAAAAGATGTAAACAACCTTTAAAAGAAATTTACAGTGTTACAATGTGTTAGTAGAACAGAAAAATGGTAGTAAAATGCTAAGTATCTTCATCCATTATGAAAAGGTCTTTCCTAGAAATATGTTCATTTTTCAGGGTGGTGTGAGTTCAAGGGAATAAATGCTGCCTCATAAAAATCAATGCACTAATGGGCAATTTAAAGTTCACCATTCTTCTTCTTGCTCAAGTCACCTTTTCCTTCCTGTCACAGTTTTTGGTACAAAGCTAGAGACAATGCAATCACCTATTTTTTGCTTTTTCAAATATTAGAAAGAAAAGTATGCTTGGGTCCAGTAAGTGCTTCCTGAATGAGGAAAGGAGGAAAAAATTACAGGAAACCACACTGAACACATAATAACATTTTGAAATGCAATATGTGAATTTGGAAAGAAAAGTGTTTGGAAGAAAAAATATTTTACCGAAAAGGGCACTTTAAATTATTAAGTAAAAGCAAATCTGGAATTAAATCAGGACATTACAAGCATAAATTATGTTGCATATTTATAACTACCTATGCATTTTGTACAATCTGTCTAAATACAACCATATCTATAACCCAGAAATGAGTTCTATTTCAACTCAGTCACTGACACACACAGATATCCAGTGTGTCTGTGTATGCTAGTGCTGCTATTTACAACTTTATGCCATTTGAAATAAATTGCACCTTAAATTTCAAGGCAATTTTAGGTAGTTTGGTGTGCAGTACAGATCCCATCTTTGATATTTAGCAAGCCTGAGATCTTTCTAACTTGTGAAGTCTGCATGTCTACAAACTAGTATGGATGTGTTTGTGTTTATTACCTTTTTCTATGCATGCCTTGAAATGACTAAATTACAGGTATTTTACATGTGTTTTGTGGTACAAGACAGATACCGTCCGCTAGTATAATTTATCTTGAAACACCCTGTTTTACAAAATTACAGAAAAGCACAGCAATTTGCTCTTTTTTTTTTTTTTTTTTCTTATTTCTAAGACTATGGCAAAATCTTCAAAGCCCAGAAGGTGCCTTCTAGCTAAGAACTTAGCCATGTAATAAACACATTTCATCAAAGCACTAGGTTTGTGGAAATAGAGTACAATTGTGGATTTAAAATATTGATAATGTTCCTTACTTATTAGCTATTTTGTCTTTTGTATTTTGACCTAGTTCAGCCAGCAAAGGCATCAACCCTTATGTAAGATTAGATACACATACATACACGTACAGCAGCCTAAATCAGATTAGCCGCAATCAAGGTAATTGTGTTGAACAAAATTGTTCATGTGTGCTTTGCAGCTGCCTTTTGGATCTAGTGTTTGATCCCAGGTGACTGAGTTATACATATATTCTTCCTTAATCCTAGATAATTTAGGTTTTATCTTAATATATAATCATGTCCTTAAAACTCAAGACTGAGGCTACAGTGTATTTAGTTTTGCCTATAAATTAATTCATATTTTCTTTTATTATTTTTCTTTGGTACAATCCAAAGTTCTGTAATGGAGACTACATGGAACTGAGGTTCCCAAAATCTGAGGCAGTCATTGGGACGGCCTGCTGTCCAGCAACTCTTCCAGTTGCCAAAAGCTAGTTCCTTGGTCAATCTTCATGTTCCTTCAACAGTTAAAATTAGACTCTGACCATACTTAGAGGGTTAAATTCCACACAGTAAGAAAGCAGGTGCCTTTCCTGTTTATTCCTCCTATGCTTTTACAATCTAGACATAGGAAGGCAGTATGGCTTCTCATAAGCTCTGGTAGTAGAGTTTAGAGAAAAACAAACAAACAAAAAAACACAAACAACAACAAAGCCCTCCAAAAAAGAACAGTAGCTATGGAGAACTTTAAGATCACAGCCATTGGCAGAGCTGTGACCCAGTTTTGCAACTATCTAAAGAGTTTGGGCACTTTCCTGGAAACAGGGGCTGTGATCTGTCAGGCTTTCTCAGTCTGAGGGTGTTTGAAGTAACGATTTCAATGTTGTAGAAAGTACCTGAACTTATGGTTCAGATAACTTACGGTTGTGATTATACCATGATTTATAACTGTAACATGATTATGGTGACATCTGAGTTCTGGCAGCTGCTACTCTTCATCATATTGAAACTAAGGTGATATCAATCCAGGAGGGCACCAGTTTGGAGGACAAGAAAGATGAATCTTATTTTTGCCTAGGATTTCAACTCTTAACTGCTTCTTGAACAATTATTATCTGTTGAGCTTGACTTCACAATGCTGTAACATAATTTTCCTATTTTTGTAAGACAAGAAGTTGCATTTTTTGGTGGACAAACAGATTTTTCCAGTTATATTGAAAAGATTCAGCCTTCTCTCCTTGTCCTTCAGAGAGAAAAAAAAAAAGTTAGTTTCTAAAAAAAAATGGCCTTGTAGTTGTAAGCTATTTTTCTTCCATGAAAAATAAAACAAAGGATGAGAAGAAAAATTAGCATTTGGTACATAGAACACATGTTGACACTGAGCTCAGATATCATGTTTCTAGGCACAAGAGAGAAAGTGGATCAATAAATACATTTTTTTCAAAACTTTTGAGGTTCATCAGTCTTTGTGCAGAGCTCAAAATGCTTTTGTGTTGTTATTTATGGTAGTTATTAAGCAAGAAGAAAATATTATCTTCAAAAAAAGCTGAATTTGAACTCCAGATTGTCTGTAAGAAAGAACTCAACTTATCCAAATATTACCTCTGTAAGTGTCGTAAAGATCTTTCCAAAAGGAAGAGGAACAAAAAGATTAGGACGTAGTAAATGAGAAGCTCGTTGTTAAGCCTATTATGTACAAGCTTTTGTCCTTGTGTAAGTAAAGGGGCTGTAATATCTGGAACAATCTGTAATAAGTATGAGGGGGATTTGCCTAATTCTCCTGTTCCTTTGTAAATACCAGTTTCTGCTTTTCGCTTGAGGAAATGAGCTATGAATAAATCCACAGAGCCATATGCTATAGTACAGAGTTTTCTCTTCTAGGTCTGCTTTGTCAGAAAATATAACCATTCCTAGGAAATCTCCATCCCAGAATTCCTGTTCTATTGCCCCAGGACTGGAATTCCTTGCTTATGACTCTACAAAAAGCTATAGGTATATATATTTACATACATATATATGTGCATAGGGTTTTTATATATGTACTTCTATATATATATAAGTAGCAAGTTACTAGCCAACTAAGTCTTTTGTTAAAAGGGTTTGTTGTGGAAGGAAGGCTGGATTGCAGAGCTTTACACTATTAATCCATTCACAGTAGAGTTGTTTATACAGCATTTTCCTGTACTTGTGTTCTAACTTCTTGGTTTAAATGAAGTTACTCAGGGTAGGCTGCACAACCTCTGTGTTTTTACTGTTTTCTTTGTGCTTTTTATTGGCTCATTAGATTGTAAGCATTGATCTCATTAATGGAAGTGGGTTATTCTTGGTCTCCCTACACAGATTGCTACTCATGTGTCGGAAATGCCACATTTTTACTACCGTACTAGACTTACTCTCCTATGTGCCAGTGATTGTGCCATGTTTGACATGATCTTTCCCAAATCAGTCTATTCTTGGGCTTGGATGCTAGGTAGCACAGAGCTTGACACAAACTGCTTGCTAAGACTCTTAGGCAGGCTTTAAAGCAGATATTCAAGTAGCATTATCTCTAGTCTCATTTAAAGACACCACAAGTTTCTCCACAATATACAGAATGACTGAGATCTGTTCTCAGATACCAATGATTCGTTATGAAACCTTGGATAAGTCCCATAATCTTTCCATCTGTTTTCCTGTCTGTCCTCTTTATATTATTACTAGAGCTAGCTAGGAAAGGGAACATATTTCCTACGAAAAATTTGGATCTTTTTAAAAGTTCCCAATTTGGGAGGAATAAATTAAGACCAGAAATTCTTTAATTATAATAAATTTCTGAAAAAAAAAAAAAAAAAAAAAAAAAAAAAAAAAAAAAAAAAAAAAAAAAAAAAAAAAAAAATCCTTCTGTGGCTTTTACTACATGACACAGTAAAAAGAACCCTGCACAACCTTTTCCTAGTTAGTGCTAATTTTCTATCAAGAAATATGTAAGGAGTGGTCATATAATCAAGGTGATATCTCAGGAATATAAATATGTAGCTGAGTAATATGTGAAATTATAAACAGATTAAAGTATTTAAAGGTTTCAGCAGCTCTAGAAGCTGCTGGCTACCTAAAAGGCAAAGGGTCTATAAGATATTAAATGAAGCTTACAAAAGACTTTGAATTAAATAAGAATATTAAAAATTGTGTAAAGTTTTATGCTAATGAGGTTTCAGTAGAGGATAAAACAGCCTGGGTCTAAGCCCTCTT
>NW_009646851.1:1949524-1976875 GCF_000708025.1 Charadrius vociferus | reverse complement strand
CATATGGGGAATGTTTAAAAATAAATACAGAGAGTCATATCTGCAATTGCAAATTATATGCATTTTGCCAAGTTTCCTCCATGATTTGATAACTCTGACTGTAGCTGTCCCTGTAAATATGACAATAAATTTTTAAATCTCCAGAGAACTGGTAAATACAGGCAGATGCACTTAACTGCTGGTGAGCAACAAAAGTCAGTCTGCAGGAAACTGTGGCACTAATGTAGCTCTTGATTAATCTCTAATTACACTTTTGTCATCTTAGCAGGGAGACAAAACTATAGCAGTTCCTAAATAGGCAGGCAGCATTTTGGCACCTAGCAACCAGCAGTTCTTTCATATTAGCTGCAGTGGACTCTGTGCTGTTACATGGAAGGTGGTTATGGATCACTGCTCTATTATTTATAGAGCAGCATTTGCAGAGGCCTTCACAACAGTATATAAATTAGTAGCTTAATAGGCCATCGCTAACTAAAAACATAGCATGAGCTGAAGCATCAAGTATGAAATTAAAATGTGACTTGGAGATAATAATGTTTGTAACACACATAGAAAGGAATGTCGATTTATTTCCCTGTTAACCATTTCACAGGCAGATTACAGGATGGTCTTTAAGCGTTTTCATATGGATGTGTGTGTGCTTATCACTCATTTCTCATAATGTGTGTGTGTGTGAATATATAAACATGCATATTTATACATAATAAACCTTTTATTATATTTTCTTATATAGGATTTTTAAAGATTAGAGTAAAAGCTTGTCTGTATGTGGGGTTTTTTTGCAGTAGGATAACATATCACAGAGGTGGATGAGCTAGGAGAGCGGTGCTAAAAGGGATCTGCTAATTGGACAGCAGGCTGCAACAACACTCCAAGTGTCTTCCTGAAAGGGCCTTATTAGCTATCAATCAGACAAATAACACTAACTTTCTTCTGCCTCCTGTTCTTTGGTAACTTGTCTGTGAGAAGACCCACTCCAAAGAAAGACCTCACACCTTTATTTGGTGTCATTCAGAATGAATAAGATTCAAAAGGCGTTAAATACAGTCAATGACTCCTGGCAAGCTGCAATTAAATCCTTATTTAATCAACTAAAGAAAGACATAAATTAATGCTTAAATATTAGGAATTCTAGGATAAGAGAATAGGATTATTAATAATGGGAAAACACAGGCAGAAGAACTGCAAAAACATAAAGCTTTAATTTGCAGTGCTTCCTTAATTAAACCACTGCCTGACAATGAAAGCTCTGACCTATGCCACGGTGGCTCCTGAAGCTGTTTTTGGACTAGGTCTCATTTTGCTTTCCCAGTCTCGAAGGTATCATCAATGAAAGTTCCTGTCCAGTAGGAGAGCACTTACAGCCTGGGCAGACATCACAGATGATGGAGAGGAAGGAACTCGCCTGCATTCAGTCCTCGTGTTCATGCAACTGGCTGATGACAGAGTAAGAAAAGGGAGGCTGCATTGGGCACGTCCATCCACTGAAATCAATAACAAAATTGGTATTATCTTCAATGGAAGAGGAAATAGTCTTCGGTTTTGTATCAAGGAACTCATTGATAGATATGCTTTAACAAGCCAGATTTTTTGACCCTGGTCTTGGTTATTGGATGTTTCTAGAGATTTTTTTAAAGACTTAGAAGTTAAATGTGTATATCTTCCTGTATGTATGTAATGGTATTTTATTTTATGTTTCTAGCTTAGAAAGTCATTTCCCCCTCAAGGTTATCCTATAGATGATACACTCTTTGCATGTAGAGTTTATCCAGCAATGTGGTTTTTTATTATAAACCAAAGGTCCAGTGAGGGGTCACACCATATAATCATGGCATAAATAAAATTAATTATTGAAAATTGGAGTTCAAAAATTTTTAGAGTGTCCCAAATTACTGTGCCATGAAGTTTCTCCCAGATGGCTGGGCTGCCCGTTTCTACAGTGCTGTACAGAGACAGCCTTATGCAGTGGTGAGCACAGAACCGAAACCCAGCGGCTTAGTCCAAGCATGTAACTCCACGCCTCTAAAATAATGTTTTCTGTAGTGGTCTGTGTCCTGTTTTAAGCATAACAAAAAAAAAAATAGCCAAAAGGTAAGTAGATAATCTACTCTCTCATTCGCTGAGGTTTGCTTTCTCCTGAGCAACTTTGTGAGGGATACTGCTAATGCTGGTTCCTCCCCTGGGGACATCCAAACCTGTAGCTGTGTCCCCTGCAAGCATTACTGTGCAGTGACAGGGCCTTATGTGGGACTCAACACAGAATATAAGTCACAGTATATCTATAATATGTATTTGGGCTATGTAATAGCAGAATAGGAGGCCAGATACCTGAGCAGATGACTTACAAGAGATATTTTCCTTGCTTTTTCCCAGATTTTCATGGGTGAAAGTGCATGAGCAGGTTTTGTGGTTACAAAATCTGCTATCTCTACTAAGAAAAAAGCAGTAATCATAGAACTATTTTCATCATAATACCACAAGATGATTTAATTAGCTAGTTGATTTCTATGACAATGCTCAAAGAAATGCTGATCTGAGATGTTTTTGAGGCAGGAATTGCAAGTTGGTATGTGACTGAGAGGCTGATAAATTGTCCTCACTGGCTAGTGTAGTGGCTACAGATGTTTCAACAGGAAAAGCAAACCTATTTGAAAAGTGTGGATCCTGCAGCTGGATCTGTGCGGGGTCACATTTGCAAGTAAGCCAAGCCCCATGTTAGAGAGCTCTGCTTAGGTGCAAATTTCCCCCTATTTTGATCTGACTGTGGGGCTATACCTTAGTATGTTTGATTTTTTAAAGTACTATTGTTACCCAGACTGATCTACGATTTCACATGCTCAATTTGGACAAAAAAAAACACCTGAAAGAAGTTTTTCAGCTTAAATCCACACACATCTCTAACACTTCTTCAATCTTAGCTCCATGTTAAATTACCTGTAAATCGAATAAACATGTTATTTTTAATTTATTTTATTTTGCTGGATTGTAAAGCATATTCAGTGGTTGTTGTAGCAAAAGTTGTTGTAGCATTTATTATACTTGGCACAGAAGAAATTAGAAAAATATTTTTTGTTAAAAAATTACCTCAAAAGAAGGACAGTAAAGAGATCACAAATGAAATCAAAAAGATATATTGTCAATTACCTCTGATGATACAATTTCCAGCAATTTGTTTAAAGATGACACCTTGGTTTTAATGAATCACTTTTGAGGAGTATTTTTCAATGAAATGTCTCTCTCTGGTGAGTAATTTAGAATAAATAAATCTATACTTGTATCAATACAAAAAATAAAGTCCTTTTATTAGCCTTCTGGATTTATTAGACATGGATATTTAAGGATTAGAAAGAACTTCTGACACTAAGGTTTAGGGTCATTAAACCGGTCACTGGAGCTTTGAACAGTAAATCTGTTCAAGACACCTTCAGCTGATGACTTCAGTCAGGCAATTTGTTTACTAATCATTATAAATTTCATTTCATAAAATATACAGACTCAAAGAACCTATATCATATCTAAAGTAACCTTCAGACTCTGTTCTATTTTTTGTTAGAGTTCAATGGGTACTTCATAATAGAATCTGCTGCATTTTAAATGCTAGATATGAAGTCTATCTTTTTATTAAAAAAAAACCAAAACAAACTTGTCCTTCGTTAATTCAGCTTAAATGATGATAATATCATCCCTATGAATCTGTGAGATGACACTTTTCTAAAGTGTAATATTTGTTGAAATGGAAGTTAATTCTGTGTTTTCCAAAAATAACAAATAGTGTTTCTGTGGGATTATTCAACCATGTAAATGAGATACAGTTTGGAATATATAAATTATATTTATTATGAAAAAGAATATATCTCCTACTTATGACAAGCAGGAAAATATCAGTCTTCCATTTTTTCTAAATTTCTGTTTTGTAATTATTCGGTGTTTCTAAGGTTTATTATGTCCTTTTACTCTGTGCATAAAACTTCTCAAGTAACTGATTCATCCTGAATCATCTCAACTTTTCAAATAAGGAAAATAAGATAGTGGGCTTCAGATATCAGACTCTAAAAATTACAGCTAATGAAATGTGTGAGTATGCGTGTGTGTATGCATTTGCTTAAAGTAGTACATATATATGAATTTTGCACAAAATTAAAAATGTATTCCTCCGGTGTTTCATGTAATTGAAACAATTAGTACTACTTGCAGTTTCCCATTTAAAAAAAGGAAAAGATTCCCTCCAAAAGTGACATAACAAAAATTGGAAGAGCTTTGATTTAATTTTAAAAATTTAATGTTATTTATGCTATTTTAGAGCTCTGTGTAAAGCATTTTACATGGAAAACAGGGAATTCTGTTATAGGAAATGGGCTGTGGATATCTGTCTTTATTCAGCAAAACAATGAAAGTATGGACTGAAAATCATGGTGTTGCAAGCACATGTGGAAAGTTACGCACATGATGAGAAGTTTTCACTAATGATGGACTTGGGTCACTTTTGAGTCAGTTTCCCTTCATGTTTTCACGTGTATTTAGCCACATTAATCCCTAAATTACAAAAAAAAAAAAAAAAGTTTAAAATACATTGTCATCTTGTATATATTTAGAATAAAAGTGCTTAAGGTCCTAAAGTTCACAATAATATCTGAACAAATAGCTAGCAAATAAATAGAAGCCATAAATCAGAAAACCAGACAATTAAAGTTTTTGTCATAGTGCACAAAAGGATTTGTGCTACACTAGAAAGTGAATACATAAGGTAAAACAATAGGTTACTGAAGGCTCATGACTGTCAGTGGGAGCATTTTTGGTGTGTGTTTTGCTTTTGGTAACATAAGTAAATTGAAAGCCGTTCCACTAAATTTGCTGTTGTTTACAGAGCAAAACAGAAATTTGGCTTTCCATTAATAAATATAGAGCACATACTATTTCCTGTGCTGCTTAATTTTCTCTGTTTAAATTTAAACCCACTTGCACATATTAATGTTTAAAAGGTACAAAAATTGAACAAAACACAATGACAGGGGAAATATGACCATGCTTTAAAGAAGTGTAAAATAATTCTTACAAAGAAGAATGTATCTGCCCTTACCTATACACGACATACTCTAGTTGACTATAGGTTTTAAGAAGGTGGAAACCTCTCAAAGGCACGAAGTGTAACTGAGATACTGCATGTGTTGAAAGCAAAAGGAATTCTGCCCGTGCTTTTAGAATTGTCTCTGGTTAGCTCTAGCTTTTGAATGCACTGGAAATGGCTATTAGTAGACAATTGTCACGTTTTCCTCTGTACAGTGTGGTGGCATTATGATAATAATAAAAATGCTGAGTTCTTTGCTTTTGTGACACTAGGAATTTCAGATCTGGAGCCCAATTCCAGTATGCTCTTCCATAAATGTGCAGATTCAAAAACCTGCTTGGAAGAAAAGTAGACAAAAACAATTTTTGTTGCTGAAACTTTTCATAGTGAAAAGTGGCTTTAGGAATACAATTTCTGTGAACACATGTTCATGCTGTAGATCAGTTATAAATAAGAAAAGATTTAAAAAAAATAAAAAAGGTTGTATTTTAAAATTTCAAAATTAATTTTCTACTCAAATGTTCACTTCAAAGTTTCTTTCAATTTTTTCTATTAAAAAAGTCCAAAAATACTTAAGTGACAATGGAATATTTATTTCCAATCAAAAGGGACTGACATTTCTGGCAAGAACTTAGAGGAAGCCAGTTTTATACATGATTAGCTCCTCTGACTTTAGTGGACCTACACATCCAAGTGTATGGCTGAGTTTTCGTCTGCTCACAGCCTAATTGATAACGTGTAGAAGGGGTATGGATGGATTCACCCTCTGTGTTTAATTTGTGTAGACTTGGTTTCTCGTTTCTTCTTTTCACATGCATTAAATGTGTTCCAAAGGATTTATTTTACATCTGCCACTCTGTTAGCCTGCAGTCAGTGGTTTTTCTCCTACTGCAGATGAAACCTCAGAAGAGCAGCTCTGAAAGGGAGTGCTGTTTTTGCAGAGAAAAAAGAAACAGCTGAAAAAAAAACTATCACACACAAAAAATGTCTCTCTTTTATCATTCTAATCAAACCCGATTTTCATTTTTGAAAGTGTAACCCTAACACTCCACCTGGGAATACCTGGTCACCAAAGCTGAACCTGGCCTGGCAGCATGTACAGTAGGCTTGTCTCAACTCCACGGGACAGATCTTTGGCTGGCATAAATAAGGATTGCTGCATCTGAATGCAGTGGAGCTACGCTGATTTACACCAGCTCCAGGACTAGTTCCGTGCATTGATTTACTGCAACCAATTTGAACCCATTAGACTTACGCCAGCATAAACCTGAAGAAACCCAGTGGTGAATCAAACCCAAAAAGAAAGAAATCTTTAGATAACTACTTAACAACTGTGGAAATATTGGCTGGCTCTAGCAGGACTTCATTACCACATCTGATGAGAATGCTGATTTATGGAGATCAGTAAACAAATCTCAGCAGAAAGGTGTCACAGAAAAAACAGAGAAACATATCCAGTATATGAACAGACCATCTTAAGGTCTGTATTTGCTTGCACTGCCTGAGCCAGGCTAAGATTTAATGGAAGACGTTTCTAACTAACACTTTGGATTTAAAGGCAGCTGAAAGGAGCAACACAAAGCCCCTGTGGCCTGTTGATATAAAGGGCTAGGGGCAAGGAGGATCCTAGTGCTCTTGGTTCATTGAATGACTCATCATGCAACACTGGGCTCGTCATTTGACCCTTTCTTGCCTCAGTGAACTCAACTGGAGATTAGGGTGAAAAATGCGTGTTCTTATTGGAAAACAGATGATTTATAACCGAGCTTCCTTGAGTAAATACATTACAAAGAAGTAGTAAATCCATAAATTTTACACACACAATCATAAACAATGGAGTTGATGTCTGTAACAACCCTAACTTCTCCTTCCTTCTTCAGGTTGCTTTCTTGTCTTACTGCATTATTCTCACCATAAAACCATGCACATTCATAACAGATCAGCAAATGAGGGTAACTTTATTACTTTCTGAATTTGTGGTCTGGTAAGAGATGCAAGAGTAAAAACAGATTCCCACTCCTCCCATAAATCAGTGAAGACAATGACACCAGTTATATCTACTCTGGTATCAAAAGTAAGTTTTTTAAAAATTGTTTTGGACAGCTGTCCGGACCAAGCAATTGCAATTGCTGGTGGTGTGTACACGTGTGTGCTGGAGATGTAGAGAAAAACCTGTTCACAATCTCTTTTGCAAGCAACAGTACAGTTTGTATTTTCCTAAATAAGCATGTGGCCCACAAACTATCTCGCACTGAAGGTCATTTTATTCAGTAATGAATTGTATGGTCCTCATCTTGAATTGCTTTCAAGGTTAAAAAAAAAAAAAAAAAAAGCTTCATTTTATAATCAAATCTTTATGAAGATCAAAATCAAACATTAGAAAAAGAAATGGATTAAAAGTCTGAATGGCCTTTGTTGTCTTAATTTTACATTTTAATGGTTTGGACAGCTCTCCTCACTACTGTTTTTCTCATCAAAATGATCACAAGAGCTTTGACTATGAACAACAAAAATATACAAGTGTTCTGGTGTATCGGATAAAAGATCTATAGATTACTTTGGCAGACGGGCGGTACGCAGAGCTAATGGTATAAGAAATGTGAAATGATGGAAGGCTTATGAAATACAGTAAAAAACCTCACATCCCATAAGAATTAGGATTCTTTCAAAGTTCAGATGTCAGCCAATTAAACCCACTGTTTAAATGCTGAGACAAAAAGCCACAAAGATCCCAATGCTATCTCATCAGAAGGTGGTTTTTTTTTTCTCCTGCTGGCAGCTTGTAGATGCAAAAGGTCTTGATATAGAGAAGGGTGCAAGTATAGCAGCAGCTAAGGAGTCTCAATCAGATAAACTGACATCTGTGACAGATAGCTCTCTTACACAGGAGTCACTAAGCCTTGCTTGCCTTTCTCACGGGAATGATCCACCACTACTACAGTATCTCTAATGCAGCTACTAACATGCAGTTTTAGACTCATTCACAGTTTGAAACCAGATCACATTTACAGTGAAAAGCTGAAGTCTTAAGTAGCACGGAAACTCAGTTCAGTTTTCCTTATCACTTCTCTTCTATAGCTTTAATCAGGTGTTTTATTTATTAGGGATTCAAAAATAGTCTCTATGAATGGCCATTCTTTTCTCCTGTCCCCATGCATTTTGTTACTTTTTATGCTACAAAAACGTGTCTGCAGCATGCCATCAAACAGGAGTTTAAAAGGGATTTTTTTAAAGTTAAAATCAGTTGTTCTTCAATGTTATAAATGACACTGCTTGCACAAATATTTAAAGGGAAGGAACTGAAAATTGAGCTCTGCATGCATTAAACTATATTTATACTACAATAAGAAAAGATCAAATACAATTTCCTAACATGATTTCTATAGAAAATCAGATCACTAGATAGTCCTTTCAGTTCTGAACAGAAAAAAAAAAAAAAAAAAGTTATTTCTGAAAAATTTCACTCTATTTCAAGCCATTTGGAGAATATGATAAAGATACCTGGAAAATTATTGGAAAGGTATATAAGGGGATGCATTTTGTACAAAGGATTCAGGGATTTTTGTATGAAATAAGCAAACTTCAGGAAAAGAAAGAAAAAAAAATGCATACTGGACCAAGGAACGGGATACACTAATAATAGGAGACAAATAAGCAGCCTACAGTGTCAGAGTAAAAGAATGTCATTATTTCTTTCTGGAAAATCACCCCAAGCAGACAGCAATACAAAATACAAAAGTGTAAAAAGCATCCAGGAAAGAATTCTTTCACCAAATGAATATTAAAGTGAAATTTAAATCATGTTCCTGAAAGAAAATGTCTGATGTCACATTACAAATACAAATAAATACAGAGGAGGAAGAGATACTAATTATGAACACAAGTTTCCTCGTGACTCCATTTTAACTAATCTGTGCTTGGATTTTGATTCTCTTTGTCTTCAGATATATGAAAAAGATATTTTTTTTCCATTTAAAACAACTTTATTTCAGAACTGAAACAAATGAGCTGTACCTACACTTAATGTGTCCATGTATGTCTCAAAATAAGTGATATACCTCTCACACATTGTACATGTACTTGTATTCTTATCAGTGTTAATTTCTGTGAATTTTGAGTATTAGTGAAGAAAAAAACATAGTGCCTTTTAATTTAAAGTTGCCATTTACCCGTAAAAAGCCTGGAAAAGTGAATGATGTGATATAACCAAGTATCACTGAAAGCACCAATAGCAGTACAGATTATGAAAATTATTTACACTTTTCTGAAATAAGAATGGCACTAAATACTAGCTTTAAGTTTAAAAATGTCTGATCTTCACAGAAAGATATGTTTGTTAACAAAATACAGATTTTGTTTTATTCCCTGAAGCTCTTAAAAATGCAAAAGACACAGTCTCAATACCTTCAGGAGCTGCTTCAAACAGATTATTGATATTCTGGCCCACAGCTCTCTTGGAGGATATTGAGTATCAGCTGCCTCAAAGGTTGGCGCCAACCTTCCTCTTCTATGCACCACAAACCAGAATTAATTGCAAATCAATCGAACAAACTACAACTGATCAGTAAACCAATTAGTAATTTTAGCTGTTCATCCTGTCTTCATTTACTAAGGGGAAAGATGTGGGATGACGGAAAGTGATTTCTAGTTAACATTTAGGATTTTTTTTCACTCTGGTAACAAGGATGCCCTTGTAAAAACATTTCAAGCAGGGACATATCCAAGCTAGGCAATTTCAGCAGTTCCATAACATTCTTCCTATGGTTCTTTTTATTTCTTATGGTGCTTTTTCTTGCCTGTATTCCTTTGGATAACAGGCAAAAGGTCATGGTCCTCTTGCTGTTCTGTTGTTTTGGTTTTTTTCAATCCCTGATTGAGAAACAAAGAAACAGTGCAAATTGTGTGTACACAATCTCCACTGCATGTGAAATTTCCCCTCGGTCACATAGAAGCGTGGCTACAACCTAGGTAGAGGGAAATCCTTTTAAATACTGGCTGTTAGTCTTAATTCACCTAAGGATGTTTGGAAATGTCTTGTACTGAACTGACCTTTTTATTGTACATCTTCCTTGTGTCAAGGAAATGTTCCCTACAAAATATTCCAAAGGAGACCATCATTGCAGCACTTATGGACCACACTCTGCATCCTCTGGTGAAACTCTGTGCAATCCTGAAGGCTGAACTTCCAAGTCTTCTGTCGCATATCTACCCACATACTTATTCGATGGAAGTTCTGCAAAGAGCATTTCAGAATGTTTTCTGCTCCTGATTATGCAACACTGGGCTGTATATGGATGCTGATTTGTGTGTGCAACTGGAAATCAAGAGAAATATAACGAGAAAACATGTAGAAAGCTCTTTGAATTTTCAAGAGCAGCTAGCATTTGGCCTCTGCAAATGTATAAAGTGAATGTGATGCTTTAAAAAAATATGTGTACATTCTGTAGACACAACAGACACATAATTTATTTTAAAGAAAACCTGAAAGAATCCCTAATTTAATAGATTTGTTTGACCAGATCTGAGTGAAAATTGTAAGAAGAAACTGCAGATTTTTTAAGGTATGTCAATATATCACCTTGTAAAGGGTATGATAATAATCTTAACTGATAAGGATCAGATTTTTAGATGCATTTTATTATGGAACTAAAACAGCAATAGAGGTAGCTAGAAAGATTCTCTAGGTAATTTAAAAAATAAGGGGACCGCAGTGTTTCAGCAACCTGTGCTAAGGTAGCTATCCAACACAGAATCATAGAATCACAGAATGGTTTAGGCTTGAAGGGACCTTGAATATCATCAAGTTCCAACCCACTGCCATAGGATGGGACTCCTCCCACTAGACCAGGTTGCTCAAAGCCCCATCCAGCCTGGCCTTGAACACCTCCAGGGATGGGGCCTCAACAACCTCTCTGGGCAACCTGTTCCAGTGCCTTACCACCCTCACAGTACAAAATTTCTTCCTAGTGTTTAATCTAGATCTACCTTCTTCCAGTTTGAAGCCATTCCCTCTCATCCTACCACTACATGCCCTTGTGAAAAGTCCCTCCCTAGCTTTTCTCTAGGCCCCCTTTAAGTACTGGAAGGCCTCCCTAAGGTCTCCCTGGAGCCTTCTCTTCTCCAGGCTGAACAACCCCATTTCTCCCAGCCTGTCCTTCTAGGAGAGGTGCTCCAGCCCTCTGATTATCTTTGTGGCCCTCATGCAGGGGGTTTAGTCTTAAGACTTTCTTCGGTTGACACTGGAGCAAGCTTTTGCATCCAAATTTTCTGTATTTAAAGTGTACCCTTCCCATGAGTTCACTACTGTTTCAGAATCTACTCAGGGCATTCAGCATGCAAATACCTCCTCCTTAGCTGCTATCCTGACTCTCACTGGATTCCTTCACTGTTGTTTCTAAAAGGGGAGAAATCTGTGGCCACCTCTGGAGAACCAGTACCTATACTCTAGAAAGGCAGTTTTTGTTTCTCAATTTCTTCTCTGAACTGTGAATGAAGGAGAAAAAGAGATCAAAACCTGTGTCTTCCATGTTGTAAATAAGCATCCTGGCTTCTATGAATTTCAGTTGAATTTATTAAAATTTTATTTTGCTTAAAAGTGGATTTTTTCTGAAATGATTTTTTTTTTAATTGTCTACATATCACTCAAGAATAAGTGCTTTGCAGTTTTAACAAAGTAACAAAGCATGTTGCATCTACACTGACCTAATCTTTCTCGTTATACAAAGCAGGCCATTCCACTGAACCTGTATTCAATTGAATGTACTAATTTATTTCATACAGCAGTGTGCCTTGGGAATAAATACAACTACATGAAAAAAATTAAATGCTTTAAATCAAGAGGCGAATGCAAAAAAAAAAAAGTAATCTTAAACCTGGTATATCTCAAGGTCTCAAAAATAAGTTCCTGGAACATCAAAATGCATATACAAGATTCTTGAAGGTCCCCAAAAAAATTTTAAAGCATTTGTTTTGCAGTGATTAGGAACCCAGGAATTAGATGCCTAGTATTGTCTATTACTAGTAGATTACTCAGTAGGCTTTGTTAGAAAATATTTTTTTAAAAGTACAATTATTTTCTGCATATGTTTTTTTTTTGTTATTGAATTCCAGTTTTGCTTGACAAAACAAAGAAAGTTTATCTAGAAAAAAAAAAAAAAAACAAGTTTTAACACAAATTCTGGGCTCATAATGCTATAAATACTCTCTAATAAAAAGAAAAGATACACTTATTTTTCCAGAGAAACAGTATACCTTGTGTAAGACTGTCTATTACTTAAAAAGTTGGAAATTGAATTCCAAAAGCCTGACTGATTGTGACAGCAGCACCTTTCACCAGCTGATTGAAATTAACAGTTTCTTTCAGTTGTTCTAATTAAGACCAATGGGAGTTCTGGAATTCACCAAAGGTGTCTCAAATTGCGCTCTTGTTTAGGTGTTGGTGATACCAGCTTCTACTTTATTCAACAAACAGTTTAGTCTAACTTGCGAACAACTCCTTTCTTAGGGTGCTCTTTCAAGAAGTGCTTGTATTGATACCTTCTTAATAGAGAGCACCGCAATTAGCGATGAAAAGGAAATAATTTCTGGTGAAAGATGAAGGCATAGCGGGAGCGACTCTGACAATATGAATATAGAAATGCTGTCACTGAACAAACAGTGACTAAGGACTCCCACATATCGCTGTTTGCCTTTAATAATAATTATACTTTTCTACCAAGAAAGGGCCAGATCTGGATCACACCCAACGTAGGGACACCACCAATTTCAGTCTTGGGTCCTACAAGAGAAATTCATAGTTTACAAGCTGGGCGCCCGGGGTCAGAGACGAAGACACGTTAGAAAGGAGCCCACAGCTGGTGTGAGGAGCATCCTGGCTGCAGTTACAGAAATCCCACACAAGGGAGATGTCTGCATCTCCACACGCTCTGTGGCCTGGGAGTGCCATTTGTTCAACACAGCAGTACCCTGCCCTTCCTGAGACCTTTAGAATATGGGCTTAGTTCCTAAAGCATCCTGGGTTTTCCTGAATCCCTTTGTGTTTAAACACTTATCTGTCACGAAAATGCTGTAATCACCAGGCTGGTGGCAACCATGCTGTTGCAAGTGCACATACCAAGCCATGTTGGCTGACTATCAGTACACACCTGCAAAAGGGCTGAGGAATACTAATGTATGGCTAAATGGTGCTGTACTGTGAGCCGCAGTGCATGCTGCAGCTCTGGACCACTGACTGTCCTGGTCAGAAACCTGGCTGCATTTTGGTGTGAGCTCTTCTTCACTAAACACTCACAGGTGAGGTCGGGAAAGTGAGCAAAGACCAAGATCCCACAGTTGAGAATTGTCCAAGGTTATTACATACGATGCATCTACTGCATTACTGTAATTTTACAGCTATTATATATGACATTTCTTCCATACTCAGAGTTTAATCTGATTATTAGATATATGCCCATAAATTTCTTTTTTAAATGGATTGCAAGCACATTAAGAAGATATAAATTAAGTGCTACTGTATTTGAGAGAAAACTTTAGTATTGAAGTTTTATTGTAAAGTATTTAAAACCTCCTAATTTTAGCTTCATCGCTATGAGACAAATGGTTGTAGAATCATAGGTCATTTCAGATAGTCTTTTACATGGTGCCGTTCAGAAAATGATGTATTATTTGACTTTCATTGAAGAAGGGAAAAAAATGTTGAAATAAAAGTTATATAGTGGTTTATAGTAGTTTTTTTCTTGGGGGATTAATGGACCATTTAACTGAAAGATGCGTGTGTGGTATTTCATCTTTTTAAATGTAATTATTACAGAGAAGGTGGGGGGTTTAGACAGTTACGAAGAGAAAATTGTGTTGTGCTTCAAAAGTACTTGTGGTAGCAACGAATTTGGTTCAATTTTCTAATGTACTTGGGGAACCTGAATAGTGAATGTTTTTAATATATTTGCCTGTATTCCTGTTGTTAAGATTACATTATGTAGTGCATATATATTCTATTGATGGACATATTCCTTCTTGGAATATTTCACATGTCATTATGCTTTTATTTGAATAGGTGATTATAGGGCCTAGCTCCCGCAATCTGGGTTCTCTTCCCAGAATCTTCTGCCCTAGAGTTCCTGTGTGACCTTGAAGAAACTTGTCTGTGTCTTCTGTTTGGGTCTTTGGTGCTTCTCAGTGTTTCCTGTCTCTAATTTTTGCATCTGCCTTGTCATTGTGCCTGCAACTGTCTTCACTTCTGCAGATCTGTATTAAAACCATCAGGGCTCTACCTAAGAAAACTGTGATGTGCTTTGCTCTTTCTGAATTTCTGAAAATATTAAAGCTGGAGTTCACTGTTTCAGGACTGCGTATTTGTGCTCTGGTCCACCTTCCTTCACTCTCTGTCCCTCAGCGAAGGTGGCTGGGCAGGGGCACAGCTGCGGGTGTACCACTTGGTGCCCAGGCACACACCTCTACTTGGGTCAGGAGAAGGTGAGACCATAGTTTATGGATAGATGCATCATGAGTGGACACACTGCACAGCTCCACTGCTTCTGTACAGGTAGATCCTGGAAGTGAGGAACGGTAGATTATGGTTATATGCGAAAACACTGGGGTCAGAGGCTGTTTTCCAGCCCAGAAGCCAAATGCCATGGCTTGTATCCATACCTAAACTCCTTTGCACTGTAAAATAGGTTGCTTTGCCCGTAACGCTTATTGGGAACAAGCCACAGTCTGGATCATCATCCAGAGCGTGCCCAGGTATAAGCAGTACCTGGGCAAGGCTAAAACTCCGCCAGAAGGTTTACTAGCAGTTAACTCGCATGGGACTGGGCTGAGCTCAAGCGCAAGCCCTGTTTAGTTTACTAGAGTAGGCAGACAGGGAGCTACTGCGGCAGCGGGACACGTGAGCTGCCAGCATAGCAGCAGAGGAGTGGGGAAGGGCTTGAGAGAGGGGAAGGACAACCAGGTACCCCCCCCATCTGGACTTAGCACAGTGGCACTACTGACGATAACAATAAAACGTAAATTGATCCCTATCTGTGAAGAATCCTCATGAGAATTTAAATACGTTTACAATAACAAAATTAAGTGCCTGGAACGCTTTGGGTTTGATACCAGTATTTTTTTCTGGCTTCCAGAAAAGTATGTTCCCTTTCCCATCTTTTTGCCCAAACCTTCTATGCGAGGCACTTCCCAACTGAAAACTGTTCAAGAGACTTGTTAGTCTAACACATGATTCCCTGAAGAGGTCAATTCCTCCTCCAGCTATCCCTGTGTTGATAAATTGGTGGTCCCGTGCCCTAATTGGCATCCTTTTCCAAAGTGAGAGGACAAGAAGTGGCCCAGGCCACAAAGGCATTACCTTCCCCATAGGAAGATTATATCTATATATACACACACATATACATATGCTACCTATATCAAAACTCCTGATAAAAAAGCAAGCTGGATTAAGTTGGAGTCAGTTTCCTTCAGCAATGGGGTGAAAGAAATCCTAAAGAGACAAAATACTTCAAGGCAAGTTCACAAATACTGAAAGTCTCCAGACTTACGGGTCCTGTCACATCTAATTTAACTGATGACATAAACACTAAGCAGGGTTACAGGGAATTATTTTTTTTTATGAACCACAATTTTTTTTCTATCACACTCTACAGAACTTTCAATTGCCTTGTGAACTGCAGTGAAATGCATCATTAAAGCCCTGGAAAGCACCTTATGTTTAATTATTTAGACATACAGGGAGATTAGGCCTCTTAAGAAAGAATTTCTTTTCAAATAACATAGTTTTAATTTACATCTATTTTCTCTTATTCTTTCTTTCTATTGCTAGGTTTTGGAGGGTTTTACAGTCATATTTTTATACTATTCTGCATTATTATTAAATTCACAGTGGGCCTTAAAAGGTCCTTGTAATGAAATGTATATTTGAAGGCATTTAATGTAAACTCTCAAAAGAAATTTAACCTTTTCTCAAATACATCATAGTCTTTTCTCCTACCCAAAGTAAAATGGATTCTCATTTATTTTCACATCTTTGCTGATATAAAAATGTCTTATTCTTTCAAACAGTGGAATGAATCGTAACAGATTTTTAAAGTTTTTTTCATTTACCAAGAGATAACAACCACATCACTAGAGTGTGTTGGAAATCATCTGATAGTTTCCAAATTTCTCACAAAAATATTAACTCATCAAGTTGAAATAGCTCATGCTGATGAGTGTATTTTATTGACAGTGCACTTAAACCTATTTCAGAATGGCTTTCACATTTTCAAAGCAAAACAATTTTCTTGGTTTATTCCAAAATAGCTTTTTGGTATTCAATTTTAGAAAAACTTTATGGGGGGAGAAGGGTTTAAACTCCAGGATTTAAAAGACAGTATTTTCAAATGGATACAGATATTATGATCTGAACTTAATTGATTACACCTGATCAATTCCTGCAAAAAAAAAAAAAAAAAAAATTGAGATTTTATTTTATTTATACTCAAGATACAATACAACTTTCATAATTTAATCAATTTCCATGGAACAAGAAGATAAGTTCCAGAAAATTCTATGAAAATAAAAATATAATAAGGAAGTTAATAGTTTATTTGAAAGGATTGTTCATATGCTGTTTAGCCTGACCTTGATATGAGGCTGGTGTCTTATGCAACCTATAGTTTAGTGTCTTGGCACTCACTCAGTCTATCTGTGTCTCCCTGGCTTTTCACAAGATATTTCGAAAAGCTTTAGTGATGCCCTGATTCTTCGAGGAATCTTGTTCATTTTTGCTGCACGGTGGCACTATCCCACTCGTCATCCGTATCTAGTGCTAAGTATGTTCATTTACATCGTGAAGCAGTCATACTGGGATACGTGTCAGGAAAGTCATCATTCTATACCTTCCCACTCACTTGGAAAGGGAACAGTCATTTGTGAGGCTGATCTCTGAAAGCCTTAAGGACCTGATTTTATTGCATGTATCTCTGTGTTAATGTATGGATGGCTATTTGTCTCCCCAGGGACTCCCGGGAGGTGACCCACAGCACACAGTGAAGGGGTTCTGGTGCTAATTTCCATTCCAGAACTGAGAGTCCCAGGGCTTGATTTCAGTCAGTTCGCCTGACTGATTTATTGGTCTGATTTTTAAGCTACCTGTCTACATAAATATTCAGTATTACAAGAGCAAAATTAGGCCAAAGCCACAAAAAAAACCCCACCCCAAAACAACCCTACAAAATTCTGATTTATCTTCTGTTTTGAATTTTGTTTTTGCCTTTTGGAAATAAACAACTTCCGTACATACTGCAGGTCAGTAAAATTTTGCCACTGGCTAGTTGGTCTTGTTCTTTTAAAATTTACTGTAAAAAGGCTACAGATTAAATCTTTTGTATCTCCATATTATTGCAAATGAAACCTTGCTTTACAGTGGCTTTATTTACTATAGCAGAGATTACTGCAAAGACAGCCTACTGGAAATGTGCTGAAGGAAAATGTAATAAGCAAGATGAAGAGAAGTAACAAGATGAATAGTAATATAGATATTTATAGATCCTTTCATATGACCCCTTGAGCTCATAATTCTAAGCATTGTTACTATGTCAGGTAGGAAGGTTCTGCTTCTTGATCTGTGGCTGGAGCTGTTCCTCACATACAAAATGAGTGACATTTTCAGTCTCATTTACTGTAATATTTTGGTCTTTAGTTCACGCTGTGGGGAGAGACTGAAATGCTTAAAAATTGTCCAAGTAACCACAGAGATATGTAAGAAAAACTGCAACCACCTAGGGATTTTTTTTTTCTTTCCCTTTGTGTTTCTGATACAGGATCCAGAAACAGCATAGTAAAGCCTTACCATTCTCTCAATTCCTCATTCCCTTCTTGCAAAAGAAAATTCACTATATTTTTGTCCCAACCTGGAGAAGAGAAGACTTTGGGGGTACCTTATAGCATCCTTCAAGTATCTGAAGGGGTCCTACAAGAAAGCTGGAGAGAGACTTTTTACAAGGGCATGTAGTGATAGGATGAGGGGTAATGGCTTCAGACTGGAAGAGGGGAGGTTTAGTGTAGCTATCAGGAAGAAATTTTTCACTATGAGGGTGGTGAGGCACTGGAACAAGTTGCCCAGAGAAGCTGTTGAGGCTCTGCCGCTGGAAGTGTTCAAGGCCAGGCTGGATGGGGCTTTGAGCAACCTGGTCAAGTGGGAGGTGTTACTGCCTAAGGCAGGGGGGCTGGAACGAGAATATCTTTAAGGTCTCTTCTAACCTAAACAAATCTATGATTCTGTGATTCTTCTGGGGAAATGAGTTCCATTCCCATTAACACTTCTCTTGCTCCCACAATCTTCCTGTATCCTGCCCAGCCCTAAATTCATACATGGGTCTTCTCACTGCAGCCAGATACAGCCTTAACCTCCTCTTCATGCCTGCTGGAATGTATCTTCATACATCCTTGCATTTGGTAGTGCCACTTCCTTCTCTACAGGGTCTCAGCACAAATTATGCCTGGGGACTGTCTAAGCATCCCATTCCCTCTTTCCAGCCCTCTGAAAGGTCTTCTAATCCTGTGAAGTGCTGTGGGAGTTTTTCAGGGCCACCACAGAAAAACTGCATGAGCAGCAAATACACCAATGGCAAGATTAAGTACTATGGAAGCTGTATCCAGACTACAAACTGCACTTCTTATCAAAGGCAGTATGCCTTAACAACTAAAAATAAATTTTCTGTTCATTTTATTGTAACTGTTTTGTTCCTACCACTGGAAAAAAAAGAGGAATGCTTAAGAATTAACTTGGAATCTTAATAAATACAACACACTACATATTCATCCTTGGGACTTTCATGTTTGTTGTTTGTTCTTCCCTTATCATCTTAGTCAATCTTATGTAATTAACATTTCCAGGCCAGCCAAAGTGATGTTCTTGAACCAGTCTTTTGGTTTGTCACTACTAGAACAACTTCCAGTTGGCACATCAGTATATGTAGGTTGAGAAAGTGAAGTATGTGGGAAAAGATACTTAAGAAAACATTAGAGGATACAATATACATTTAAAAGGTATCAAGCTTTCTAAAATCTATTTATCAGAAAATATTGCTGGGTTATTCATAGGACTGGAGGTCTAAATTTTGCTATGTTGATTACTTGATGGAGAGTTGATACATTCCAGTGAGCGTCTGTCGTGATATCTCAGAGCTGACAGGGTATCAGTACACTAGATTAAGTGACATGAAAAGTTGAAGAGGGATTCAATTAAAGAAGGACTGAAGAACTGTCATACAATTAATGCTTGTTAACTTGAGAGTGGGTTTGTCTTTTTTTTTTTTCCTTTAAACAGGGCCTGTCAGACAAATACGATACTCTTTTTTGATAAGATTCCACTCTGGTTGGTAAAGATAACTACAGAGATGTAATAGGTCTAGACTTTTAGCAGTGTTTGTAGTAATATCATATGACATTCTGTTTGAGACACTAGCACTCTACAGTATCAATAAAACACATATTAAATAGGTTAAAAGTTGGCTATTAGGTGGTTTTCAAAAAGTATTTGCCAATGGAGAATCGTTGTCAAATGTGGATTCAGCACTGGGATTCCATGAAGACTCACTGCTACTCAACATTTTAACAAATGATCTGCAAGTAAATGTAAAATCACTACTGTTAAAATTTGAATATGACACAAAAACAATGGACATTTAATATTGATGATGGCAGGCAGCCATAATCAGTCATCTAGGTAAACTGGGGCAACTCATCCAGAATGTGTTTTAACACAACCAAGTATAAAATAATCTGCCAATGAATAGTGAACACGGGCAGTATCTACAGGACATAAACTTTGGTTCTAAAAAATTGTGACTGTGAAAAAAATCTGGGCTTTATGGTAGACTAAATATGAGACCTGAACATGACTATGATAACAATTAATTCTTGGATACCTACATGAAAAATGTAGCTAATAGGAGTAGGAAAGTTTCTAGTTTCTGATACCACATTTGATATTCTGTCTAGGCTGAAGTCACATTGTGAAAAGATCTTGCAATGTTAGAGAGGATACCAAAAAGATTGTTTACCAGAGAAGATACTGTAGAAGAGAAGGACTCTAAAAGTTCATTCTGTTTAGCTTATCAGAAAGAACATTGGATAGTAACTCAATCACAGGGTAGAAACCAGATATCAGTGATATCTTAATCCAGTTGGTAGAAGTACAATAAAAACCAGTAGCTGGAAGCTGAAACCAGACATGTAAAGAAGGAAGAAAGCCATGAGGGTAAAAAAGACTTAAGCCATCGGAAAAATGACGAGTGATGGACTTTCCATCTTTTGATCTTTTCCACTGAAATCTGATGGAAAGGATTGTTGGATTTTTTCTAATTAGACTGTTAATGACATGTTCTTGCCATACAAATCATGAACTTCAATTGATTGCACACATTAGGTCCTACCTTACTATGCGCAATGTAGTGTCTAAAACCAAACACTGGAGACAGTACCTGGAAATTTGCTTAAAGTCTTGAACCTAAGACTGATTTTTCCTCTCTGTTTCCTCTAGAACAGAAATCATATGTAACTAAATAGTTGTACTGGACACCTCCTTAAATGTTGATGAATTGCTCACTCATTAAAAGTGAAGATCACTTATATGCATAGCATAAAGGGTCATGAATTCAAATAGGAGATTGTAATGAGTTAGGAAAAGAAATTGAAAAAAAAATATGTTTCAACACAGAGGGCCTGCCGATCCCCAGCTGGGGTGTCTAGAGGAAAAATTTGGATAACTTTGATGTTTGTAGAAAAATAAGTTCTTTATTGGCTTAATAAATAATGCCTTGAATTGAATAATAATTCAGAACTTTCATGAGAAAATTCAAGAGGGTTGGGGAAGGTCTAAATCATATTCATTCCCTCTTGCTTCTCTACCCTGTTAATCTAGGTTTGGTCTGTCTGACAACATACTACAGAAGTTTGCATGCTTATATGAAGCGCTGAGATAGCAGAACTTCTGAATTACAGGTGATTTTCAACAGTTTCCATTCCAGACTGGCAAGGAGCAGCTGGAGGAAGAGCTGAGGCACTGTGTGTTTAGGAAACCTATATATTCGTTGCTTATAGTACCCTTGGCTTAAGACAAGAATTTAGGTTGCTGCTTAATGCGGGAGGTAGCACAGAAGGCTTGGTGACAAATTTGCACTGAGCCAGATGGAGCTCTCCTGAGAAGTATCTGATGGATTCCTGTAGGTGTTCTGCAAAGCCATTTTTATCCTGGTCACCCTTGGCCCACAGGGTGCTAACACCTTTAAGTCTCCAACAGATATTTCTAGTGAACTTGCATAAACAATACTAGTTTAGTTTCTGAGTAGGTCTAGAAAAAGACAGGGGAAGAGACTTCTCAGTAGTTACAGGCGAAATTGCTCCACTTGGTAAAAAATATACAGATATTCTCTGAAGGAAGGATGCCAACAGATTCTTGAATCACAGATTTTCTCTCCCCAGAAGTTTTTTCTCTTCCCAGTGAACTTTTAGATACTTACAGAAAGTGACATGTGTTCAGTCAAAAATTCTGAAGAAGGGTCAGGTATGATCCAGAAAGACAGGTTGGGTGATAAGATTTTGGGTCAGGAAGAGAAGCAACTTGTGTTGCCTCCTTTCCAGGTTCTGAGGTCTGTGCATGGCTACAATGTTCTCTGAGCTCAGGAGCAGAAAATAAAAATGCACCAAACAGGAAAAGTGCTTCCATCTGTTGGTGTTTTCTCTGAAAAAGGCATGCCTGGCACAATTTTTTACTTCTCTGGTGGATTTAACGGATATGAATGACAAATACGAGAAGGAGCTTTAAAGTTACTTGCCTTATCTCCTGGTGTTCTCAGCATAGGTGGGACTTGATTCTATATATTAGTTTTCTGTTCTGTTTCTGTCTGTTCATCCCCTTCTATCAGTGTCCCCCTAAAGGAAGAAACAGGAATTTGTTGCCTGTTACTACACTGGTTGTTGTTGACCTCTGTCCCTGCTTCTGTTGGTCTTCCTCCCCTCTCCAGAGACACAGCAGCAACATCAGGGAATAATCAGAGAAACTGTAGCAGACACAACAGCAGACAAGTTCTGGAGTGCAAGAGCAGTCTTAAGCTCTCCTTTTTTGAATGTTAAAAAAAAAAAAAAAGTGAAAAAAGCAAAGTATACTTTATTTTTTTTTTAATAATTACAATGGAAAAATTTAATATAATCATTACATTAATTCACTTTTTAGACCTGCTACTGACAGTGAAGCTTTTTCTATAGGATTCTAGGCAACAGTTTTACAAACATTTCAAATGGCAATTTTGAGAAGTAAACTAGATACTTCTAGATGCTAAACTAGATACTAAAGGTATTTATCCATTGTTTTTCAGCCAGGTAATAAATTTAGTAAATAATAAGTGAAGAGGAAGTAGAATGCAGTCGAGATTCATCATATTAATCACTGAGTGATAAATGAAGGAATGCTCTCCCATCATTTCAGATTGAGTCACCAGTGAAAGCCACAAGGTCTGCACCTGTCACCACCGAACAGAGATTAGTTACTTAGCATGTGAAACCAGCCCAGTGCAGGATGCCATTTCACACCAGGCAATCTGAATACATGCTCTGTTTAGAAAATGTATAGTTTCTGTTGTCAGCTACCATTGGATTTAGACCCTTATGCTTTCCCTCCTAAAGAGGATTTTTTCCATGGCAGTTGCCTATACTCTGCCCCATCCAGAAATATTTAACACAAAGTGTGTTCCCTTTTCATCCATTAAGATAAAACAGCATAAGATGTTAATTTTCTTCCAGGTTTTCTGTGCCTTTAGGAATTTTGTAACAGGATCCAGCATCAGGCCTCACATAACTGTAACTGTCAGGCTTTTCATTCTTTGGGCCTAGAATATGTGCAACAACAAAATTGCCCTTAGTAGTGCTGAGGTACATTACTTTATTAAAAGCAGCTTTAACTACTTCAGTTCCTATTTTTTTCTGTATGACGTTGGGAACTCACCTGAGAGATGAATTTTCTCTCTTCTCCCTATCTGCCATAGTTAAATTATATATAATTATTACATAATTACACATATGCTGTCTTTCTTTGCAGGATAATCATAGGTGCAACTTAAAAAACCTGCAGGTATTTAGGTTAAACAACCTGGCAGGTCAAGTGCTAGAGTACTGCAAAAAATTATCCCACATATGTGCTGAGCAGTCTTGTCAGCCTTTAACATGACAGCTATAGCTCCACAAAGATGGAAACAAAGACCATTTTGCTTGAAGATGTCTATTAACATGCAACGATAAAAAGCAAAGACGGAAAGAGCTTTTGCTTTTAGTTTATCTGCTAAGGAACTGTCTTCTCTTGCAACTATTAGGACTACTCTGTCCACATTTCTTCACTGAGAGGTATCTTGATCCACCAATAACTTGTTGGTTTAACATTGCTAGTCATTACACCTGGCACATTGGTAACGAGCTGATAGCAGAAAGGAGTTGGGCACCTGTGTGTTGCCATAACGTCTAAGATGCTAAATTGGGAATTCAAAACTGAATCTCATTCTAAACTTCCAGACCTAATAATTTTGGTTTCATGTATGTTGTGTGAGGATAATTAAGTTCCTTCATATGCTTAGTTTCCACTCCTCAAATATCTAGTCAAACTCTTATCTGGTATTTAAGTTTCAAAGCCAGTATTAGGCTACTTAGATTGGACTGAATATGCACACAGTTCAGAAGAAAAGAGGCAGGAATAGTGCTTTTACTATTATCTTTTGTACTCGAGATTTCTAGGTAACTGCTACCTGTCCAATATGTAATTGCTACCAATCCTTGAGCAACCTGTCCTATTGCTGATGCATGTTTGTATATCACCTGATTTTCTTACAGTTCTTTTCAAAAGCACTTGCCCCAGCAGGACTGTCAGAATCTGAATGCCCTCCTCCCAGTCCTTTTTATTTTGCTTGTATTTCATGTAAAATAGGCTTCTCTTTGCAACATGGTTGCTTTTTTAACCCCCTTTTCATTTAAAGGACTGGGTTCATTTTAAAATACTGGGATTTTCTTCTTTCTTTTTTTTTTTTTTGCCTTTTTTTCTTTCACAATGCTATGCATTTTGATTTTTAAAGATACTAACAGGCTCTGCCAATGAGGTAAAAATTTCCTGATATTGGAAGGCTACCCAGTCCCTAAAGGGAAAGAAAGAACCTGGAAAATACTCTTCCACAAGCAAATGAAACTTTATCATTATGAAACTACTTGAATAAAACAGACAAACAAAAAGATAGAGTCAATAGAAAATTGAAAACCTCTATATTTTAGCAGCTGCTGCCATCTGTACCTACCTCATTCTAATTCAATACCTCTACCACTGAGCTGTTGAAAGGGTGGATAACTCGATACCCTCTCAGTCTGTAGGAAGGAAGGAGTAGTGGCTGTAGCCCAAACACAGACCCTGGTAAGGGAGAGAGGACTATTATTGTTAGTGCCAGAGGTTACGTCATTTTTCTGTGAAACAACTACGTGGATCCTCTAATAAATCTGGCTTTGATATTGGCAAGCAGTCAAATAAAAACACAAAAACCTGTGTGCCAGATATGTGCAGCTGTACGTGTCTCACTCCAGATCCATTGCATTTTCCTATCCTAATCCTTTCTATACCACAAAGACAGCTATGGCAGGAGATCCCATTACAACCCAGATGACCCCTCATGGTTAAAGCACAGTTCAAGCTGTCTAGCTTCTTATTATCTAGTGTTTGTATTGAGGTGAACCAGCATACCCCTGAGTGCAAATTCTTTGTAACAGGAATGAAAAAGGATCTACCTGCCCTAAAAAGATATGTGTTCGCACTGGGTCTGCCACCACAATGACTGTAACACATCAAGACCTTAGACATGCCCTGTGCACAGAGCTGTAACTGTGAGCATTGATCAAGACTTTTTCACTCTACAGTCATTCTTCCTTGCAGCTATCCAGGCTTTTGCACTTACCAGACACAGAGATCCTACCTACACTGTCATGCTCAGCGGTGCTTTAACCATGTCAGGCAATAGCATAATTTGTTTTCTCTCTGGGTAGCCAAAGAAGCTACTTTTGCACTAAGGATAGAGACTGAAAAGGGATCTCAAAAGAGTGTAAGGCAAGAAATAGCTCTTTGGATCTGGAGGTAAGGCAGGTTATAGGGTGGTGGTAAAATTATGATGCAAAGTTATACTGGACAAGAACAGATAGGTTCTGGGACAGATGTAGTATTTAGGTCCAAAACTGAAGTCCAAACACCAGATGAGTGATTGCCCAACTATCTTGAAGAACTCAAGAAACTGCAGAAGGCAAGAAAATATGAGACTGTGAGTTCACCTGAGTTAGACACGTAGTTGTATAATGCTTATGTTTTCCTGCTGATGGTACAGTAAACCTGGAGGGCCACTCGTGTACCTAACAGTCTCTTACAGATATTTTGGGTACGCCACAGCAGTGTCAGTGGACTGGCACTTAATTTTAGGCAAAATCTTCCTAAACAGAGTGTCAGATCCAGAATGACAGCACAATTCTGTTTAGTGTTTCATCCAGTAACATAAAGCTGTTGTCTGCAGAAACCTGGCCAGATACTCATCTGATTTAAGTGGCTGTCACACTGCTTATTTGTATAAGCATTTGCACCAAATGGAAAGCTTGACATTATCATACACTATCTATATGGTAAATAATGGCTATTTTTGTGTGTGTGTAAGCGTGGTTTATTCATGTTACGTATGGTTTCTGTGCATAAGAGAGTTATATATATACATTATATATTTATAAAATGCATGCCAAAAGAAAAATCTAATCTATGTTTTCAAAAACTTATCAGCTTAATTGAGAAGGAAAATACAATTAGTAAATACATATGCATAAACACCAAAAAAAAGTATTTATACACATATGCATATATAGAAATACATCTATAACATTGCATATTGTATATGCCTCCTACATCTTAGGATCTTTAAAAATAAACCTGAAGAAAACCTATTTACTTAAGTAAATGATTTAGGCTAAGTACAAGATCACAATCTGCAGCACCATTTGAAGGTTATATTTCAGGGACCGCCTGGTTTAGAATCGTTTTTGAATTATGTATCCCTCTCCCTCAGGACTGAATTCCACAAAAAACACCTATAATGTAGTAAACTGATTTATCAGTCAAGATTCTCAGCTTCCTTGACACAGAGCCCTACCCAGAGCCTAAAACTTCTTTCAGTCATTACTCCACATTCAGAAATTGTTAACTGCCTTTGAATGAACCAGAAAAAGAAATAAGCAAAATTAATCGCACTTCCAATTCCTTTTGTATTCTTTCTAATGCCTTCCATAGACAAGTATCAAATTTGTACACAGCACGACAAGGCCACAAATATGCCACATGCCTTTGGGTAGTTGAAAAATTTCTTGGTGTCAATTTAGTGGTCTCAAGGAACCTGGATGAGGAATTAAATTTCAATCATTTTTTTTTTAGTAATGGAATAGCAGAAAGCACAGGAAGGACGACACCATTTACTGAGCAATGAATTCGTGGAGAATTTCTCTGCTTAGGAGTCTGTACCTGTGTTTTTAGATAACAGAAGTCATCCAAGAATAATAAACCAATCCTCTGGAACAATCATGAACATTTTTGTAGGATGTCAGTCTGGTTTAGGCAGTTAACCAATCACTAGAGGCAGGAGGTGAATATTAAGATACCAACCACACAATATATTTTCCTGTTCTTTACACATACACTAAATCTTACAGATATGGCACTCTTTGCACAATACAGTACTAAGATTTTCATTAAATAAACTAGCAATGTGGTTTTTTTAGTTAACCTTTTGTTGTAGAAAAGGTTATTTACACGGAAAATAAGTGAAAGGATGAAAATGTGAAAATGAATAGCCTGGAGGCACGATTGGCTCAAAGAAAGATGCAAAACAAAGACCTGTTTCTGAATCTAAGCTATTATTTTGGTATTTTACCCTCCCTGATTAATTTACTAGTGTCACCAATTCTAAGAAATTCTAAAATGTGCAACAGCAACAAGAAATGTTCCAGCAGCACTTGCAAGTGTCTCCTGGAGACAAGTGGCACTTCTGGAAATGGCTGCCAAGGAAAACAAGTACATGGTGAATCACCCATTTGCACAAGGTAGGAATAAAAACAGGGCAGCAATCCAAGCTGCCAGCACTGCCTCACACTGCTCCAAGGCAAATAACATCAGGAAACACACAGTGCTATGTAGTAAAAATTTTGAGAAAGGCCACACTGGGTTCAGTCTGTTCAGGAATGGCATTTGAATTGTGGTT
>NW_009646851.1:1928183-1949325 GCF_000708025.1 Charadrius vociferus | reverse complement strand
ATGCCATTTGAATTGTGGTTTAGCCCATGCCTCACAGTCCTGGATTTACGCTTCCAGTTAAAGTTACTAACACAGTCCACATGAAACAGTACTTCTGTCACTGATTGATGGCTTTCTATGTGATAACCCTTGTACTGATTTTGTAAAAGCTGGAAAAATCTAAACATGCTAAAATACACACACAAAAAAAACCTCCTCCTCCAAAGATAACGAGTCATGTCCTAAAAATCATAAGCCTGGCTTCCAGAAGGAGATGCATAATGCTAATAATGCATCCTGATTTTATTTTAACTGCTCTCTGTATTTTTAAACCATTAAGAAGGAGGCAGTTTGGTCACATTTTTCAAGCTTCTTAACACCAGGACGCTAGAAACAAGCTTGTTTAAATGAGAGAAAAAAATGGACACTTCTGCATATCCCTATAACTGTAACTAGCACCCAGCATCCCGTAAAACTGTGCAACACTGCAAGATTCCAGCATCTATATTCTTCTTTGTATTGATGATGTCCTAAACATATTTTAGGCAGCTGAATGTAATACCAAGTTTTAGGTATTATCATTGTGCTAGAGCCTGTCCTTTTTTCTATTTCAAAGACGCACAAAGGCTTCCTTGAGTTCATACTCCTGTATGCCAGTATTGCCGAGGGTCCAAAGTTCCCTACTTCATTATTTCCTCAGCCATCACAGTGTAAATTTTCCAGAAAGCTTTATACAGTTTGTGCATATGTGATGCTGGGCATGTTTTCAGTTTACTTCTCTGTAGTAAAGGGGAAGAGGAAGAATTATTTCAAAGGAAAAAAGATTTTTAGTTTAGATGAGTAATATCACTAGTGAGCTAGATAAACTCAAATGCAATAGAAGAGTCAATATTTCCACAGGCCACAAGGACAAAATCACGGGTGACTTTAGTTTTGCCACTGAAAAGGCAAAACCGCGGCATTCCAGGTTTCACCAAAACCAAAACACATACGGAACCTGTATCCTGGAAGTACTTTATGCCAATGTCAGAAGGTTTTGCCTCCAAAGACAAAACAACCTGTGTCAAAAATTCATGTCAGGAATTGACTCTTTCTTCACTATTAGATGTAATACTGTGCTCACAGTATCAATTGTTTAACAGCACCAGCTACACACTACACCACACACAAAGTACAAGCACCAGTTGTTGCTGTGAATACAGTACTATATCATTAGACTTATGATATTCTCCTCCTACATTGAGTTTGCTGAAAAATGCAACCGTGGGATATTAAAAATAGAGATTTCAAGGATTTTGGGCCTATAAAGGCTGCAAGATACATGCAGTTTGATCTTGGCTATAGTTTGATCTTGGAATTGAGCAGTACAGACAGAACTACATCAGGTTTGGCCCACTCCACTTAAGCAGTTCTTCCAAGCTACCCCCAAAGTCCCTGTCTTCAAAAGCCCCGAAACTTCACAATGCTGTGCTGTAGCACATCAGATGACTGTTGCAGAAATACTGTTGCAAGAGGCTGTGCTGTGTCTTTTCATATCTTTTCAGCTAGTTTAAACCAAAAAGCTACACATGGATGTGGATGTACATGCATAGCATAGTCACAGAGGCAGCACGTGGAACCCATAGAAGATCCAGGTCAGCCAAGGCCTCAGGGCTGACCCAGAGGAGGTTGGAATTGAGCCACCCTCCACACCTGTCCTGGAGACCAGAGATTGTTCTCTGGGAAGGATGCCTCTATTAGTGCATATGCAGCAAAAATTATCATGTAATGAAACATGAATGTCTGGAATTGTGATACTAATGCTGTATAGAGATTGATTGCTGGGTAGCTCACAGATTCTTGTCTGTAAAACCTCTCCTCCCGCAAGGAGCAGCATGCAGACAGTACATTATTTCTATTTATGTACATTTACAGTTTGCAGTTATGCCTATCCTGCAGGAATGGACTGTTTTTATCACAGCAATATAGTGGTATTTAATGGAACTCCTCTGAAGGCCAGCTCTACACATTTGTACTTTTAATTAAAAGGTATTGTTCTAATTATAATGTAATGCAATTGTCATTTCAGTAAAAATTGCTATTATATTTTAACAACTCAGTAACACTGTATTTGACTCTTTCACTCTCATTGTAGTCAAATATTCTCTATTCATCCACGTGCAGTTTGCAGCCAAATCATGAAAGTAAAATTACTATATTCTTTTTTTCAAAACCTAAGGCAAAAAGTAATTACAAATCAGTGCATGATTCTCAGTAAGAGGCCTGGTATTCAACTAAATAATTAGTGTCACTTCAACAGCAGAATCATAAAGACTGTTTAATTTTTTTGAACTAAAATTTTCTTTAAGAAAAGAACAAAATGATTAAGATAAGAACCATAGGAATGAAAGCTAACTCCCCTGTCTGCTGCAAACCCTCTATCTAGCCTTGAGCAAGTTATTAATTTTTTCTGCACCTCTGTCTATGTTATAATATATTGTCTGTTGTATTCTAAGTATGAAACTCTTCAATTAGATACTTTTAAAATGTTATTTTCTTCCTTTTTACCATGAAGGAGTTAATGGTGCCAAGGTAAATAATGTTTTGTAAAGGAAACAAGAGTAGCTGACATTATATGCAGCATAATTTTTTTTTTATTAATTTAATTGAAACACTGAACATTAAATTGTGATGCTCAGTTATATAATCCTTTGCAATTACATATGCTACAAATAACTGATTTTCAATTACATTTTATTACAAGTCTAAACTTCAAACAGCACCCATCTTCACAACAGAAGTGGTCAGTACCTAAGCCTTTAGAATAATTTTTCTCACAAATTAAGAGCAAACTGCAAAAAAACAGTCAATATTTTGTCATTTTAGAATTACAACATTTGTCCACCAAATCCTACACAGCCGGAGATAAAAGCTCCTCCAAGAGCAAAAAGCACATCTTTTTTTCTATTGCTACAAAATATTGATGAAGTGCTCTATTGAGGTAGAGATCTCATTAATTATTTGATTTACAGAAAAAGAAGACAGAGGGAAATGAGTGCCCTGGCTAATGCCATGATGTACCATCTTGAGACTTAAGATCTTTTTAATGTATTCGGCAGTGATGCAGCTGAAAGAGGAAAGAGGGAGTTGAATGGATCCATTAATTTAATTGAAGCGAGCTCTGACAAGAGATAAAACATCTCAGGCCCTGCATCTCTTCAGGCTGCATCAGCACTATAGTAAACAGTCAATGATCCACAGACACACATGCACACACACAAAAAAAAATAAAAAAGCTAAAGGTACACACAGATTCTGAAGACCTCAAGGCCAGAGAATAGCTACAGAGGCAGAGGTGAATAGAATGAAGAGGCCCTCCCTTCATGCAGCATCACAAAGTATTCAGCATCTACTGCATTTGTTTAATTGTACTCCCATGAACAACTCCTGGGTTCGCTACAAGTGATTCATATTTCTTACAGAAAAGTTGTATTTGTTCATTTTTTTCAAGGACTCTCTCTCATGGTCTCTTGAAAGGCAGAGGGGAGAAATAGACTTCTACTGCTCTGTAAAGAAATTCTGATGCTGCTGTTGTCTTTCAGGTGTCTTACCCCTGCCACCTACATGGCTTCCAGAAACTTGTTTTAAAAGAATACCACTTCTAATTATGTAAGTTTTTCTTAGTTAACAGTTACCATGAGCATACTCAGTTAATACTGTAAACAATTTTTACTGATAATACATCACCATGACATTTAATACCTGGTTTTGTATCCCATAATTGCTTTCTATAAGTTAAGAATTTACAAGAAATTAAGAATTAGATTTTTGATGTTGATAGAGTGGCATTAATACCACAGTGTAAATACAGCTGGCCAGTCCTAAAGTGGCATACATCGATGCAGTTTTCCTGACCACAGCCTTATAATGGTGGCTTGCTACCTGAGATCTGGGCTAATAACCAGAGAGTCGAATAAGATCAGAGGAAGGAGTTTACGATAGATATTGCCTTTAAATACTGGTCCTGAACCTTCTGAATTTCTTGGGAAATTTGATAATTGACCCTCCAGCCACAGAAAACTACTTAGCATTAATATGCAAACTGCCTGGTTTACAAACTACTTAGCATTAATATGTAAACTGCCTGGTTTACAGCTAGCTCAGCTGAGTCTGTGTAAACACCCCTGGTCTGTGATGTGAACAAACCTAAATCCCTTTCAAAGAGAGAAGAGTGTTCCAGGAAAAGGATACCATGTGAAGCTCAGGAAGGGCTGTGTGAAGCCCTGAGTATTTCAAAGTTTTCTGAGTTACTTTACATCCCAACAGTCTTCCTGTAAGCTTAGGCTGATTGAAAGATAAAAATTTAATGTTAATGTTGACAAGTCACTAGACTCATACATAAACACAGAGAAAATACATTCTTCCTTAGTGAAATATTAAAAAAATGTATTCGAAGAACAAAAATTTACTTTTGTTACCCTAGGAACACTATACTCATGTTTTCCTGTATGCATTCATTTGCCCTATCAATTCACAGTAAAGCAAGGGCAACCATTTAGCTGTGCTGACTCATCAAAAACCTGATTATGATCAGTAATTTGAAAAAAAATAGTTATTTTATATTAAAAAAAAAAAGAAATAGGAAAAGGAAAGATTTCAACAAGTGAAAGAAAAATGTATTCAATTCCTTAAAGCAGGACATGCAAATACAGAGACTCTCAGGGATCTGGGGACAGTGAAGAATAAAATAGTTCTAGCAAGATTTTAAAAATTAAGGCACTACTTTGGGAGCCAAAAAGAGATTGATCCACACATCTGGACTCAGCCACTTAATATCCCACAGCATACTGCTGCAGTGGCCATTTTAATATCTTCACATCTGCTTTTACAGCAGCTTAAATTCTAATAAAATTAAGCAAACAGACAGTACAACTCAACACTGGAGGAAAGTTTACCTAGCCCGATATTCCTGTCCCTATCTAGCCGTGCAAATCAGAGGCCCTATCTCCTATCCAACTTCAAACATTCAGCCAAAGTTGTTTTGTTCAGTGGCTTTTACAGATTTATTTATGTCTATATATTTATGTATTTTGCACTCCCCAGTAACATGGTCCACATTCAGTGATATTCAGCAGAATAAATAAGCAAGCAGAAAAAAACAACAGAGCAGTCATAGTGAAACATGCTTGGAAAAACACTGAAGCTATATCAGCACTCCAAGTATGAGTCTTTGACAATTCTGACATTGGATTTGACTGTGGTATCAACAGGTAATTATTTAAAAACTATGTTGCAATTTAAGCTGGACTTGTTTATCTCTCATTTATCCTCAAGACATTGAAAATTACAAAATTCAATGGATCTAATATAATACTCACCTTAAATGCTAGCTGGATTGCTGGCATTTAACCAAAAGTGCATTTAAATTGTTAAAAAAAAAAAGATGCAACTGGAACAGTCTCTGTCTCCTTAAAGGAAGTCATTTGAGCTGATTATCCAGAGTGCAACGATGCATTAATACATCACTGGATGTGAAATGTGTACAATGTATCACATAATTCTTTATTTAGAGTTTATTAAACAAGCATTGACCTTCAGTCTTATCGTACACAAAACTGTATCCTCATAGTTCGATAAAGCGGGTTGTCAAAGTAAATATTTACAGCAGCTAGTAAAATAAAATCAGGTTATTTTCACTAATGGTCTATAGTGATCATTTATTTTTGAGCAGCTATATTCTTGCTGTCAAGCTGAAGCCTTCTTTGGCATTAGAGATCACATCCAACATGAATCCCTGGAGGCAGGCTACTGATTCAGGGTGGTATCCTGTAGCTATTAAAATTGAATTTTCCAGGACAAGACTACTAGAAGCTTTAATAACTTCACTTACAACAGCTCAGTTTTTCTGACTGATTGAGATCAACCAGCAAACATGGCCTGACGCTGTGTTGCTGAAAATGAAAGAACACCACCCTCCTGGCCCAAAAGAGAAGTGCGTTCCGCTGCACTCTGTCATCAGTATAAGCAACAGTATCAAATAACTAAAGAATCTGCTGTAAAACCAATCTCACAGGGAAAAAAAAAAAGACAAATAAAACAATTATCTATTACTGAGTACCACTGTTATTTCTTTTCTTGGAGGGTGGGCCTCACATGACAAAAACATGTGATAATTGTTGTGTCAAGAAAGGCTGTTTATGTATTGCTAGTATAAACCAATGTTTCCTCTTACTCAAAACATTGTCTTTCATTAAGAATATACTTTGAAAAATGTCTTAATGTTCCAGGTGAATACAATAAACGTCCTGTACAAAGACTCTTCCGTTGCAAATCAAAGCAGTGAAAATAGTGGTTCACGATGTGGTTTGTATGTGAAGTTATTGCTGCTCTAAGTATTATATCAGTGTGTTGTTTTTCCCCAGTTTGTTCCATTTACTGTATCATTCCTCAAACAGTTCAGTAGTGGACACTGGGAAGTAGGTACACAGACAGTCACTAGCTTTTCTTATAGCACACGGCATGCATGGCAGCACAACTTACTTCAAAGAATGTGAACGTGATGAGTAGTTTTTCTACTTCTTCTTTGATATTGCAAACCAGCCTTTATAGTAGGATTTCAGCTATTCAGCCATAATAATAAAAACTATTTTTAAGCTTCAATCAAAGCAGTTCTAGAGAGATACCAGCATTTCTGTCATTTCTGTCAATTTGAATATTTAGCAAAACATGCTTAGAGGTCAGTGGCCTTCTAAGTCTGTGTTACAGCACTGGTGGGTAAGGGAAGCGCTACTGACATCACCTACCTGGACTTGTGCAAAGCATTTGACACTGTCCCACACAATATTCTGGTCTCTAAATTGGAGAGACATGGATTTTATGGATAGACCACTGGGTGGATAAGGAACTGGCTGGATGATTGCTCATTAAACTCAGAATCTCTGCAATAAAACACAACAAATGAAGCATTGTAACAAAAGAATGCATGTACATATGTGTGCGTGCAACACCTTCTTCATCAATTTATAACTACGCTCATCAAATTATAACTATGATCTTAGGTATCCAGATAAAGAGATACCATCTCCACCAATTTAAGATACCCCTAAAAACAAAAATAGAAAGGTGGAAGTTGGAGAAACCTTCCCTATATATGACACAATTAGAAAGGATTTTTTCTTTTAGGCATGATATTTTTCTTACACACGACATAGTTTAGTCACTAACATTAAAGAAAAAAAATGAAAAAACTTAATCAATTCCAAACTGAGAGAAGGACTGCTCACAGAGTCCCTAGTTTGCCACTGAAACAGTGGTGTTGGAAGGAGACAGCCAACGTGCTCAAAAATCACACCCGATGATATTCTGATGGTCCTCAGTGTAAACAGGAAAGTAGCACTTTAGATCAGAGTGAGTCTACAGTCACTCTGCATTTATCAGTGAGTGTATTCTGGGTTCTGTAACAGCTTGACCAATGCACAGCAAACTCTGGTAATGCTAGCTTATGGGACAGCACTTTAAAAGGCATTAGGCAGTAACTTATATGAAACACAGTTCAAAACAGAGGTGATACAATAGCTGAGGATATATATCCTCTTAGAAGATCTAAATACTGTCATGACATATCCAGAGATTCATCCCAAAATATAAAACTTAGCTTTACTATTGTATTCATGGTCACACCAGGTAACTTTTGCAGCTACTATAACAACAGTTTACCTAGACACAACGTAGTTATTCCAAAGAATTTTGCAAGACAATTACAATGGCACAGCAACCATAATGTAAGGTATTGTGGAAAGTCCTGGATTTTTTTCTTTTAGTAAAGTGGCATTTTGTCATGGCCAGGGAAAAGAAAATCGTTTGTAATTACAATAATAACTTCCATGAGAAGGTAACCTTTTTATTTTCACCATATAACAGCAATACATTGTAGTCTGTTGTTAATGTCTGATCTCAAATTTTTAATTTGGTTTTATTTCATTTCCAAGGTCTGGCCCCAGCCATGTAGTTGTTTTTTTTTAAACAGAGTGTTACTCAACACACGTATATCTTCTAAGTAAAGCAGCTGAGAAAAAGCCAATTTAAAATAAATAAATAAATCACAACTCTTTGGCATAGTTGTAATTCACTGGTATGCTGGAATAGCAAATTGACGTTTTCAATTCTATTTGTTCCATTCAGTGGTTTAATAAAGAACCTTTTAGACTGCACCAACTATACAGTAATGGAATAAAATATATAGCAACATGACATAGTCACCCGATTTATAGTAAAATCTATTCTTTTCTCCAAAACCGTGGAGATCTGGGATGGGGAAAAAAAAAAGCTAGTTCTCTTTCTCACCACTGGTTTTCTACATTCTCTTCATTTCAGTTTAACTTGTATTACAGTGAGTTCTTCCATTTTCCCTGTCTCCTGTCTTGCATTCCCTCTACAAAATTAAGAGTTAGAATGGTTTTTGTGCAGGACAGCTCCTTAGAAAACATTCCTCCTTCTCCTCCAGCCTCAGTGGAGAATAAAGGGATGGGACTGAATACAAACTGACTCCTCTCCCAGGCCAAATCATGTGGCTGAAGTTCTCCAGAGGGAAAGCTGAGGAGTTCACCAAAAAAATTTCTAACGCCGGTTTATGACAGAAGAAATCAAAGGTCAATCTCTCATTTCACAATGCTGTCTGCTCTTCTGATCCAAAAGCAATGGGACATCATGCCACAGACGTGTATTTCTATGAGATTTTGCAAAGTGATATTTAATTAATACAGAAATACTCGAATAAGGAGAACAGTGGAGTCTTTTGGAAATTATTACAATATAAAAGCTATGTAAAGACATGATAAAACCTGACAATAACAGATCAGTGATTCTTTTTTGTCACAGATTCCTAATTGCAAAAATTGTTTTAAGGCTTTCTTTTCTGCCTGCGTTTTAATGGTATCTTAATTCCATCATAAATGTGTTAAGTAAAAGGTGTATTTCCCAGAAATACAGAAGCTCAAAAATTACTTTTATTTTGTAACAAAAATCTGACATTTTCAGATCCATTCTGAATCTGCAAAGGTTCAGACTTCTCTAAAATATGTCCAGGTGGCAAAAGTACCTTCTATGACAGTGGTAGAACTAAAGGAGAATGGAGGCTAAGAGGGATGTGAGATGTCCTGGAAACAGGCGTGGGGCAGCAACCGGCTTCTAGGCAAACTAGAGGACGTAGGGTTTTGGAGGGCGATGAGACTCCATAAGAGCACCAGTGGGTGCTATATGCTTTGCAGCTGTAGGTTATTTAACCTAGAAAAGCTAAAACCAGTCTTCTCAGGCAAAAACTACTTCCTACTTTCCTGTGCATGTAGGTTATTTAACCTAGAAAAGCTGAAACCGGTCTTCTCAGGCAAAAACTACTTCCTACTTTCCTGTGCCTTAAACCTTGTTCAAAGAATCAATTCATTGTTATTCAGACAATATCAAATGTTTTTTAAACTTGTGTGTGAAGGGTGACCTATTAACTACTGCTCCAAAATTACTGAAGAATGCAATAATGCAGCAACGTTGCAGTGCACTCAAGAAGGATTTCCTTCCCATTTATCGCATTCTCCCTTTTTTTTTCCTGGCTCTGGTCTCTCAGAATTACTGTACATCAGGAAAAATTTTTTTCATAAAAATGGAGCTACTTTACAGTGAAATCAGTATGAGAGGGGCTTCAAAATACTTGCTGATTATCTCAATCATTTAAAAAAAAATAATTAAGCTCTTTTGATAGATTTACATTTGGTGGTTTCACCACATTACAGACTGAAAAAAACTAGACTATCAACTAATTTATATTTGAAATTATGGAATAAAACTCTTTTATTTGGTAGAAGTAAATATTCATTGGAGATGGACTGAACTTGAGGTGCTCAAACCTAAAGGAGTACCTTGGTATGTGGTCTATAATCTGCCTGAGAATGAATGACAGGATAGACTCATGGAGAAACAGATATAGATGATCATACGATACAGATGATCACAGTAACTGCTTGTGTGTTTGCTTGTACATTCAGTAAGTGTCAGGCAAGTAGATAAATTAAGGATAAGAATAGCGAACATAGGTAAGTACCACTGCAGCAGCTGAAACACAGTAAACTCAGGCCATATTTTATTAAGTTGTAACTTGTTCATCTGTCTAGATTTGTTCTGCATGTGTGTGAAACTGGGTATTTCTCTCTCAGGTTTACTAGTAATGTCATAGCTACAGGGAAAAAAAAAAAAAAGGAAGAATGGCATACTAGTAAGTAACCAGTGCTATCTTGGACCTGTGGTGTTGCCTTCTCTTATAGGATACAAATTTGTGACCAGTCCTCAGCCCTGCCAAGAAGTCAAAAACTGCACATTAATTACCCAGAGCAAAGCCTGTGACCACATATTCATGAAAAAACTTACAAATATTTCCATGGGTATTTGGGATTAGAAATTCTTTTATTTAAGTTTATTATGAAGTTACCTTTTTATTACCCAAGAGGATTTTATTCAGCTTGTAGATAACTCTACTTTAATAATGAATCCATCTTTTTTCCTTTGTCTTTGCCTTGTCTCTGTCTCTATGTCATAACTTCCTTCTCTGAAGGTAAAAAATACTAAATAAATTGTGTTCTAACAACATAATTTATGTATGTTTTGCATTATCTGTATCTTTTCTTTCTTTGGATTACCCTACTCTTTATTATCCTGGATAATCAGGAGTGGTCTTTGTGTCTTGGGTTTGTTTGGATTCTAGTTATTAAAGAGTCAAAGTGCTATGACAAACTCTAGCTATGCAAAGGATTTTGGAAAGTTCTCAACACACAGCAAAAAACCCCAAGCTGAATCCACTCTATAAGAGTCTGCTCCCAGAATAGCCAGTCACTTTTGAAAATGGACTCATTTTTCTTTGAATACCCTACTAATTTGTCCTGCTTTACCGAACCGTACGTAGGTATTCATTGCTGTGTGTTAGGGATTTCTTCATGAATAAATGAGTTGGCATTGAGAGAGCTAGAAACCCAGCCCTGCTGTGGGTCCTTCCTCTTTTTATTTTCTCCACGCTGGCCTCTTTCCAAAAAGGGAACATTACTTGGCTGCCTTATGAAAGACTTTCTTACTTAACTGGACCTGCTCTTGCCCTGTTCTCTGACATTCTGTAAAGCTCAGCTGTACTATCAGACACTTGGATCTCTTTTACTTCACTTGCGCTTGCTGTCAGCCACACTTTCTTGCCAAATATGGAGCCTAGCCCAAAACAAATCACTGCTCATGTTTTGGATTTAGTGCCCTGACCAGTGTGATTTCCAACTCTCTTCAATTTTGGCCAAATGCCAAGTGCACCAGCCTTATTGCAAACTCCCGAAAATTGGGGTTTGTAATGGAAGTGCTGACACAGCCCTAAATATTGGCACGAACAGCACAACTATAATAATGCACAGACAGATGGGCAAGAAGAACACATGATTGTTGAACGCAGAAAAAAAGCTGCTTTCATTAATCATCTCATACATTTGCGAAAATTACTTTGGAAAAGAAAAGGTTAAAATATCGAAGTACTGAAAGAAGGTGAACAGAAGACCACAGTTCATCCCAGTGTTCCTATTATAGCATCCACAGCTATTGCAGAGATTAAATTTCTCTGAATAAGGATTGTACTAAGTAGAATTGTTGTTTCCTGAGGGCCCGATATTAAGTATTGCAGCAAAAGAAAACAGAAGAAATTGGAGCCAAACTCTGAGAGAAGCTGATATGGATACTCTGCTTCAGGTATTTTTTTTCTAGGCTGTAGTATGGTTTCTAACTTTACACTGGCTTTCAGCTAGCCATTATTTTATTAGAATTAGACTAGCCACACCCTGTGACTAGTCCTTTCAACCTGTTAGAACGAGTAGGAAATATGTAGATAGGCAGACAGATAGACAGAGGTGTGCATGTGCGTACTTGTATGAGCACATAGACAAACATAGAATATTTCTTTAGTTGTTTGGATATTTGTGTATGTGCATTCAGTCTCATACACGCGGACTTAGTGTGTGAAGACTCACAGTGGCCTCTAAACATACTTCAAAGGTCATGTATGTAGAACCCCATAAAAGAATTCCTCTCCCAAATTCTGAAGTTTATTAGCCATGTGTTTTTATACTGCAGGTTTTCTGCACAAAGCTACCATGAATCACCTTGCTCATGGTAAATCAAAAGCCCTGAAAAACAAAAGAAATAGAAAGGAAAATAACTTTTTGAAAAGATATTGGACTAGTCTTTAAATAATGGTAATTGATATCCTGATTTCCTTCCCTTCTTTCTCAATAATTTGTGTTTTAAGTAACCACAATTTCTGAAAAAAAAAAAAAACAAAACCAAAAAACAACCCACCTTACATTTTAAAATAAATTAATAAATACATACATAACATCTTTTGGAGAAGAAGAATGTAGGTGAACAGAGTTGTATGTATTTTAGCAAATAAATCAGAAGGCTACCATAAAAATAGGTGAGAGAGATTTCCAGTCCTAACTTAATGATTTGTTTAAGACACCTTCACATCTGTTGCAGTGGCTAGATGGTTTGTTACGGTGTGATCATGTGTGAATAGTATTAGAGAAACATCAACTTTTCATCTTGGACAAAAAATTAAGCTGAAGTTTACTGTTTTCTACTGCCTGTTTCACACCCATTCTCTTCAAATGAAGGATAATTTATTTTTTGTTCCCATGCAGTCCTGGCCTCAATGAACTACATTTTCTGCTGGGAGTGGAGCCAATGCAACCTGATAGAGCTGAGCCTTTCATCCTAGGTGACCACGATGGTCTAGACTGTCGGCTAGAACCAGAAAAGTTCATTTAATGCTAAAAATTAGGTGCCACCATGTTACGTGTGAATGAATGAGTGCCACTACTCAGAATACATACCCCTACGTAACCCAGTCTAAAGATTATGAAATAATATTTCATGTGACCATATCTCATATGAAAGAAAAGGTGATAATTATTGGAGGTAATAATTAAACAATGGCTAAATTTGTTCCTAAGTTAAATTCCTTATGTACTTATAGTTTCAATGAAGTTGCACAGATGTTGAAACAAGACAGAATCTCCTCTGTTTTCAAGCACATTTATAAGAAACATGCAGTGGTACCAGCCATACCATAAATAGATGTAGTTCCCAGTGCAGTTGGTGGTCAATATGCTTTTCTATACTGGAATTTAATTTGACCCTTAAATAATTACATCTATAGATTTTTTAAGTATACTTGTGTGTTAGTTTTATACCTGTTGGCAGATAGATTTCTTATGGTCCATAGTCACAGGGTAGCCTGGAGAGGTCTGGAATATTAAATAAAATCGGCAGGCAGAAGGAACGACTCCACAATTGATAGACTGCAAAATCATTAAATAGTTGGTAACTGAGCTGCAGAATGAAAGGTACCAGCTGCTGCATTTGAAACTAAAAGAATCAGAGAAAGAGGTGGAGAGGAGAAGCAGAAATTCAAGACATTTACCTGACAAAGAATCCCTTGACTGCTGTCAGTGTGTTGTTGTGTCTTTGAGAGATTTCATCGTTGTCACTTACTTTAGACCTTTTGCAAGAAAAGGTATCTCTGATGGTGCTGTGTAGCACAAATTGGCAGGAGGAATCCAGCTGGCTGCTGCACACTGAAAAGGACAGAAGAAAATGTGTAAAACCACGAAAACAACAGAATAGTCCTAATTTCTTTCAAACAATATTATTTACAGCAATGTAAAAATTTGTACGGGAATGCAGCAGGCTTTGGCTTGCTAGATGACTAAGCTGTGGACATAGAAATGGATCATATGTGTAGCATAACAGTTGGACAGTTGTGCCTCTGTAATTCTAGTTCCATTGTGTCTAGGAAGATATACTTGATTTACAGCTGTGTGTATGGCCTATGGTCTCTTTATTAATACTATTTACTGTTACACTGGGATCAACGATCCATCCAAAGATAATACATCAAAAATTGTCTTTTATGCAAGGGCTAATCGAATGTCAGTGGTCTTTTGCTGGACGGTTAACTCTAGGATCATTAAAATAAAGGCAAAAAAAGAAAACTAGGATGGCATGGCATTTCAGCTTGTTATTGAAAGTGTCAGCAAAAGAACTGGAAAGTGCTTAGCTGGCTTTTTTAGGTTTCTGAATAGGATTAAAGAGGGGAGGAAAAAGGCTGATTTGGGCTGGACACCCGTGCCTGGGCTGCCAGAAGGCTATAGTGCAATAATATGAAACTGTGCTGCTCACACTGGGGAGAGTTTATCTCTTCTGTGAGGATCATGACCAGAAACTGCCATGTGACAAATTCCTACATAGAATCCTGTAAGCTACATTCAGAGCACCCTTCCAAGGTAATGGTTTAGGCAAAAAATAAGTAAATTGCAAGTATAATGTGTTTAAAATGATAAAGGTCTTTAACTTTGACTATGAGGGTCATAGAAAAGAACATGAGGTAGGCAAAAAAATAAAAAAAAAAAACAAACCAGAAAGCCAAACCACACCATTTTAAAAACAACACATTTCCTTGAGGAAACTTTATAATGCTAAACTTTATATGTTATTCAAAATACATATAAATAAGTCATCGGACTGTAAGTTTTACTGCAGCTTAGTATTTTACAGACACGGAGAGTAACAACTATGCTTTACTCCATATCCATAGTACACTGACAGAACACACAAAGACACAGTGTTTCTCTCCTGTCACAATTTATAAATATTCAAAGAACCTGTAAAGCAATTGAGTTCCCTTTATCATACAGATTCATAGAGACTAATGCTGAGATCACAGATTGCTGTTTCACCATTTCAGATGCAGAGGTCAACCAAGATCTAAACACTAAGAGGAAATAGCTTGCTGCTTGGTTATGACAAGTTTCCCAACAGATTACAGTATCCCACCAGATATTTTTCTGGGATCTATAGTTGCAACTTACTCACTTTAAGCTTAACGTCTGGGGTTTAAAATGTTTATAACGACTGAGAGAGTTTGCATTCTCATTTAGTAAATATATATACACTATATATACACAAATGTTAGAGGTAGGCAGACAAACTTTCTGCATTTAGACGTATGCACAACATATTTCATGAATATGTGTATAAATGCAAGTGGTTATTACTTCATGTATAGAGTACATTATTTAATTGTGATAGCCAAATTATGATAGCCCTGTTTAGACTGAACGGTGTCATACCCCATCAGTGGCAGTGAACAAATGAAATCACAGTAGAATAGAGTGCTGTTCAGCATGAATAACACAAAAAAACCCCATAGTTAAACTGTACATACAGTCAATGCCTACCTTCATTTCTACTAGCTTGATAGAGATGATCATTTGTAGGCTAGTGATGTTTTTCTTCCTATTGTGAATTCACTTTGTGCCTTTTTTATTTATTTAGGAAATTGTTAGATGCTGGTTCTACATTCAACTCTGCCGCTGACTTACTGTGTGCCATTGGACCAAATGATACACTAGCATGGCCATTTAAAATGGAAATGATACAAAAAAACCCACCCAACTGGACAATTTTATTTAATGAACCTCAAGCTGTCAAAGATTGCAGAGTACTGAAGCCAGTGTAATAACATTATTTGTTTTGTAAAACATGTTTTCAAGGCTTTTTTTTTTGCTCTATTTTCTACTATGTTATCTGGTTAGAAACATTTTTCTCACTCTCAGCATTGGTAACAGATAATCTTCATAGATATCAGCTTTGACAGAACTAAGTGGGCAATTTTTTTACATAAGGTTGAATTGTTCTCAACACTGCTAACACAAATATTTTCCATTAATATCAAGTATGTGGAAAAGTAATATTTTCCCAGCTTTCTTCACTGCATAGATTTTGCTGTTGAAAAGGAGCAACAAAATCTCTTTCTGCTTTCCTTTTTGTTTTCCTTCCGGCCCCTTCACCCTTCTCACTGTTACAAAATTCTTCAGTGAACCTGAATTTTTTTACTTTCCTGTCAGGACTCCTATTAATTATGTCATCTGAACATGAGGATATTTAGAACACATTCCAAAACTCCATTCTGTTTTGTGTCTTGTATGGGGCACACAGCCCAACAAGAGTGATGAGTATGTGGGTGGACGTGCATGCAGAAAAATCTTTCAAAAGAATCTAATGTATTCACTACTAATTAGTTTAAGGAAGTTCCTTCTTAAGGAGTCTTATGGATCTAACTGTCAGAAGTTGAAGTGTCAGCTTGAGAACAAAGCCATGAAATGAATAATGACAAATACTCTGCTATGAGTTTTATAAAATACTGACTATGAAGTACAAACTATTTATTAGAATTGCCTAAGGTCAAAAAGACAGATATCCACTATGGTACACATTTTCAAGAAGGACTTAAGGGAAGATTTAAGATACACAGACTAGAAATTCTGAATTCTATACAGGTCACATTAGCAGGAATTGCATAAAAATAAGACTAGTAAATGCATAGGGAAATTCTATAACGGCAAATGGAGATTCTATAATGACTATAACAGCAAAGGGGAAAGTAAGCTTTTGTGGAAAAAAAAGCTCTGCAAACCTACTGGACTTTTTTCAAGTATGATTATAAAGTAAAACAAAAGTAATCAATTTGCTCAATTGATTGACAATTTCACGTATTTCTTGTCTCACCATCTCAAAATAACATGATAAATCTAGAAAATATTCCAAAGAAGGATGACTGGATCATTGGAGGTATCTGGTGGCTTCTGGATGTGGAGGGGTTAAACGTAAAATTTTCAAACTGGGAAAATATAGGACTGAGAGGCAACAGGAGAGAGATATATAGAATCAAGTAAGGCGAACAGAGAATAATTACCTTAGTTAATATTTTCCATAACAGAAAAAAACAGGGATACCTATCAAAATTGCCAGGCAAACAGGTTTAAAACAACAACAAAAACCCATAGTTTTTCATAAACTCAAATATTGTATCAGAGAACATATTGACATAAATTGCATTGATTGCCACCAGTTTTTATAAATGGGATTAAAAAGCAATTAGACAAAGTAATGGAAGAGTGGTCTATTAAAAGTTGATAAATATTATGACAGAAATTTAATCTGTGTTAGAAGAAGCTGGGATGATAATGAATTTCAACTTTTCATAGAAAATTTTTGTTCTTTGCTTGGTCTGTTCTTGTTTTTGTTTCTTTGTCATTCGCCACTGCTCATGACCTGTGGTGGACTCAGGGATGTGATTCTTTACTTAAGGTATGTCTGCTTGTTTCTGTATATGGCTATATAATGCATCCTATAGTCTGATCCCAATCTTTTTTTTTTTTTTTAAATGAAAAATAGCAATGTGAATTTGTTCCTGCCAAATCTCTGAATTACTTCAGATGTGTTTTTGTATGCCAGCTGAATTCAGCCGGTGGTATAGGAATTTGCACTCTCTTGATTGCTGTTCCTATTAACATTTTAATGTTTAATGACACAGTCATCCTATCTGTCACATAATTCTTGTCCACTTTTATACTATTTTTTCTTCTCTTAGTCCACCTTATGGAGCAATGTGAATAAATTGCTATAGGACTAGACATTTTTAAGCCTTTTTATCAGATCATATTACTCTTGAGCACTTCTACACAAACAGTCTATTTCTTAAATGCATTACTCCATGAAAAATATATGCATTTTTTGAACAATACCATAAATTATGAAGGGGCAGAGAAAGAGGTTAAAACTTTTCACTTTAACTATTTCATCATTATGTAGATATCAATGTTAACATTAAAATGTTTTAACCTAACAGTGTAAGAAGACAGATGGCTGATGAGAATGCATTTTTCCTCATGAGTTGTCATCAGAATACACTGCAGGTAGGAAGGAATTACACTCATTTCTTCTTTTTTTAAGGAAATTGTGTGTGAGAGAGCATACTCAAGTGCTGAATTCTGCCCTGAGTTGTAATAACATACAACTATTCATTAAAGAGTTACCATGCATTCACAAAGGAACAGTGTAGCAAATTACATCTCATGTTATTTGAATATATCTCTGAAAATCCTATGAATTTAAAAATGCTTTTTTCTAATTTTTTTTTAAGAGATGTGTGATATGATCTTTTTTGGAATTAAATAGGCATGATAACAAAAATGTTCTTTGGAAAGCCACTCTAAAGCTGTGAGTGTAAACAGCTCTACACTGTGAATTATTTTCTTAATCTTTCATATTTTACATAATGTTTGTATTTTTGTATTGAGTATGTCTCCTCCTCAAATACTTCCATTCATGGAATGAGCCCAAGGCTTTTTCCAACACATTTTAATATATTTGGCTACTAAGTGCTTCTACATTAAGAATATAAAATAGTTAGAAAGTGGTGATCAAGTTGCAAAAAAACAACATTGGGAAGTATATTTATACCATATAATCTGAGCAAGCAGTTCACAGGATTTTTCAAGACTTTCTTTTTCCTTCAAGAGCTGTCTAAGTACAAATGCATATCTTTTCAGAGCTTTTCTCACAAGTGTATCTGACACAACTTTATTCAAAGATCATTCAAAATACTCACTACAAACACAGATAATTAAAATTGAGTAGAAATGTCAGCATTTGTACTATATAAAATATGTAACCAATTTATGTATATAACCAAAGCAGGATGTTATCAATTTTGATTCTATTGTACTTTCTGCTTTTGGTTTTGTTGTTCATTAATTCTACAGTATACTCTATGCTATTTAAAGACAAACGTTTAATTTCTCGAACCTGTTTTCTCATTTTTACTAGTTTTACTAAGGAGGAAATAGTTTTATTAGACCAACATAAAAGAAGTCCATGAACTTTTTTTTGAGAAAAAGTGTTAACTAAACTTGATATAACCTTTTGAAAAAGGCAGAGAGAGAACAGTTCATATGAATGACATTTTCTGGGATACATTTGGCAATCTGTAAACACTTGCTAGTTATACTGTGAATGTTTATTTATATAAAATTGTATGTATGGCTTGCCATCATCAGTCTGTGCCCCTACAACCATATCAAACGTATTTATTTGACGGACAAATACGGTGTCTCTAGGTTCACGCTTGACATAAAAGAGTTTATTCTAATCACATTTGTTTTGCTAGGAAAGAAAGGTCTCATCCTACCTAATCCTGAATTATTATACCAATTTCTCTGTCTTTCCTCAGTACCATATCAGACTTCCCCTGGCTTTGAAATAGCTTCAGGTTTTGTTTATGTCTTCCTGACAGGAACCTCATCTTTCTTTAGATGCCCAGTACATGGACTTTGTCGAGTTAAGCTGATGACATGACCTTACTGGCCAGAAATTCATCACTAAAGAAAAGGAAATGTTTTCACCTGGAAATGCTCTCACCTGGAGCAAAGCAGGGTCTAATCTCAGAAAATTCATTTCAATTATTTATAGTGAAAACAAATTATCAAAGTAGAAATCTCTTTCAAAGATGTTGTAGTACCTACCCATTAATGGACGCTTTTGGCACTATTTACACATTGAATAGCTATCTTCTGGTTCCAAACCCATTTGCACTTGCAAAAACATATGCTTATTTTAATGCCACATCTTATTTTTCTTTCCCTTGGATGAATAGTGTCAGTCCATTAGCTTCCTAATGGATTGACACTTTTAATTCAAAAAATGTATGTTTAGAGGAGTGGTGTTCCAAATGGTAATGACAGAAATCAAATACCTCTCTCTGCTTGTAAGATACCGCTTATTGCAGCTACAACTTCATTTTAAATTAACTAAAATTGCCACCAGCATATTCTTTTGGTGTAAGGGGGTGCATTTCCATGTTTCTTCTGGCTTTTTCTCTGTGTGATTCCTAACCTGTTTCTTAAGTTGGTCAAAGACCTCAAGACTTATGTTACCACTGCATATTTGCAGGTACTGATTTCTGACGTTGTTTTGTGATTGCTTGTCAGTTCATGAAAACTAATGGTGGATCTTCTCCGACTTTGCAGAGACAAAGATTTTTTATTTAATCACCAAATCTGATCACAGCTGTATTCCACCTGAACTGAATCATAGATCTTACTGAATATACTGAATACTGAAACATGAGGGTTTGTAGTTAATAATGTTCTATTTCTGGAGGTACTATCATTTTTTCTCCTAACATGTGGGTAATTCAGTTATTTATCCAAGACAATTTATACCTTTGTGGTGTCTTGCTACAACGGAGGGAACAGGTTTTATCCCTGACAGTCAGACAGATAAACTTTTCTGAACTCCAAGAATTCAAGTCTTTTCTGACATTTATTTTTTTTTCCAAAGCTGATAAGAATTATTTTCCTTCTTATTTCTTTACTCTACATGCAGTTTGTTTTGCAGTAGGAGGTGCTGGTCCACTATGATCCCAGTAAGACAGGCACTCAAGTCTGTAAGGTGATATTTAGAATGTTATTTATTAGAGCTAACATTATGCAAAGAGAATAGTACAAACAATCTTACATCCCTTTAAATGGTGGGAGCCCTGGGCAGTGTAGCATCAAACAGGACTCCCAGACACATGCAGCACACCATGCAGACCTCATCTATAGCAGAGGTTCTCCCTTTTTTGTCTTTTAAGCTATTATATGATTTTCTTACAAGGAAGCAGGTCTATTTATCCTGTCTACAGTCAAATAAAAATTATGTTCACTTGAGAAGGGACTGGAGCATCTTCCTTATGAGGAAAGGTTGAGGGACTTGGGTCTTTTCAGTCTAGAGAAAAGAAGACTGAGGGGGGACCTTGTCAATACTTATAAATCACAGAATCATATCACAGAATCACAGAATTTTCAGAGTTGGAAGGGACCTCTAGAGATCATCTAGTCCAACTTCCCTGCTAAAGCAGGATTGCCCAGAGCACGTTACTCAGGACTGCATCCAGGTGGGTCTTGAAAATCTCCAGAGAAGGGGACTCCACACCCTCCCTGGGCAGCCTGTGCCCGTGCTCTGTCACCCGAACTGCAAAGAAGCTTTTTCGTATGTTGGAACGGAACTTCCTATGTTCCAACTTGTGCCCATTGCCCCTCGTCCTGTCACTGGGAACCACCGAGAAGGGTGTGGCTCCATCCTCCTTCAACCCACCCTTTAGATATTTGTAAGTAGTAATAAGGTCTCCCCTCAGCCTTCTCTTCTCCAGGCTAAAGAGTCCCAGCTCTCTCAGCCTTTCCTCATAAGGGAGATGCTCCAATCCCTCAATCATCTTGGTTGCCCTTCG
>NW_009646851.1:1899493-1927447 GCF_000708025.1 Charadrius vociferus | reverse complement strand
GATGGGAGCAGTCTTTTTTCAGTGGTGACCAGTGATAGAACAAGAGGTAATGGGCACAAACTTGAACATAGGAAGTTCCATCTAAACATGAGGAGGAACTTCTTTACTTTGAGGGTGGCAGAGCACTGGAACAGGCTGCCCAGAGAGGCTGTGGAGCCTCCCACTCTGGAGACATTCAAAACCCACCTGGACCCTGTCCTGTGCAACCTGCTGTGGGTGACCCTCCTCTGGCAGGGGGGTTGGACTAGATGATCTCCAGAGGTCACTTCCAACCCTGACCATTCTATGATTCTTTGAGAACTTCTTGCAGTGGTGTTAGATAACAGCAAGACCAAGCAAGTGGTGTAATTGCTGGTGTGGAGGGGAAGCTGCCTGCACTCCACTGGTACAAAGAGCTGGCTAAGGTTATCCTGTAGCCAAGGGATTTGTGCAGCACAGCACTGGTCTGAAGGCTACAGTGGACCTGTGCCTGATCAGGGTAACTGTTACATGTAGCACTAACTCCTCAATGGAGTTGACTCACAGTCAGGCTCACAACACAAGGTCAGTAGTGCTTCCAGGGGCGCAGAAGAAGACACTAGGTTCTCTTCACATTGAGCAGGGCAGTGATTATCTCGGTCATTTACCTGAATGAAATATACAGTCCATGAATAATAAATCAAAAAAGATTCCAAATGAACAGAGATTAGCTTAGATACAAACCAATAAACAGTTAACTGACTACGGAAGAGGACAGAAACCCTGGGAATGTTTAAGAGAAGACTTTTGTAATTCTGATCCTGAGAAACCATAAGTAAACTGGTCACAGAAGAGTGTTTTTTCAAGTATTGTAGGAGTCAGGAAACAGGACAAAACATTTTTTTTATTGTTGTTGGGCTAAGACAAGAGGATAGAGGATCAATCGAAAATTCACCTCAGATTTTTCTTAAAATGTCTAAAGCTGGTAAATTGAAAGTTGCAAGCAAAGAATGGAAACACATGAGAACCTGGAAGCAGATAAGTCAGTTCTTTCTAAACTTATTCAGGCTTGTGGGAGGTGACAATGATGCTATTTAAGGAATGATAGGAGACCTGGCTACATTAATTCATTTCTAGTATGAACGAGTTTGCATAGAGATAAAAGAGGACCTGGCTGCAGACCTGCAGCACTGTTTGTTTGGTTGTGTTTTGTTTTTTTTTTTTTATTTCTGTGTAATATTTGGGAGCACTACTGTTATATTTAAGTCAGATAATCATGCCATGATCATAGCATATTACAGAATTTCAAATACTATTGCTGGTACTTAACTCTTTTTCCAGGTTTCTTTTCTTATTTTAAGAGATTAAAAAAGGCAGGAAAAGCCTAAAATAGTTTAATATGGTGGATTGGAATACACAGCCTTTGCTTGCCTATTTTTGCTGTTATTTTCTAATTCTTAGAAATATCTGTGCTGTTAAGCTCATTTACATCACAGGTTTACATTTTGAAAGCCCACTTGAATGCCGTCACTTAAAGCTTTAATGATTTAGGGCTCCATCCTTTTAAAACCTCTACCTATTAACTTTAAGCTTTGGCTTACAAAGAATGTTCCATGGCAAAACACAGTGAAAAGTGTAGGAGTGCAAGAACTGTCCAATGTAAACAGCAATGCACTGACACCCCAGTGATTTGCTTTTCCTATGACTCTATCTAGAAGGTGGCCACACAGTCAGCTTCTCAAACAGGTACTCCCCTTGGGCAGAACTCCACCTTCCTGCCCCAGGAGGGTTCTTCTACCTTTGACTACCTTTACAAGAATGTCAAAAACATGTTCTTCTGGGATGTTAAGTTAGTCTGCTGAGGTACAGGAAGAGTGGAGATAAAAGAAAAAGATACGCCTTTAATGTGTATTGCCCTTAGATGAGTATCTACTACATTGGATCTCTTTTGTCTTTGAAAAGAAGATTGTCTTAGCATGCTTCTGTTGGGAGACTGTTGCAGTTTGAGATGAAAAAGACAGTAAGTGACTAAATGGGCTCAGATACCGAAGCACTCTTATTCACAAGTATATTTGATGTTAATGAGCCACACAACCTTCCTGCTCCATGGGAGACATAGCACAGCCAAGAAGAGAAGTCTGAGGGTCAACATGGCAGCCCCACCTGGTAGCATGCAGGCTGCAGGGCTTCCCCACCCCACCATTAACCCTCACACATCCAGCAGCCCCAGTACTTATAGGACTGGGTGGAGAATACCCAGTTATGGTTGGTTTAAATCCCACAGCCCCTACTGGGTTGGTTGTTGCTGCACGGGCATGAACAGCTTGACCTGCTGGAAGGATCTCCACTTGTTAGGTGTTAGTTGAGGGCATCTGCACCATATTGCACCAGTTTAGCTGGAGAAAATTAAGTGGAAAACACCAGCCACCCTTCTCCCTCTCCCTCCCCAGCCTAGGAGCAGAGGCATATCAGGACATACATATAGCTTTAAAAATCTATAACCTCCGTGGAGAAAACCAGTCAGCAGGACTGGTGGATGTTGCTGCTACTGACTCATTACATCTTACATACCAAGTTCAGCTCAGAACAATACAGCTAACAAGGAAATTAAACCACAGTTGACAGTGAAAACACCTATGCTGTGACATACACTGTAGTCTTAAAATATTGTTGTTGAGGAATCTACAGAGTATTGTGGATTTTAATAATAGGAAACAGATTTAGAGATTGATGATGAGATAATGATTAGTTGCTGCTTGTATAATCTCATTATAAGGATCATTGTCTTATTGATTAATAAAAACTGCGTACTCTGCCAGCAATGCAATTAAGGTAATCACTAGAAAGACATTCGAGAAAATAACCACAGCTGATAAATTTCACTTTTTTATAGAACAGCATCATTAAAAAAGCAGCAGTTTCCTTGATGTTCTTTCATGTTTTTCACCGATCTTTTTTGTGCCAGAAAGGAGAAGACAATAGCAAAAATATTTGAACTGCTGTCTGGCCAAATTTAAATCAAATGTTACTCTAACACATGTTGCCAGATATTCTCTACTTTTAGGTGTGCAACTAAAATCTCTATCTTTTTCTTCCACTGAATGTATCTCTTTTGAAGCGTCTCGCTGAAGGTGCACCAATCACTCTATCAAAGGATGTCAAAGTTGTCTAAACAGAGTGGATATTCTCCAGAATACATACACAGTATTCTCACCTTGTGAATGCTCACAAATGAGCACTGTGCTCCTAATGGAAGCTGTCTGAGGTTTTTTCTGTCCTTTTCATGAAGAAATAATAATCTTTGACCTCTTGAAAGAGGAAGAAAGAAGACAAATATTGTCATCAAACTGGCACCCAAGACAGTAGGACAATGCTGAGTGATCAATCTGGATGCTTCATAGAAAGTTTTATTAGAGCAGTAGCCTTAGTGCTACCTAACAGAAAGAAGGATCAATGCTAGGACTAGCTCCTGGAAATAAAAGGAGGAAAAAACAGTAGAGGATGTATTAAGCTGAGGGAGTATCATGCACAGGACAAAAAATGAGGGGACATAGACTCTCCATTTCAGATTGTCCTCTGTTCTGATGGATTCCACAATTTCAGTTGCTCTATTTATTGAGTCCCATATTCCAAAGGCTTAAAGTAGCATAAACGATAACTGCAAAAATTGCTAGCACAATATGTTACCAATAAGTATTTACATGTAATGAAAAATAATGATAGAATAAAAGAAAAATTCTTCAAAGAATGAACAACTGTCTGGGTGCAAAAAAGGATGGGGTATTGGACATTCTTTATCTGAAAATCAAGTTCTAGGTAGCTTCATTGGAAGTATTGAGCAGATGTTAATTGCAGATAAGACCTTTTATTCTCTTTGAACTTCTTGTTCTAAAGATTCATAGTCTATGGGACTCAAAACCCGTCTGTGTTTAGTTGTTCTTATGTATAACATTGCATGTGAGCCAGTTGTCTAAACTGCTGTTACAGTCAGGGAGCCCTGGTTAGCGTGGTCAATGGAGTTCAGGGGCATCATGTTTTTTGTCAAGAAGTGAGAATGGAAGATAATTATGGAGAGGGTACCTTATCTGAGACATGGGCTCACTCAAATTGCGGAGCCTAACACGTAGGAAATAGTCCAAGGAGAGCTAAAAAGGCGAGACACAAGAAACATTCAGTCTGAGCAACACTGCGATGCATTGTGCAGTATTTTGCTCCAGCTCTTCAGCCCTACCAATTGGCAGGGCACATTAGGTTTACCAGAATGTCAACTATATGTCTTCCTAACAGAAGTTTTTGTCAAAGATGGACAAGTGGGATCTTTGTGCTAGCTTCCATGTTCTTCTGCTGCTGAGACTTGTGTAGGAAGAGCAGTCCTAGATGAAATAATCTCAGTCTATATTTGCACAGGTGGACATGGCCAAGTATGTGCATACTATCAATGTGTCCCTCTCTGACACACTCTTTATTTTGAAACCAAAATGGAAGTAGTTTGCTGAACTTCACAGAGCAAATAAATTGCTAGAAAAGAATAGTACCTGCGACCATAGATTACTTTCTTCTTGCTGTAGCCAACAGATAGTTGCCAAGACTTGAAATTACTGAGGTTTCTTAGAGCACATACACATCAGTTATTTGGAGTGTTATTTGGAGAAAGGCATTAAGAGAGCCTGCATCTTTTGCTCCTTTGTGCTTCATTTCTTTCTTATGTCTCTCCCTCTTTGTAGGGGAAAACAACATGATCAAGCAAGTACAACTGCCCCTAAACTACCAGTTTTGTTCAATATTCTTGATTGCTCTGTAGTAGCTGGTATATTACTGCTAAGGCTGGTTTCACAAGACAGATTTCTAAAACTAAGAACAAATGGGTATCACTAAAGAGTGTAAAGTTATTACTCTGTCACTATACTCAAAGTCTTTCAAACAGCAAGGAAAACATATGAAAGGCAGAAAACAAAAGTAGGTTAAAACATAAATGAAGAATCTTTTTTTGCTAAGATTGTCATCATTGACACTATCCCTTTAGGGAAAAATTTTTGAAGTGATTTTATGATTACCAGAAAAAATAATAAACTTTAACCTTTAGGCATCTAAAACATATAATTCAAAATGTCTAAGTGTTATAAAATAGCTTCTTCTTCTATAACAGCCTAAAAAATTCACTTTAATGATCCTGAGTCTGTGGCATAATTCCTTGATGCCCCTGATGACTTTAAAGTAAGGTGATCCTCAGTCTTCAGCAGGCATCTCAGTGAACACACAAAACAGAAAAAAAAAATATTTTATCGATGCATGTGTACCTCTTATTCATGCAAATATACCATATGAAACCAGAACACTACTTACTAAAATACTTTTTTTCATATATACACAAAATGGTATACCTTCACACTTGCGCTGCCTTATGTCTGTACCAATAAACAAGCTTCTCAGGAAGATTTTTGGCACAGCTTTTCTCCATACCAACGTTTTAGAAAATGGCAAAAAATGTATGGAAAATAGAACCAGATATTTGGAACTCCTGAAAAACCCTTATCAAGTAGCTTTTCCTTTAGAGATGCTTCTTACCTACTTTAAAATTATCAGTGGGAAAGAAATACTCATATGTATTCTTTCAGTATAGACAACCACTAGAGGCTTTGAGTTGGTGAACTAAGTTAGTCCTATGATTTATCATAAATATTAATGGCTTTTATTTCTCTTTCTGGATACCTTCACCGTAGTATCTAAACACTAGCAATAAACCCAGTAATTTTTACCAGTATTTTCTTAGGAAATAAAAGGTGAAACACAGTATCTTTCCCTTCTTTTTCACTATAGATGGTTTTAATTCTTTTCCCAACGTTGTGGGTTTTGCTCAAGCTACACATATTGCATTGGACTACTCAGAGGAACAACTGCTTATAACGTTTCGAGATCTGAAGGGAATTAATTGTTTTTAGAAACACATTATTCCTGCTAAGTCTTGGGGATTCATTAGAAATCATTCTATATTTTCTATTTTCACAGGTCTTTCTTGACATTCTGTTTTTGAGAATATCAGGTCTCATTAAAAAAGAACCAAAACAGTAAAAGAATCAGACTTAAAGCTCTCATGCTTATGAGCAAATCTTGAAAAACATCAACTCCAAGCAATGAAAAAGCAGAAAGATGGTTAAAATAAAATTAAAAACATTATTTTAGAATACCCAGGTTTGTAATCAACTAACATGAATTTGTGAACCAAACTCATAGTATGTACAACATGAATCCAGCTATACAGAGCGAGTTCTATACTCTCCATTCAGACCTGAGAAAGTTTGATGGGTTAGCTCTCTTTAAGGTGTTTAAGGAAAAGTTGCTTCAAATTATATACTTTGTTTTCCATTACAGTTATTATCCAGAAAGAATTTAAAAGTTGGTGAAAAACAGCTTGCAGCTCATGAAGAACCAAATGAATTAATATCTTGGACTATAAAAATATTCATGAAAGCTGACTAACTTCAGCGGGAAGAGTTTTGGACAGCATCATATTGCAAAAAAAGATTTCTTTGAGATTTCAAACTTCCATAGCCTAAGATGTCAGCAATTCATTATTATGCATAATAGAAAAAATCCCAATGTATTCAAGTTGGGTAGTGCATTACTGTGATTTTTAAAGGATATTTATCCATTACAACTTTGTCATCAAATATTGCCTGTGGCCTATAGTTATCGTCACTGTGCATTTACATTTCAATTGGAAAAAAAGCCACTTTCTTTTTGTCTTCTCTGATTAACATTTTGAAGCTCTGTAATTTTCTTGCTGCTCAGAGAAACAAAGCACCCAGGCTCACAGAGAAAACCCATTCAGCAAGATATAAATATTTGCTATTCAGAAAATGTCAATGAGGGTTTAGTTATTTTAAACTAAAAAAAGAAAATTACTAATAATGATTGGTTTCAGCTAATGAAATGCTTTTATGCAAATATGTGAACCCTAAATATGACCTGGAAACAAAAGACTGCTTAACAGTTACTATTAAGCAATACATTAGGAGATCAATTAAACAGAACTCTTTCTAATGAATAAGCTGTACAAGAGTTTCTATGGAAACCTGGAAAGAGAAAGCCCTAGAATGCTAATTTGCAATTTTAAGAACATAAAGTATCAGAGACCTGCTAGTGGCTGGTTGGAGAGTCATTTACCAAAGTTTAAAAGTATCTCACAAACACTTTCTCAAAAAAGAGAAGTAAAGGAACGGAGCTATGATATTCATATCCAAGAATGACTTAAGAAAAAATTATAAATGGAATATTGTGTCTGAAAGGGCATATAATTCCAAAGTGGACCATCAGAGGGAGCCAGAAATTGCAGTTTCCCCATGAAAGACCATTAATGATAGTCTAGGAAACACCGAGAGTGAATAGACACTTCTTCCCAAAAGAAAGGACAGAGACATAATGGTTGAAGAAGGGTCATAAATACTCATGTTCTTCAACATTTCTCTATTTTTAAAAGATATATTATGGAGAACTATATGATAGTGGATCCAAAAAACGAATGAAATAACTTGGAAAGCTGAGATGGGGGAACATGAGGGCCAAATAATTTAATTCCAAAAATTGATTGTGTTTATTTTTAAAAAGAAATTACTTTCATTTTTAAAATATAAAGAAAAAACTGCCAAGTTTCTGAGATAAATAATCTCAGTTACCACTGTTTCCTCTGCGTACATGTTAAGTAAAATTTAAGATTGTATTTTATTTCTTCAACTTCAAGATGCTACAAGAGCAATGATCCTCTTGAAGTTCAAAAACTGTTTCATTTTTCCCACTGACTTCAGTGGCAAGACAGTGAAACCTTTCCACAATAAGCTTAGATTTTGAAATGTTCTTTTGTTAGACAGATACAGTTCTAAATGCTTAATTAGAAGTTTGAAACCTACTGTTTCTAATCCTGACTTTAAGGCTATGTCTACATTGAATTTTAAGAGGCAGAAGGAGCCTGTGCTGGTGTCTGCGCTGAGCGGACACAGTAGCATGGAAAAACTTGGGCTTAGGGAATTCTAGAACTCTAGAGCTGAAACTCAGATCTTAGCTGCCCCTGTTACTTAACTCAAATAGCTAAATAATTACATTGTGGATGGGAAGGCCATTCCATATCAAGCTCCAAAATTCCCACCTACCCATGTATTCACACGAACTGACTGCAGCGTCATTCAACTTTGCGTTCGGCAAAAGCAGCTAGGATTTATGGGTGGCAGTAGTGCTAGAAGACAAACAAGAAGACAAACCACCACAAATACTCCACGTACAGTGATGTGGATCTTGTTCCAGCCAACATAAGACATAGTCTGATATTTATGTCTGTTACGACCCTGGTTTATCACTGAAAAACTGAAATAAAAATAAACACACAAGCAGTTAGAGTAATTACACTGTATTTAAGAGTTGAGGATGAACTCAGCCTCTGCTTCCTTTTTGAGTACCAGCAAAAGGGAGATAATTGATACATTTCATAGACACTTTGGGAAATGTAAAAAGTTATTGTTTGTTTCACTATCCCAAGTTAAAAGAAAAAGCTTTTCTTAACTGATCTATAAACCATCTCAAAATTTGCATTGCTAATACTCCTGGTAAAGGACTGCATTTTTACTGTTCAGAGTTATGTGGTGTCTTTAAAAGAAGCAGACTTCTTAAATAGTGCCTCTACCAGTTTAGGACTACTAGCTAGGTAATATAACGGTATGCTAGAGGTGATGATTACATAGCTGTTAAATATTTCCTTTATAAAATGATTACATATATTTTTTGTTTGGAATCCAGGAGCATAACATATGCCAGATATCCCACTCTTTAGAAAGACTAAGCTGGGCTATGGTACAGTTTCATATTGACCAAAGCTTTCTGATTCATATTATATCCTCCTACATTGTACTTTACTTTAAGGTACTTCAAAAAAAAACCCAAACACGTTAGTTTTCTATCTAAACAATGTTTGCCTATGATACTTAATTTAAAAATATATATAATGGAAAAGGAAAATATTGTTATCAGGATTTCTAAGGACTGGATGATTTATACAAAACTTTTAGAAAAGATGTGTTATTCACTAGATTATAATGGTTGCATTTATTCCTGTCTTTTCACATGTCTGAAGGAGATCACACAATACATAATCTCACAGAAAGCAGTGTTTACAATGATATACATTTTCTTCCTGAACTTCTTTCACACTGCACTGACAATTTCTTTTTTCAACAGAATAGGTTTCTTGATGTCTACAGCCACTGGAATTACTCTCTGATATTATGATAAATGTTATATTTATGGTAGTTGAGTGTATACTAGCACAGAAATCCCTCTACACAGGTAGCAAGATAGTTTATCAGGTAGTGTATGGAAAAGATTCATAGACTGGCCTCTTTCAATGCAGTTTTCCCCAAATGTAGGAGGTTGATGTCTTAGCCATGCAAATTGGTAAAATCTGGCTAAATGTCCTAGTAAATTGCAGAGCAAACTTATATCATGGATACTCCCTGCCTTCTTTCTAAATAGAAATATGAGTTTCTTCTATTTGTATCTTTATGGGGAGTTATCTGTGGAGATTACTGGGAATGATTCAATCTGTTTTTCATGAAGTGATGCAGAATGACCAACGATGCTGAGAAGAAACAGGGAATGCAAACACGGATGTACACTGAATATGAAAAAAGAAAAGACACAAAGATAAATTATGCTCAAGCTGAACTCCTGGTGGAGCTTAGCTACACCTGGCATAAACTCAGCAGTACTGTAAATAAGAATAATGCTGTAAGTGATGGGTCTTAGCTGCCTGTGAAACGTTATTGCTTGGCAATATTATGTTTCTTCAGTGACACTGCTAAAAAGCGTTAGAGCATGTGCCAAAATACATCACTAGCTCTGCTCGGTATTGACAGGCATGACTCAGTAATAGGTGAAAAAGTCCACACAAATGTGGTTATGAGTTAGGTACTCCCAAAAGCTCTGCATAGCCCAAAGCACAGAGAGTGGAGGGAGAAGAAAAGGCTGTCACCCCAAACTCCAGCACCTCACTGAGGCACGACTGGCTGGTGGACAGCTTACAGTGGGAAGCTTTGTGTAAATGATTTAATTTAATCATTAGCAACAGTGTCAGCAGTAGAGATGATGAGGGATTTTTCATTGAAATGGGTTTTAAAAATTTCATCAGTTGATCAAAACAGAAAATCTCTCCATGAAAGAACTATTCTCTGACAGTTTTCTGAAGTAGAAATGAAAAAAACTTCCTTGATACTCAGTATGATTTTCCAAACAATGTATGTTATTACAATACCAAAATAACTTTTTTGTTGAAAATGTAAGATAGAATTTGAAAATATTTAGTGTCTTTCAAATAGTGACTAAAATTATTGACTTTTTTTTAAAAAATTCAACTCTTTATAAATGGTTTATATGTATGGACCTGGTTTTCAAAAATCATGAAGATTCTACAAAGAATTTACAAAGACCTTTCCATTGCAATTTTAGAGAACAGTCATTTCTTAGCTGTCTCTTCTTAAGAGAATTGACAATCTAAAACAATTTTGTACAAATTCTATTGTTGGATAAAGAAAGTTCTGTGTTTGCATTACTTCTTCTCTTTCATGGGGCTTTTTTACTAGCAGAGAAGTTGGCCTTTAATTCTAGTCTTACATTATCTTCAAAGGAAGACTGGCACTCACATTTAAGGGTGCAAATCTCTGAGGAATAGCTTATTCCTTAGCATGACCAGGGATTTAGTTGTCTATATGGAGTTACCTGACCCTGAAAAATCTAGGCTCAGATCTTGATCAACCATTTGAATCATTACTTTCACTGGTATTTACCTCAGGGTTTTCTTTCCTCCTGGTTGTTAAAAAATAATAATTAAAAAAACCCAAATGTTCCAGGACTAGAGGTCCTATAGCAAGAGTTGTAATGACTGTGAACTAGGAGCAGTGACTGTAGTAAATCCTCTTCTTTTCTAAAATTTCTTTAATTATCACATTCTCCATCTTCCCATCAGCTCCACAGACTCAAAAGGAGTAACATGAATAGATCTTTAAGAACAGACCCATTGTTAATACATGTCACTTTGCCTAGTAAGCAAAACAGCTCTTTTATATGAGCTAAACTCTAAGTGAGTTGGTTTAGCATTATGTCCGTGGTGACCATAAGGTGAGATATAAGATTAAAAATAAAAAAAAAATATTTAAAAAGACATAAGCCAAGTAACAGAGAAAGGATTCATGATTTATGAAACAGAAAGAAAATAGAAAAAAATGTTTTGCTTCACACTTTTTTCCTAAATGTTTTAAAGCCAGTAATGAAAGTTATGCATTTCCTATTTACTGAAAATTATTCTTTATGAGACTCAAGCTGTCAGTCAATCACGATTTCTGTTTAGTAGAGGCAGTACACTGCAGTAGGTGTATCATTATAGCTTGACATTTTTTTCCAAATGTGGAAATGTCATATTTAATGACACAACTAAGCCAGAAATGCTGAATGAGTTGAAGTAAATATGAGGCATTCGGTTGATTAATTAAAGGGTAGGCTAAATGTGTCTACATAAAATCACACCTTTTTATGGTTCTGCCTTTGGCATTCTGAGTGCAAGCTTACATGTGTGTACTTTGTATGAGAAAGGAAGAAAATCATGGGAAGGGTATATTTTTACTGTTACAATAAACCCAAAGTTTTTCATGGACCATTTCTCTTACTGGCTTATTTTTTCCTGGCTTTAGCAGGTCAGGGTGCCAATTCGATAATCACTGGTGTTTTGAAACAGTGTCCTGATGTCGTTTAATTAAAGACTGGGCAATCTTTTCTCTCATTGCCTGTTTTTATCTCAATTTATTTCTTAGCCATAGCACCCTCCCATGAGAGGAAAAAAGTGAAACATGTTCGATACCTGTAGAAGGTGGAAAGAACTTGCCAAGGAGATGCTGTGTTTTTTTATGATAACAGTTTTGCCGCAGCTCCTGGCGCTAAGGTATTGATTCTGTTCTACCAGGACTGTGCGAAGTTGCCCACGAGCATTCAGGAAGGAGAAAAAAAAACAACAATTATTGACAGCTTTCACCAGGCATACAATGTGTGGTGGCAAAGACATGAAGAAGTGGTCTTTCTCTGTTATTTGGGTGTCAGACAGTAACCTGACACAGGAGCCAGTACAGCTGCCTTCATTTAATGCCCTTCAAATTTCATGAAATGTGATAAATAATTGAGGATCTGTGTTAGCCTAAAAAAATTTAACCCTTTCCATACTTATTTCCATTGTCTTTTTATCCAAACGGCAATGAAATTCAGCCTTTGCAATAACTGCATTACACCAGTAGCCATTGTACAAACCCTTCTAAAGTCTTTTGAGAGAAAGTATTGTTCAAAAAGATTTTGACAGGGGTCTCTCCCAAGGCTGAATTATATGCAAGATAACTCTCTTGTCCAGAGTTCATCTTATTGAGAAGCTTAGGAGTTCTGAAAGGGATTAGGATACTTGACTTGTTTATGTTAATAAAGTTCTTTTTACTGCTTCTAGTGTAAATTTTACTGTCAAGCATACACCTATAATTTTACATTTCTCAGAAAATGTTTTGTCAGGAGATCTTGAGATTTTATTTATGAACTACTTTCCACAGAGGAGTTAAATCTAACTGATATGCCCTGCTTCTCAGGATGCCATTAACTCTGTGACACTTCACAGCCTTTGTTAATCAAAATTGCTTTAACTGACTTTTAGTAAAACAGCGGCAAATACAGCCTTCCTTGTCAGTACAAGCTCAAGGTACGCAGATTTACATTTTCTTGTGCTGAAGCTGGCTTGGAAACTTCATATATTTAGAAATTTCATATCTTTAAATTTCCCCCTCACTTCTTCCAGTGTATTCCAGCTACAGTTTGTCTCTCAGTTAGACTTGGAAGCTTTTATGTATATCTGTTAATTTCAAAATACAATTACTGAAATAGAGAAGTTAACTCAACTTGATTTTCACTATCTTCTTGTTCTATGCTATTGCCAAAATAGTAGCACTTAAAATAAAAAAAAAAAAAATCCATGAAATATGAAAATGTAGGAGTTAGTTTAAACGTGCTGCTCTGGAAGCAAAACCTGGCTGCTGTGGAAAGTATTTTGTTACCTCCATGCTTTCTTGACTGCCAGTTAGATGTGTCTTGACAGCATGTTCGCCATTGTCCAGACACCTGAATTGCATTCTGGTAACACTCACACCTCTGTTCTAATCCAGACAAAGTCCCCAGAGAGAATATCTTTTACGAGGCAACCATATTTTAAAAAGAAAATCTTCTGTGCGCTCCTTTGACATTTTATATTCCAATAAGTAAATTAAAATTAAACGGTTCCCAAAATTAAAAATCTCAATTTGTGCAACTATATGTAAATACTTATTAACCAGGAAAGGTAAATCAATACAGTTCAAGACCACATTCTGCATACAGTTTGGTCCTGACTTCAGTTGATGCTAATATAGTGGACAAAGCTGGGAAAGAGCAGATTAAGTACCTTGCTATTATTCCCTAATGTTTACAGACTGTCAAGAAAAGGGATATCATTCGTGTCACCAAGCTTCAGGTATTTTTCAAAGCTAGACTTGGCCTGACTTCTAAATCTACATTCAAATATTCGTACTTTGTTCAAAATCATGTTCATTCTATATTCTTCAACTACGTAACATAGCATTAAAGTTCACAAGTTAGTTTTACAGACATTCTAAGAGGCAACACTACAGACACCAACTACACAGGATTACAAGGTTACAAAATATGCTCATAGCTACTAAGGGAAGACCCTTTTTAACAAAAGTAAATAAGTTTCTCGAAATGCCATTACTAGTGGTCAATCTGAGAGAGGGCAAAGCCAGCGGGAAAGAGGAACCTTCTACTTTTTCCTCTGTCAGAATCCAATTATGGACTTTTAGAACCCACCAAGATATCTCTTGTTATCTGCCATCTCACCTACATCACTTTTTGTTTCCCTTCTATCCAAATGTACAGCAATTCCAGCATTCAGGCTCTCTTCCCTCCAACTTTCTTTAACTGATGGAGTCAAAGCAGTCACAGCTCACACTGCTGCTTCCTGCCAGTGGAGGGACCTCACCAGCCTCCTGACTCTGCTCCCAGGCTGCTGCTTAGATGATCTCCCTTCCAAAGCCGTAGGTAGGAAAAGAGGCTTTCATTGTCTCTCAGAAATATGCAGTTACAGAAAGTAGGACTATTTTACTCCCCTGTATAAATCAGGAAAATATGCTTTGTGCTCCTCCCATCTGAAACAACAAGTCACAAACAAGATTGATATACACTTAAGTAAGTGTAAATAAATGTTTTGGGTTTTTTTTTTTTTTCAATGTAAATAAACTGCTACTAATCACAGAACAAATGCCAGTTTCAGCAGTTCCTGCTCCTACAGTGCCAAATCCTACCAGCCCCAGGGTGGCTTCTGTGCAGCTCTCTGTCCGCCAGGGCCCCAGGGACTTTCCTGCGGAGCTGCTGCCTGGGCAGACAGTGCCCAGCCTGGACTGCTGCCCAAGCCTCTGCTTTCCCAGAGGCCGGGCTCAGTGTTTCTCCAGGCTGAACTGCACAAGACCCATTCCTCCAGCGTGCCTCGGTTCCTCTGGATGGCAGCCCTACTCTCCAATGAGTTCCAGTTCCCCCCAGTTTAGTGTCACCTGCCAGCCAGAGAAGCAGAGTTCCTCACCTCTGGCCATTGAGGAAGGTGTTAAACAAGACACATCATGGTATAGACCATTATGTCTTATCAGGTTTTAGGCAGTGTACAACCCATTTATCACACTCCCTGAGACCAGTCATCCAGTAAGGCTTTTGTCTAGCTGGCTGGCCTTCCATTCAGATTGTGGCATTCTAACTTGCATACAGTATTGTGGAAAGTAAGTGCCAAAAATCTGGCTGAGGTATAGGTATGTGATATCCTCTATTCCCTCCTTGTCCCAAAATCTAGTCATTTGTCATAGAAAGCAATCAGTTTAGACAGACATAGTTTAGGCTTGGTAAATTCATAGTAGCTTCCAAATCACTTCCTTCTTCCCTGTGTACTCAGAAATGTGACTCTGACCTCCATCCTCCATGTGTCTTATACATAGTCTGCTCTTGCAGTAGGTGTTGAGCTCTATCAAGACAGGTCTCCAAGTCAGCATCACTGCATAAATTCAGAATTCCTCTTCTCATAAAAGCAACTGTAGCGTAGAGATTAACAGTGGCCTTTCAGTAGGAGCTACAGGTTCTCCGCACCTCTTAAAAAGTAAGTCAAAAGTGGCTTTTCTGTGTCTATGCACACTGCCTCCAGGCAAGCTGGGAATGAAGCCAAGATCTCTTCTGGATTCACATTTACCAGTATAGGACAGTCATTTCTCACTGCACCGTAATGTAACATGGACTTGGGTGTTGCTATTAGTTGCAAAACTGCTAATGCGTCCAAATGTAACAAGGAGAGGTGTGGAACCAAGGAATGTGTTCAGTGTCACCAATCAAACTGAAAATTATCTGTCAGTAAATTGAAATTGGAGGACATCTCAGTTAATAAAAGGCAAGTATAGCCAGAGCTAGCTCCCTTGACAGGCTAATTAGCCAAGAGCTGGATGTGCTGAACAGGCTACACAAAGACTCCCCTGAGTATTCTCTGTCTCCTACGACATGTCAGAACTGATATCCTCTGGACCACGATCTGCTGCTAGTCACAGGACCCCAGTTGTCCCCACCACCAGCCAGGCAGCAGCAGCTTATGTGTGCAGTTGCCAGTATGAGAGCCAGAAGTGTATTTTTAGCTTTCTTCCACAGTGTCAGCCATGAATGTTTGATACCTCCTACAACTTATGGCTGGAAGAATGGTTATGAGATATTTACTAAGAATGCATTGTTGACATCTTTCATTCCTTTTACTGTGAACTTTGTGTTCTATGGCATTTTCTTCAGTTGCTGAGAACAGATGAAGATTCTCAATTTTCACTTAAGCAAAAGATTTTAGCACTTACAATAGCAGAAAAAAAAAATCCAGGATTTGTACATAAGGACTTGTACAAACCTGGGATTTGTACAATGTACATTTGTACATTGTTTTGAGTTAAAACTCAAAACTCCAAAAGCAATTAAAGAAGAATCTATGTGTCTTTATTATGTTAAAATAATGATCTTAAATTATGCTAACAATTGGGCATTAAATTTTCTGTGTGAGTTTCTATTAAATGAAGTCATGGCCTATGTCTGTTTCCTGACAAAACACCTGGTTTCTGATTACAAAATCTGGAGCTCATTGCACCCGTGTTGATTTTAATAGTTTTGTTCAAGTTTGGATTTGAACTTAGTACTCGAGGGGACAGAAGTCAGATCTGAGACTCTACCTAACCTCTCCAGCTAGTGAGAGAATTGAACCAGTCCAGATTCATGACACATTTTAGGCCTGGTACCAAAAGACAGTGACAGCATAAATGTCAAAGAAACAACCAGAAAGATTTAATAGATATTAGATAGTTATAAAAATGTAGGATATGAGAAAATCAATTTAGCTATTTTACAAAACAATAATGCGTGGCATTTTGTTTCCATATAAAATGAGATTAGCAGTATCCCAACATTTTAGTTTAGGTAAGAAAGGAAAATGAGATCAGAGAGAAGCAGAATGATGAAGAAATTAGACCGTGACCTGTAAAAGGAGACATTCTGTGAAATTTAGTTCAGAATTTAAATTACAGCCAATCCTCTCAAACAACTGTATAACCCCAAACTGCCATACTCTAGAAGCATTTCTGATTAAAAAATAAACAGCAGGGATCAGATGCGGAGAACATTGATTTTACCAGCCATAAAATATAAATTCTCATTCTTCAGAGCACAAGATTCGCGTTGACTGAATAGAATAAGGAAGAAACACTTTACAAGCTTATTGACGTACCTTTCCTGTGCTAAGGATTTCTTTCAAATATGTCTGAAACATCTATTGCTAAACAATACTGAAGAATCGACCATACCTTATTAAATTAGTATCTGCAGTGGCAATTCCTAAAAGCTGTAGTGAGCTCAATATGCTGGCATCTCCACTGAGCATGGACATGCCAAACAGTATGGGTATTTGTCAAACACTATGTCAAACTGTATCGCGGAAGAAGACAGACAGAAACTGGATATATCTATACAGTTGCTTTACTACTGTACTATTACAGTTACACGGTAATTTATTAGTAAAAGCTGTAAAGGTGGAATCATTGGAGCACGAACACGGCAGTACGGCAGAAATAGGGCTGCATGCTCGCAATCTGCTGTCTGCAGAGCACAGGGCGAGAAAGGCAGCTCATCTGCAACAAAACTGTTTAACATAACACCGCATCGGTCAGGCTGGGTGAGACAGGGTCTGGAGAGACAGGAGGTAAAAGGGGACACAGCAAGCAGGAAAGGCTGTGGAAGTGCTGACTGCTGTGCATCTGACAGTTATTTAATGCTTCAAAAGAGATGCTCACAGATCTGAGAGTTTAAACTAAAGCGGACAGAAAGCATGTAAACCGCAACTGTTTGAAACTGCACATGTGATCATAACCAAAAGGGACAATTAAAACGTATATAGTGACACTAGATTATAAACCGGCCATGCTGTAAAATGCAACAGAAAATTATGTAGATTTTAAAGTTCAACTCTATCCTGAAAAAAAGGAACTGTAGACAAGTCCCCTCTGATTTAATGGGCCTTTGATTTTCTGGTAAGGTGGTTGTTTTTTTCCAGGCATGGGGGTAGGTGGGGAGCTGGGTTTTGTTGTGGGGTTTTTTGTTGGTTTTTTTTTTTTATAATTATTATTTATACACAGGGTTTTGAAGCAAGTATACTTTTAATTCTCTAAATAGCTGGGCTCGACACTGGCATATTCCATATAAACAGCAAAGTCAATTATTGGTAAAATTAAGACAAATTTATTCATAGCGGTTGCACAGTTGCCTTCAAGTAAGATAGATGAGGAAGGAAAATGAAGATGTTAAGAAACAAGAGGAATTGCGAAAAAAATGTTCAAGTGTAATTTGGTTATGAACAATTTTCACATTTAGGTTGGTTTTGTGCAGGCCTCCCAAATTTATTAATTTTTTTAAGTCACTGTCTTTGCTCTCTGAGGCCAAGATTTTATTGCTTATAACTGCACTTATTAAGTGATTTTCAACAAAAGTTCATGGTATGAATTTTAAAGTATGAAAATATATATATTTTTCAGGTGGAAGTTCTGACGGCTTTGCTAGACTAGCCAAAGATTTATATCACATTAATCCTGGACAGAATATCCTTTTTTTTTCAAGACAAAAGATTATTTTTTTTTCCATTAATCCTCCAATGTTTTTTTGAAACTGGCATCTGCAAGTAGTAGCAAAGCATTTATTGATTTATATCCATTTTATCAATAGCCATGATAAACTTTTCCCAGTCATGCTTCAATTCTTAGAAGGTCCCCAACTTCCAGCAACTGTCTTTGTGTGTGAAAAGTCTATTGAAGGCTTTGTGTTTACATGAAAATGAACAATTTACATATTTATTGCTTGTGATTTGTGTGCTAGCTGAACCATCAGCAATGTTCATAGAATGCTATGTGAACTGGAAGGGGAGTCATTCATGTGGCTGTGAATGGGACCAAAAGGGCAAAGAACAAGTACAAGTATAAAGAGATTAGCAGCTGAATATTGTTCTGAAGAGGAAAGAATGAGTATGTATGCAGAAAGATTATCAGGGAAACCGTGTATTGCAAAGTCTATCTATCATGTTTCTGAGGTGCTTATCACAATGTCACATAATTACCATATATATCAGATCATTTATCTCCCTGGATTTCATCTCTTCATGATTCCGCAATTTCTCTTCATCTAGAGTTCCTGAATAGAACAGAAGTTTAATTTGTAAAGATATGTATAATATCAACATCCTTCTTTTATCAGGAAATGGTGTTTTAACTACGTTAGTTATACAATGCTATACAGTCCCAAATAAATGGAAAAAAGTATCAGTTACATCATATACTGATTCTCATTTACGTAGTCATATTTACATAAGTAGCATATTTAATCTGATGGAAGGAAGTCATAAATAGAGATTTCTATGCCTTTGTAGAATTTAATCCGCAGATAGAGTAGGCCCTTAGATTTTTTCTTTGAATGTAGAGAAAAAAAACATAGGACAGTTCAGCAAACAAACTTTTGTACGCAATTTAAGGTAACTTGGAGCTACCCCTGATGTGTAACATAGTAGTGTACGAGTATGGTACACTAACAGTTTGGTTTTGAGTGGAGAGTGTAAGATAATGCGACAATATGAGTTAGGACTGTTGGCATTTTGTCTTTTGTTGTGTACCTTTTTTTTAACCCATAGGCATGGGTTGTTTATCTATAGCACAGAATTCTTTCATTTCTTCTTAAGCATTTGCACTGGTCCCTGCTGGGGTCAGAAGGATGGACTAGGTAGACTTCAGATCTCATACCATACATTATTGTTTGCAATGAAAAGAACTACTTTTTCACATCAAGTGCAATTACATACTGGAAATTATTGCTGCTAGATGTTGCAAATTAGAGAACTTCTGCAGGTTTTTTTCTCAGATATCCCAAATAGGGCTGTTAGGCTGATTTTCCTATGTCATGGTTGGGACGATTTTATCAAGGTTTAAATTCTTCCTTTTTCATCCTTTCATTTTCAGTGCAAACAACCTTGTGACATCAAAGCTGTTGCAGGTTTGGCACTCTTTTCAATGAAACGGGACTGAGCTTTCTTCTGAACCCATGCCACCAGAGTGAGTTTAAAAGTGAGTGATTCACGCAATGATTGAAGCCTCATACCCAGGGGGAAGAGCAAAGTGGAAATTTCGACAGGATAACAATGCAAGTCATCCAGTGTACAGGTGGGAGCTGTCTCGGCATGAAGCCTTCTTAAACTGCCATGACTGCCATTGCACACGTGGACAATAAACTCTTACACGTATGAAACTCATTTGTCGTGTATACTACACATAATACAATCAACACATCATAAATGTTATCACCCTGTGCGATAACCGCTTTGTATATTTACTGATTCCTATTCCTCCCTTACAGGAGGGATTTGTTTCAGATAACTCTCCTTTGTGCCGTGTGTAGGACTGACAAAGTGCGTACACAGTGTGCACCGTCGATTCTTGTTGAAAGTTCATTCATTTTACCAGATTGATAATGATTGTACTTTATCACTTGGCACAAAGACTCATATTTAAAAAGTGTATTAGCTTACTGGGCATTCATTTATAAAAATGGCATTGTTAGTAGTCCTGCTGGTGACTTCACTGTGGCAGACTCCTTTGAAGTGCAGAATTTCTTTTAGCATGTTTGCACTTTTAAAGGGCCGTATCACCAGCCTCTGCTTACATTTTGCTTCACGTATCTCCCGAGGCTGGTAGTCATATTGGTAAATATTGGCAGTAAGAAGCTGGCAGGCTGCAGATGTGTGTGCGTAGGGGGGGGTTAGTGTGATAGTTTTTTTACTATCTGCTCTTTGTTTAGGGTTAAATTCTGCTTGTCTATACTGCTATGGACTAGTGGTCTGTAACCCGAGTAGCACTGTAAAATTATTGAAAAATTTCGCGTGCAGAGATAATAGGCACCTGGAGTAAAGGTGGCAGGTTGGCAAGTTTGGCTCAGACAGGTTCTTTTGTTCTAGAAAATCAGCCTTGTTTTGGAATACCAGGTGTATGTCAATTATATCGGCTAAATTCTTCAGTTTTGTTATAGGATGTCATAAAGTTGCCAGTCTATGTTAGCTATTACCCAGCTCTCATTAACTGTGTCTAAGCGCATTTCAGGCATTTCTGGAAAGTGTTACTAAACTGCCTTCAGAAATTGGAGATTTGGGTAGCAGGAGGTTAATTTCTACATTTTTAAACATTTGGAGCATGTCTGCTTCAGATACAGAACCAGACCAGATTCAGATGCCACAGTGCAGAGATTCTAAACTAGTTGAACATAAAAAGGTAATTTCACAGGAATAGGGCAGTGTCCTCTTTCCAGACCTGATAAACGAAGACATAGAAAGCTTCATATGGAATCACATTCATGTTGTGCCTGAGCAAATAGTCTTGAGGAACAGAACTTATTACCTTGAATAAAGGATCTAATGAGCATGGATTTGTTGCTCCTAGACCTGATCTAGGCAGGGGCAGCTATGTCGGACTCTCCAGTACTCCCAATTCCACAGTTAGCTTAGGTAAATTTTTCATATAGCGTATAGATTTGTCCCTCAGACCTTCAAGATACAAACAGAAGCTCGCCTAACTGCCTGTATGTGTAACTGCATGCATTCAAAAATTAGTCACTTTCTCAACATCAAGTAAGAGGCGGAACAGGAACATAAACTCAAGTCTCTTAAGTCAACTTACTAGTATGTTAACTACCAGTATTCTTTCTTTGCAGACTTGATAAAAAGTGAGGTGATATTCAGATTTTAGACAGACAATGTTAGAATATTTTGATTCATTTGAACAATTTCTGGGGTATCCTCTCGTTCTGGAGAGTCATGTCATTATATTGTTACCCAGTACCATGCTAAGAGAATCCTGTTTCAACCAGTTTGAAGAAGGTTAACTCCCTAATAAAAGTGTTGTGGGAGAAGCAGTGATACACAACAGTCTGATTAGCTTAAAATTATTTTATAATCTTTAGTTAACACATTTCTTTTCTCCAGTCATAGCTATGTCCAATATTACTTATGTCACATATTTCTATTTTCCAAGGCAAAGTGGTTGATGTTTAAAAAAAAAAAAAAAAAATCAAAAAACTTTATTCCAAAGGAAAAATGAAAATAAAATTTAACCAGAGAAATTAAAAAAATCTAAGAAGACATTTTAAGGAAACAAAAACATACAATGAATTATACTTGAAGAGTGGAATGCAACACTGCAGTCAAAAGTATTCTATGAAAATTGAATAAAATAATAATAAAACAAGCATATGTGGCAGAAAAAAAATAATCTGCACGTACTATATTAGAGGTGGATGCTTCATAATTCTTTGATCTGTTGATTTTGCTTACCCACTGTATGCTGCATGTCTGTAATGTACTGGGTGGTTTTTAGGTATGCTCAAAAATATATATGCAAGCTGTCTCCTTTTTGGCTGTTGTTCCTCAGGGATCCCTTCCCATTATTTTCACTTCTGTTTGTTTGTCTTCCCTACTATAACTGGGAGGCATATATTTTAATGATGTCATTTCACCCAGCCATACAGAGGTCGGTGTGCCTGTTTTTGTCTTTCAAGACCTCTGTTCAGATAGACAACATTATTTCATTATGCTATAGTCTATAAAATAAAAAAAAAAAAATCTATTGCTGTAATTCTTTATTTAAGCAGCAATTACAAAGGTATTTTCTACATTTTGCAGGCTTAATTAGTAATTTTCAATTTATTATAGCTTCTTTGTTCATAGCTAACCAACAATTTATACCAAGCTTCATATGTGCATTGCACAAAAAGCCACACAAAACTAAGCAAATAAAGATTTACACGTATTTGCATTCTACAGGCAGCTGATTCATATGCTTACTTCCCATTGAGCTAAGTGAGTAAGTATTATTATTCCTATTTTACAATGAAGAAAACCCGAACAGGAAGAAGTCACCTAGTGTCCAAGAGATACTATGGGAAAGCCAGGCCCAGATCTCAGGCATTTTTGATTTCTCATTATCTCTTTGTTTTTCTAGACAGTTGTGGAGACAAAGTTTTGGAGGTGTAGGAAGATACCCTGCTGCTACCACAGTGCCCTAAAGAAGGAGCAAAGAAGGGTTTAGCAAGGTCTAGTTGCAATACTCATGGAAGACTGGTAGAAACTCTGTTGCACCCTGAACCTTCTCATGTATTTAAAGGGTAAGAAGATGATGGGTAAGAAGAGAATATGATGTTCTCTATTTGAAGATTTCAAAACAACAGAGATTTAAAAGATGTTAGATCTCAAAACATGTCTTCAAGGCTCTCTGCCATTCAAATTTATCTTAATTCATTATAGTACAATAATAAACCATAAATGACAAAAAGAAGAGGTACCTCCCAATTGTCACTCTATCTGCAAACTCACTTTTGCTTAAGTATAAAAAATTTCATAGACTTGTGTGACAGTGACAAGTAGGTAGTATGAGAAAACACAAAATAGATTTTGAGCAAACAGGGACCAGGTGGAGGAGCATGGCCGGCCTTCCCTCCGAAAGCAGTACAGCTTCTGAGAGCACCTTCGCTCAGGCCTCAGGCAGAGGCAGCCATGTCAAAGGTTCGGGGTGGATATATACAGCCAAGAAAGTAGCAACGGCTGCCTGCAAAAGCCCAGGCCAAACTCTGAACAGATCAGATCAGATACTGAGTTTAGAAATACAGATCCCAAAGCATTAAGGGAGAAAACTAATTGATGGTGCTCATAAATAATAAAATAATACCTTTGCCTTGTAGCCTTATCTTTCAGGTTTCACGGATATTGAAGTGGCTAGGGTATTTGCAAATGTCGGAAACAAATGAAGCAAATATGCCCCCAGACAAGTACAAATCCATCCCATACATCTTGATAAACCATTAACAAAAAGATGGAGATAGTCTAGTCTTATGTTTTCATTACTTTATACACCTAACATCATCCATCAACTAAATAATTTGAGCATGAAAAGTCAAATCAATAAATGAGTGATCTCAGCTTTTTTGATTCACATTCTTATATTACATCATCTATAAAACTTCTCTTAGTACAGCTTGTAGTACAGATGTCTGAATCTGAAGAAATTGGGGAGAATATCTGTTGAAGTGATAAACAGCTATTGGTTCATATATCTACATTAAGTGATCTTGATAAGTAAGCTTTCCAAATGGACTAGTACAATCATTCAGCACCATGGAGTGAGTGCATTACCTCATCAAATCTTTTGGCTTGTCACAATATCATGTTAACACAGATTCAAGACCATACTGCATTCCATGTCTGATTTTCCTTGCATGTCCTCTCCACCCCTGTTTCTTAAAAACAAATATATAACTACTTAGAAACAAAAGTCAAGGAAAGTCTGATTTCACTGCTGCATTATATAAAAAATATTTTGTTATATGGGTTTATATTCTGCTTAGCTCAAGGGAAGAAGAAACAGTGCCTGAAAGTCATAAAAAAATAAAGCTGCAGTAATGTTCTAGTGCAAAAGGAAATAAGCTATGTGGTTTTTTTCTAGATGTTTTTCCTATAGCTCTCAGCACTGTATTATAATCCTCTAACAAAATATAAACCTAAAGCCACAGAAACAGACATCTTGTGTAGGTAATACCCGATACACACATCTAGTCTACGGTGAAGCTTAAAAAGTTGTCTGTCTAGTAGATGGCTATGTACTTGCAAGTTCAGTTACAAGGTCTAGTGGTTATGTGATTAAGTCCAAACTACAACGAACAAAGACAAGGAGCATCATCACAGTTCTCTATTCAAATTTATTCATGAAATGCTATCAGAAGCTGTTATAAGTGAGACTGAAAACCAGTGTGCTAGTACACAGAGGAGCACATAGCATCTCCAGAGCTTAAGTGCTCTAACCTGTTCTGTAAACACGCAGGTGCTTGTCTGTCCAAAAGGTAGAGAATGGTAAGCTGCATTACAAATAACAGGTCTTACACTAAGTTCATAACCCTCATCTCAAGGAGCTTCTAAACTACCACTTTAAAATTAAAATCATTACTTAGTGAGCATGCCATAGTCATTTTTTTTTTCTGAGACAAGACTAAGTAGAATGAACTGGAAACATAAGAAAACAGCTGCCAACAAGTCCCCTGTCCCACCTCAATATGTGTGGATCCAAGCTTTCTTCAACTTAGAATATTCATTTCTATGGGCTTCATTAGAGCCTAAATATTCTTAAGGCAATATGTTTATTTCTGAATTTTGTGTATCTTTGACACCTGGAAGAGCCAAGAATACAAGTATCTTTCAGCATCTATGCAGATTTTAGCAGTTACAACAGTTCCAAACCATCCTAATGAAATACAGTACCCTGACTCATGTAGAAAGTACGTGTAAAATTGGATGATAAGGAATAGACTTATTTGGCAAGTAACAGAGTAGCAAAGTCACTGAAACATCCTGTTTGTGGTATTTTTTATACATAGTCAGTATGTACTGTTTGTCTGGACTTTAAGGTACACACTAACACACATTTTTTATAGTGATCACTCTCCTGCAATGCAAATAACCTGTTCTCCTAAACCTTTCAATAGTCTGATGATCGTGTTGTTATTTCACTCTTGGGAAAAAAAAAAAAAAAAGAAAAAAAAAAGATAAGAGGCTTTTGAAGAAGGTGCGATTACATTATTTAAAAATTATACATTTTATAAGATAAAGTTTAAACACATGTCAGGAGAAGTCAACATTGCATTATGAATGGTAGTGATTATGTTATCTGTAAACTTTGAAGCTTTACGTACTGATGTGAACAATTGACTCCGTTGTTTTGTCATTACCATCAGCATTCCCTTTTCGGAGCTGCTGAACTGACTGCTGTTTGCATAGCAAGAAGTAAGGAAAGTTTGTTTTCCACTAATATTTCATTGACTCTTTAGCCTGGGTTGATAGTGACTTTTCACCTTCCTGTCTGCTGGATTTTTTTGCCTGGATTGTAAAATTGACTGGGTAGCTAACTTCACTCGAATCTTTAAGTTAATTAAAAAGAAAATTTTACCTAAAGTGTCAAGATCAGCTCCTAAAATAGTGCAATTTGCTAAAGCTTATAGACATTTTTACTACTTTTTAAATCTCATTTCTTTATTCTATTATGTTGGATTGCAGTACATGGTAAATATTTGGCCACTAGATCAATGTCTAGTAAATAAAATACAAGAAGAAATGTTTATTCTTTTAATAGGTATATGGATTTTGTCTGAAAATGATAGGTACTTTTATTATTTATTCTACAAACTGCATTATTTTAAGGGCTGCTCAAAATAAAAACTGCGTTTCATTCTCTTTTTGTGCTTGATTAAGCATAATAGAAAGCACGTGAAAAACATTTTCCCACCCTATCCTGCCAGCCCTTGTCCAAGCTCAGCCTTCCTGCATCATTTCTCAATGAACGGAAAGAAAAATTAGTCTTCCACTGTTCAATTCTGTTTCAAACAGAAGTGTAGAATGAGAGAAGAGGAAGAGAAGTGGGAAATGCATTGGCTAAAATGGAGCTGAGCCAATAGCAAGGTATTTATTTCATGACACAAAGAAAGCAAGGAGCATGGAAAGGTTTTGTTCCTTCCAAATATCGTAAGCCTTTTTACTTTGTGCACTCTGATTATCAGTGCATATTTTGTTGACGACTTCTTGTTTCTTTTGTCTTGTTTTCTCAAATTTTAATTTGTTACAAAATAGTGCATAAAGAATCTTTTTCTGGAGGTATCTACATATATCACTATTTAACTACAGATTTTACACTGAGTTCTCAGTTCTCAACACTTAGGCTGGATTTAATTCTTAGTAGTATAGAATATTGGGGAAAAAATGTTGATGAAAGTTCCTCTATAAAAATCCTGTGAATCCACTGTAGACATCGTCAGAAAAAAATACAGCTTGCTTGTTTTTCCCTAAAGAGAACCCTGAGGCTTAATAAGGCACAGAAGGCCCTCAAATGAAATCCACTACCCTGTTATTTTGTTGTCCATAGGATTTATTAACAGAATGCATTGTTCACTGAAGAGAAAAACAAGGGGGGGTTTTTTTTTGGGAAAAAATAAAAAAAAAAAAAAAAAAAAACAGAACCAAAAAACCCCAACCAAAACATACAAACCAGGAAAACAAGGTAGAAGCTTCCGCTTCCTGCCACAGGACTAATTTTTCCTTTCAAGAGCACTGAATTCATATGGCACACCAAAACATAAATTCATTAAATAAATAAACAGCATTCAAATAATTTCAATATTTTGAAGTCAATGACATACATGATGGACTAAAAGTATGAAATAATGTCATCATAGTTTGGGCATTGCTTGTATGATCTGCTGCTGTCTATTTGATTTGCAGTCAAAGAGCTTATAGGGACAGATTATTTCTACTTCTAAGAAAATAAAAAGAATTATCTCTCTTTTGCTAGAAGACATATGAATAGTATAATTCTATTCCAAAAATGTATTTTAAAAAAGAACCAGATTCTGTAGTCATTAATATTTTAATTTTTCCATATTCATTAAAAATGTGGCCTTTTTTTTTTTACTCATAAGAACTTACATAAGTTTTCTTTAAAAGAAGAAGGAAAACACAAGTTAGAAAGCCATAACAAGTCATGAACATGATCTAACATTAAGCTTAGAATATATTTACATGTGTGAGTCATGCGAGTGAGTTCAGGATTACCAGCAAGTTTTATTTTAAGTTCTTTTTCTGCAGGAATAGCACCTACCTGTGTTGTTACTGTATTTCAGAGAATCATAGAATGGTTTAGGTTGGAAAGGACCTTGAAGATCATCGAGTTCCAACCCCCCTGCCATGGGCAGGGACACCTCTCACTAGACCAGGTTGCCCAAGGCCACGTCCAGCCTGGCCTTGAACACCTCCAGGGATGGGGCTTCAACAACCTCTCTGGGCAACCTGTTCCAGTGCCTTACCACCATCAAAGTGAAAAACTTCTTCCTAATGTTTAATCTAAACCTTCCCTCTTCCAGTTTAAAGCCAATCCCCCTCATCCTATCACTACATGCTCTAGTAAAAAGTCCTTCCCCAGCTCTCCTGTAGGCCCCTTTTGGGTACTGGAAGGCCACAATAAGGTCTCCTCAGAGCTTTCTCTTCTCCAGGCTGAACAGCCCCAACTCTCTCAGCCTGTCTTCAGAGTAGAGGTGCTCCAGCCCTCTGATCATCTTCATGGCTCTCTTCTGGATCTGATCCAACAGGTCCACATATTTCCTATGCTGGGGGCTCCAGAGCTGGATGCTATAGTCCAGGTGGGGTCTCACGAGAAAGGAGTGGAAGGGCAGAATCACCTCCTTTGACCTGCTGCTCTCGATCCATTCACC
>NW_009646851.1:1836604-1898355 GCF_000708025.1 Charadrius vociferus | reverse complement strand
AGGCACAGAGGTGAGACTGGCTGGCCTTTAGTTCCCTGGGTCTTCCTTTTTTCCCTTTTTGAAAATGGGGGTTATGTTTCCCCTTTTCCAGACGGCAGGAACCTCACGAGATTGCTACAACTTCTCAAATATGATGGATAGTGGCTTGTTTTGTCCTGTTTTTCTTTGATGGCAAATTCATGATTATATGTACCAGAAGGAAAACACATACATGGACAGATTTAATATTGGATGTAACCCACATGTCAAAATGTGGAACTTGCAGAGAAGGGCCCTGAACTTAAAAAACTGTGAGAACTTCTGCCAACATCAGACTTGTGGTACTCTGTCAGTGAGGGTGAGAAGTGAGATTTTTCAGAATGAGAACAAAAAGACAAGGTTTTCATGTTAGGGCTGGCAGTGTTGGCACACTGTAGGGTCAAGCTGAAGTAAAGTAATTCTGCTATTTATTGCAGTGGCAGTTTTCCTCAAAATTAAATGCTGATGTGATTGGATGACAAGGACAACTAGGAAAGAGCAAAAGGCAGCAGTGAGTGCTGATCTGGATTAATTAATACAGCTATGGGACAATGCATCAGAGACCAAAATTTCTTCCTTCCTTTCATCCTTACCTCCAGCAGCTTTGAGAAATCCCATGCACCTAAATACATGGGAACTATCTTTTATGGGAACTGCTGTGTTGTCCTCCTTATGGTTATAGTTACAGAAAGGTGGAAGACTGTGATAGAAGAGCTTGCATAAAAAGTATTCAAGTATCACTACAGTATATAGATATTCTTTCTTCCAAATAGAGATACAATATGTAGATATATTTTTTCCCCTCCAAATACAATAAATATCACTAGGGGATTGCTTTCCACTCTATGAGTTGACTTTCCACTATGTAGCTGCCAAAATGTTTTTTATGCATGGGAAATATCCACCTGCTATAAGGAAACTAGAATAGTACAAACACATCTGTTGCTTACTCTACCACTCTACTGTAGTAGTTAGCAGACCAGATTTCTACTGTTTGATGAGAGGAGGAGAGGTTCTTCTGGACCCAAATTGAATAATCAATTCTGAAGGAATGAGAAGGAAGGTAATTCTAGATGTTGCTCAAGCTGCGACTAAGCTGTGCAGAGAGTGCAGAATCAGAGGGGTGCAACAAGTTTACTTTCAGCATCCTTACAGTTCCCAAATTTGTAGAGTTGATAATTCAGCTCAAAGAATCCATTCAGGCATGCTAGTGAGACAGAGAAACGTGTTAACATTAGATGATAGCTGCTTTTATGTCAAGAAGTACCTATATGGCAAGTTTTAAGACACTATAAACTAGTTTGTGTACGGAGTCACTTTGCTACACAAATGTTACACTGAGACGAGTTATTGATGAGCAGTTCCAGCAGATCTGTCCCACTCCAGAAATACTAAAGCGCCTTAAAACAGAGAGAAAATCAGTATAAAGAGATTGTGGACTGAAGGGTATCCTATGATATCCTATCACATATTTTTAATCATAAAGGTGGTGTAGACTCTACAATATGCACCATTGAATATTACTTTTTTACCATATGGTCAGAATTAACTGTATGAAATGTATGTTATGAATTATGGTTGTTAGGAATTTTCTTTAATTTGAAGCTGATCTCTGGTGATTGCTGATGAACTAGACTTTATAATTTGAAAACTCTAAGTATCCTGAATTACAATCCCCAAATATTTCATTTTTATCTAATTTTATCAGGAATGCTGCTTCAGGGTCAGTATTAGGAATAGCATTAGATTGGAAACATCTTCTTGGACTGTTGAATCCAGCCTCCTGCATCCAGTCTTAATACACAGTCCCTTTTATACACAGATCCAAGTTTACGTCTTCATATCATTTTGTGATCACTAGTCTTACCAGAAAGGTTGGTCAAGAATGTCGCACTTCTTGGGAAAAAATTGCTTCTAATTTTAGTGTGCTTGTTCCTGATCAGTTTATAAACATCTTCTGTTAGCTCTGGCCTACAGTTTAAGCAGTTCCTTTTCCTCTCTGGTGTTCATTTTCCTGGTGCATTTATTTGGAGAAGTCAGATCTCTTTTCAGCCTTTGTTTTGTTAGGTTACATAACCAAGCTTTTTAATTTTGATTTTGTGTGTGTGTGTTTTACCTTTTTGCCAGCGAGAAGAGTTGGCATTTCCCTAATCATTCTAGTTGGCCTTCTTTTCATGCCTCCCAGATGGAATTATTTTCTCTTGAACCCGGACGAGAGGATTCAGTTCCCTGCAGGAGCCCTGACTAAGATATCTGTGGGCTTCTATTCTGCAATGGGATTTTATAGTCATATTCGTCTCTTACAGCCAGCTCGGATACATTAGACTGTAACAGTGTCATATCGCCAGGACCTGTCTCCACTGTCCTGTCTTAACAGGTGACATTTTTCAGTTTCTAAATCCTTCTTTCTTGCCTTTTGTACTTCTGAATATAATTTTCTGTTACTCACATTTATCCTGTAAGATACTCGCATCCTCTCTTTAGTGATGATACCTCCCTGTCATCTGTCTGTCATCAGCATGTGCCTACCTTTTGTGAAATTGCCACTAATAAGGATATAAAGACAAGAGCCATTTGAAGATCGTTCCCTGAGGAATTCCACTAACAGGCCAGTAATTACTTTATCAACACAAGTTGTCTCCTTTTAACCATAATTTGTCCTTTATCCTCAAAGCAGTTGTTAACTCACCTTATAATTCCTATACTAATCCTCTCTTCCCTGCATGACCTCAAAATTTCCCAGACAACACTATGTCAAATGGTTAAAGTCCAGATCAAAATGAATGTGTTTCCTCTGTTTAGAATAATTTCTTAAATAAGTACACCTGTCTATTCTGACAAAATTAACTATCAGTAAATAATTTTTCATTTACTGATGTATCTGTAACTATTTTTTAATTCAAAATCTATTCTACAACTTTGATATTATACTCAGTGATTCATTTTCTCCACTTATGAAATGGCAGTCATAAATACCTGACTTTCAGATATTAGACGACAATACATTGGTGTTGTTAAAATGCTTTGAGATCCTTAGTAGAAAATGGTCCGAAATGCAAAGAACTCCTATAATTTTTGTCCGATACTACTTTCAAAGAGGTACCTCTAACAGTTGTGTTATGTGTAGATGTCACTTCTATAGATCAAAGAATTCTTCTTTGAATGGATGTTTTCGTTTGGGAATGCTCTTTTTAAATTAAAATATTGTTTTCCTATTTGTCAAACTATGTCACTTTTATAAGCTGTCAATCAAGATAAAATAAACTCACACTATCCTTGTGTTGTATGTAAGATAACGGGCTTTGATCAAAATGATAAAGGTATGTCAAACATTATCATCAGCACTAACCACTTCAGACTCTTATCACTGTGATATTTGATATGATCTCACTAAATTGCAAAGATTTTATTCTTTCTAGTTTTAAATCTAAATAAAACTCCTTCTAACTGTTTAATATATCAATTCATATATGTCTGTGTAGAAAAAAAGCAAAGTAAATTTTATCTTTTCTTCATTAATGGCACATTTTTGATTATCCTAGAATATGCTTAGAAGAAATGAATGCAATTAACATGGAAGATTTGTAGTAAATTCAGATAATGTTGGTTTTATGATTATCTTTTGGAAAAAAAAATCTAGTCATATCAGTCAATGCACCATATGCAATTACTTGTACTTTCTTTTTTTCTAAACTACTTATGGAGCCCAAATGGCATGTCTGTTCTTTGCCTGTCTGTGTGCCCAAAAGAGAATATGGAGGAAAATTACTTTTCTCTTGAACTGCCATGTATTCAATGTCAAAGTGTCTTTACATTTCTTCACAATAAGTTCCTCTGGATTTTAAGAAGACCTACATGGAAAAGCATTGTATAAAACCTATTTTAAAAATCCATAGAACTGAAGAAGACATTGTTCTCCCAACTTTTGCATGACTTTTTGAACTATCTCAAATAGTTTTATAATAATTTATAATTTTAATAGTAATTATCTTTAAAATTTTATTTGAAAAATTTTACAGTCTATCAGTGCATTTTATGTCATCTAAACCCCCACCATTTAAAATATATGATATGAAAAGCTGAAAAAATAAAGCATAATAACTCATCTTTAATAAAGGTGATAATTTACAAGTAAACTACTGCTCTGATTGAGTACAGTAAATAAACATGAGCTTAATGAAACTCCTAAGCAGTTTCACTGAAAACTCTTGAACTGGCATTGTCCCTTAAAGATTCTGAGAGCTCATTTAATGCTCATTAAGTTCATAACAATGAATTTGTCCCTAAGACTGCCTAATAAGAATGCACAGGCTTCACACTAGATCTGAGACACTCTGAGATCATTCTTACCATGACATTACCTGAATTGTTTATTCAGATAATTTCTTTAAACTCTGCTATTTCAAAGTCCCTTTTTCTTTTAAAATGTTGCCCTACTGTAAAAAAAAAAAAAAAAAAAAAAAAAACCAAAACAAACATGGTAACAGTCTGTATAACCATTCTAAATAAGTCTTCATATCTGATGGGATCATGTTCTCCTCACTCCCTGTAAAGCTCAGAAATAGATGGTTTTGAGGTGTTGTTTTCCTTCAAGTTCATTTCATTTGGCAAGCTTGTTATGAATTAAGTCAACATAATAATTTAATGAAGCTCAGGAACAAAGTTAACACACTAGCACACTTATTATTCTTAATAATGTTGCAGCATTATTCCTTTCTTTGAAAGACATACAACAACATTTTTTAAATATGCGAATAACTATTCCTACTTTGGTTGTCAGAGTTATTTACAGAAAAGCCAAAGTTATGTATCAAGCCCTAGAATCTTGTCATATGTTTGTAGGTGATCATGAGTGGAAGGCATTGTAAAAATATAACTATAACCTAATAAACCTGTATTTCAGATCCTGTATACAGTTAGAGTGCAATTTTAAAGGAATGTAACAGTTATTCCCTGATTTAAAAATTATGAGTAAAGTAGAGGTCAGATTGTAGCCCATCTCACTTTCTAACATGTCTTAGTTCTCAGTTTGGATTTGTCTAGGAAAACTTTTAGTGGGGGAATTAAATGTTTTTTTCTCCACAGAATGTCTGGATCTAGTTGCTAACTCTTATCACTCTGAAAACATCCCCATGTGTAGGACATAACAAGGGGAGGGTTTGCAAAAGTTCTGTGGCCTACTCCATGTGACATATACCTACTCCAGACCTACTACCCGCCAAATTGCCTTTCTTAGAGGGGCACTTTTGAGTGAAGGATTACTAGGAAACTTAAAATTATTTTTTCTAGCTTTTTTTTTTTTAATCTTTGGTGGTTTTGACTGGGCTGAACAAATTTGTTTTCACTTTCATTCCATGTTTCTTGCATATGAGTAAATTCGGATTTATAAGTGTTCCTCATGTTTCTCCGTCTCCACATGGCTTCCATTGTAAGTACTACTCTTTTCCCTTGGCTGCACTCTAAGAAATGATCTTATTTGTTGCTTACACTCAAGCAGTATTTGTAAAGAAATTCGTAAAGTATGAACATTTTAAGGAATTTTGGGTTTAGGCATGCTTCTCTTTCCCACATCAGTTTTTTTGAATAGTACACATGAGTATAGTGTGCTTGATTCTAAAAGCAATTAATAATAAAGCTGATGTGAATTAGTACTCATTCGTATTTCAACACTATGCTACAAATGATTTTTGTGGGATAATAGTTTCATAATTAACTTTTGCCAATGTCTGTTGTTCACCACCTTTTATTTCTCAGATACTAATGAATAAGATCAGTTACAAAGGGGGGAAAGTTGTTATGGAATCGAAATTTGAGAGTGTTTTGGCACTTTTGACAGTTGCTGCTGAAAAGTGTAAACCCAAATGGACTCTACTTCAGACACTAAAACGCAGCAGACAAAACTATTATTTCATCCCCTGTGGGCCACTGTCTCTGTTCACTCTTACTTTTATGTCATCATGTTGGTTTGACACCTATAATAGGTTTAATAGGTTTTTCTCTGATGTTATTATTGGCTAATGATTCTGCTCTTCTCTGGGGATGGCAAAAATGAGAAGTCACACTGTTCTCCTGTTTTATGTAGCTCTACAGGGACAGCCTTAACCATAGTACTCTATGGGAGTATGTCATCTTAAATCAATAGATAGCAAGTTAGCCTTTAACATTTGGATTGCTTGCTTCAGTTTTATAAATCAGGCTAGCAATTATAAGACTATCCCTGATGATCTGGTAGTTCAATATTTATCTTAATTCATATATTTTACACTTTTAGTTGTTTAAAGGAAACTAAAGCAAGGAGTGATTTTAAAAATGTTATCAATGTCCTTTATGCAATAATTTATATTTTCTAACAGAATAAACAGTTGTCACATGATCATAGCAGATCTTTGAGATCTTGTTTCATTGGATCAGCTGTTTTACCTATACCTGACTCATCACGTTGATCTTTAAGGCTCTACCTTTCCAAAATCATAAGCAGGAACAATAGAATGGTAACACATTTTACATTTCGGGAACAATCTGTTCACCTCACTCCAAACAATCCCTCATTGTGTTGGAATGTTTCCCTTTTAGAAAACACAGACGGGGAAAAAAAAAAAAAAAAGGGAAAAATAACCCTGAAATTATTATTGAAATCATAAGAAATATATATTGGTGGACCATACGTGGAGCTGCCTTGAGGAACTGAACTGGGATACTATGGTTATTTAATTCCCTGGTTTTGCTCCTCCATCAAAGAGAATCCCTGCTGTTCTCTGATGTGGATGCAAATTTTCATTTAACTATAAATTAAATAACTGAACATTGTCAGAGCTATTCACCACTGTTAAAAAGAGGTCTATTGTTTTTTAATTTAGAACTTTAGGTACTGTAAATCAAGAGTGCCTCAATAAATAACTTGTGATTTTCAGACAAAATGAAAGCACTTCACCCTGTATGTTGGCATTATCTGAAAAACAGCTGGTACATGAAAAATTTGCTCCAGAAGATTTTTTGGATTAATTTCTCATACAAGAAAATATTTTATAAAAGTAATATTTAGTAAATATTAAAAAATAATAGCAAACATTTGGTTGACTGAAGAAGTCTGTTTCAAATGTTTCAAGTCAACAACATTTTCAATTACTGAAAATACAAACATAAATGTAAATTTTCCTTTAAAACAGAAAGCACACACCAGATAATTGGATCTGAACTTTCTGGTTCCTCATATTGGGAAAGTTCAGATGGGAAGGTACACAAAGAAGACTATAACAGCCCATCAGAGTTGGCCTTGAGTAGATTTTACACAGGTAAAATATATATAAGTGTTTCTGTCTATTTCATAGGTAAGGTGGGGGACAATGATGAGAAAGTTGGGGAGTATTAGATGCCCCCTGAAATATTTTTTACAGAAAACTGCACATATTGATCTTTACCATACATGCCTTTCCACATCACATTTAGATTTCACCTCCCTGCCTTCTTTTCATACCCACTTCTTCCTTTCAGTCATTGTATCTTTTCTTTCTTGTATTTCCAGTCCATGCACCTGAACACCAACTGAATATCACTTTATGTAACAGAACACTTGCATGCATTTCCTTTACGTCCTAGGTTACTTCCTTCTCCTTTTTGATTACTCCTTCCAGATTTACTAGCACATTTGCTAGCCAGGAGTGAGCCAGCTGGTAGTTACAAACATTGTCCAAAAAATTACATTTGCTATACACATGTGGAAACTTGTTTACCAGAGTGAGACCACCACCATGGAAAATCCTAGAGGGAATAGGAAGCAGAAGCAAGAGCAAACAAGCAATGGTGAAACTTTGTATTGACAGATATCTAATGAGGTGTAGACACTCCCATAGTGTCGTTAATATATTATTCACTTGTACCAGAACTCCACCAGGAAGCTACAACATCATGGATAAGAGCCTGGACCACCTGCAGCTAAAAACCTGCTTCTGCCTATGCAATGTAGAAGAATATTAGGTGCCTAAATTAGGAAGATGTGGCCAACTAACCTTTAGCTTCTGTGAGATTCAGAGTCATTACACTGAACGCCCATTTTTACATTTAAGAAGTGCCCCTTAGTGAAGACTATTTGATTTATTTTCTGTAGCTCTTTTAAGAACAGGAAATCTTACAAGAACTCACAGACAGCAAATCCACACTGAGCTCCTAATGGCTGATCTTGATCTATTTGTCAAGCAAGTCAAAAGTTGTAAACTGAAGAACTGAACACAGACTAGTAGCTGAGATCAAACAAGAACTGTTTCTTCTCCCTGAGACTTCCATGCTTCTTCGTTGTCAGAGCCTGTAACACTATACAAAGCATTTAAGTACTTAAAAAAAAGAAATACGATTGCAAATTGATTTGCGAAGACAACATCAATTACAAACAGAAGAAACCAAACAACTAAAACAAACTTTCTGAGTCAAAGAGTGTGTTGTCTTCTTCATTCTGCTCTACGATTTCACTTCTCGTGTCTTTAGGGTAAAAGAAAAGCATGATGCTGTTTAACGTCCAGTTTCTTTCACCCTTCGTAAGTGCCAGGTAACATCTTGAATCAGAGAAAAGGTGCTAAAGAAGATCCTCGGTAGTCTTAACTGAACACCAGAATCTTAAAACATGTTTCTGTTGAACAGCAATAACATCCAAGTTTGAAATGTTCCAAAAATAGACTAAAAAAAACCACAAAAAACCACAACAATCAACAACCCAAAAAACCCGAGAAAGGGTAAAATGACAACTGATAATTTTTCTGCCCCTAAATACTTGATATTCGATAATGGATTTCTAAGGTAAAATGATGGACAGTAAAGAGACATCAGGTGGGGTGCCAGACCATTTTGTGCTCCCTTTTAAAATAGATCCTTGATATTTTTATGTCCTTGTTCTGCACCTTCCTCTGAAGCACCTGATTCACCTGTTATAAAGATGGTGGGAAATCAATATATTTTTCTGATCTGCAAAGTTAAGACAAAAATTATAGGAATGATGAAAAAAAATAAAAAAAACCCTTAGAGAATGCTGATCATAAAATTGATTTTCTAAGTCTAATTATACTCAGGTTCTGTCTTGCCACACTGAACCTTGAGTAGCACCTCATCCTAAAAATAACTCCATTAACCTGTCCAGTAATAAGTACCTTTCAGAAAATCCCTCCAAACTTCTTCCTTGCCAGGGCTAATGTATGCTGTCTATTTTATATTTTTAATGTATATTATTTGAAGAAAGAGTTTCTCCTTAAGGTCATACCTCTCAGGTTTTGCTCAGATTTCAACTTAATTATTTCCACTCATTATCATTCCTCTCTGGGTACTTAAATACAGATAGAATTCAGGTGAACTTAAGCTAAATCCACCATCTTTTTGCAGGCTTACATTCAGTAAAGTTCCTGAAAGAAATCAAGAGCAATTTTACTGGTGAATGGGAGTTGGAAAAGAGCTAACAGAGAATTGTTTCAACTGCCTCCCCCTTTATTCCTGACCAGAATAGTTCATGGCATTTAACAGAAAATGTCTGGTTTGTTATGTACTGTGAAAGCAGTCTCTCACCCTTTATGAAAGCCGGAAGGACAGTGAAAGAAATGCTAAGGAAGATTCACACAAATGTTAAGTGGATGCTAAACTCCTAAATTGTTCTTCTGGAGGAAAAATAAAAATTAAATCCAAATGCTCAAAATTTATAAAATCATCAAAACAAAGAGATTTTTTTACTGTTCGAGTACTGTGCGTTATTTACACTATCATAAGTGTAATCCATTTGACGAAATTAAAGTTCAATATTCATGGGGTTTTTTTTCATGTAAATCATAGCAAAAGATCTCAGAAATGCACCTAACGAGTTAAAGGAAAAACTGTTACACAGAATGGCTTGGTCTCCCCCTGGCTATGTTGCTGATACAGCCATCCCTCTCTGAAAAGTACTCTGTCATAAATTTTAACTGAATGGAAGAAGTGACTATTTGGACTGCCTGTTGCCTCCACCGAAGCCAAAAGGCTTCTCAGCAGAATTTTGCTTTCTTCTTTCTATGGAGTAATGATGCGCTGCTTTCTTTTAGCATGCCAGTACTAGGCTAAAAATAGACAAGGAGAAAAGGCTTCAGCCATTTTAAAGAGCACAAGGGACATACAGCCTGACCTCTTTGACTGCATGTGTTACAGCTATAGGCGACCCAAATGGTGCCAGGTGGGGATTACACAGGGCAGAGAAACATCTGCTTCACTATCACAAGTGTAAATGATAGTTCCTCATGTTATGCCATAAACAGCCTGAGGTAAGAAAGACTGGTAGAGCTCCTGTCACAAATTAAACCCTTGCCATCAGGTAGGATTCCAGTCCATCTGTCCGTGCAAGTAGCTCAAACAGAATAAAAAGCTTTATAAAATATTATCCACAGAGATAAAAGGCAAATAATGCAATTTATTTATGGGCTGGAGCCAGAAATGAAAGCAAAACTGAATAGAAAGAGAAGATGCTTTTTCCCTACGATGAATGAAAAGTGCTGTTACATAACCTGTTTCCAGTGCTAGGGGCCAGATTTCCTAAAATGCATTTATTTTTGTGAGCTTGATTTACACGCAGACAAAGGCACACAGGCACAAAGTCTGTATCTTGGACATATACAACACATAGCTCTCACAACTGGATCCCAAAGGTTTACTTGGTCAACCTGATTTTTTCTTTTCCTCCTACTTTAAGATGGTCAATAATTGTGGTTATTCGGACCAAAGATAACTTTGTGAAGAAAGTACTAGGCACAATGATAACTTTGTGAAGAAAGCAATGTGAAATGCTTCATGCATTAATTGCCTACTAAATACCTCAAACAAATACCTAAAAAATAAATGTAAGTCCCAAGGAACACTTTTGGATAGCCACCATTACTGTGTAAGCTGCGTCTTATGGGCTAAATGATCAACTACTCATTAGATGTTGTTTTTTTCTTGTACACAGATGAGTTGCTTGAATTGCTGTCACCTGTTTGGAGACAGTAGGTAAGTTGAGATCTCTTAATGGAAATGCAAAGTGTGCAAGGACCATATACATTGATCGAGTAGAACAGAGTTATCCAGTTCAAATTTCTTTTAGTTTCAAGAAGCTGAATATCCTCAATTCCAACAGCATTTCCATTCCCAGTTGACCAGTTGTGATTACAATGTAAAGAAAACACACACTTTTATAATCAAGTGCAAATATATATTGATTATAATTGTATTCCCTATGTGTTATTCTGCTGTAAAACATGCAAAAAGGAGACATAGAACATGCCCTAGAAAACAGTGTTTTGTCATCAAAACCTTGCCTGATTACCAAATTTGAGGAATTTAACTATTCTGGAAATGCAACATTGTTTTTATTGAACAAAAATTATTAAGTCTTTTGTGAGCGTGTGGTAAATTTTGAAAGAGTCTTAGGTCTCTCGGTTTCTTAAGCTTCACTCAAAGCAGGAGGAACTTTCAAGAAGATTTGCAGAGGTGAATTTTTAAGGTATCTGGGTTCCTAAAGGTGTGAATTAGTCCTAATGGGATTTTCAATATCATTGTTATGTCCTATCCCAGCAGTTATATCTAAATAGTTCAAAAAAATCCCACTTTTAATGAATTATTTTTAGAATCAGGCATTAAGTATCTGGATCACTTAGATCATTTTGGAAAATGTTTCCCTTTATTTTGCACAACAATAAAATATGTCTAAGATTTTTGTGAGTCTTTCAGTTTCTACATACATTTGTAAAAAGGCTGCTTGTGAAATATATTGTTCATTTATTTATTTAGGATCATAATAAATATACTTTCAGAGATACATTAAAATTTTGATTTTGAAAATTCTACTGTGTCTCACCATATCTTCTTAAATGGCATTCTGAAACAACAAATTGCATTTGCAATTAGATTCATCTTGTGCTTCCCTTAAAACATAACATTGGAAAATATGACCTAAATATTTTTATGTGTTTTTAAGCAAACAATGAATTAAAAAAGCACATCTCTTGCTTCCTGAATAAGAAGAAATGGTAGATGTTCTAATTCCTCAAAGAGTATCCTTCTGTTTACAATGGCTTTTTACTAGAACAAGCCAAGCTGGATCTCACATTCTAACATACAATATTAAGAAAAAATATCATTTTGGTCAGCATTGCTGAGATTAAAATATCAAAAAAAATGGTAGAACTTGCACATGAAGTAATCATATGTGCCACAATTAATAAGTAAACAGTAGTTGTTAGCGGAAAAGTGACATAGGAATGGATTTACTCGAGTACTCGAGTCCAGTGCAACTACAGGAACCAGAAATTATTAAGAAAACATGGAACTTAAGGTCTGACTGTCTCTTGGTAGAAGGTTACAAGAAAGGAGCTATTCAGGTAGAATTAAACATAAGATTCAGTCAGTTACATTTTGGAAGATAATCCCAAAAGACAAAGCAATAAAAAGTCAAAAAAATTAAGGAAGAAAAACAATGTATTAAAAAAAACAAAATAAAGAATGACACTTACTACACTTTCTGTATTCTAACCTACAAGTATATACAGTAATATAAATAAAAAGTGCATGTAGGAGTCGTTTTTTCTTGGAGCCATTAATTATGTTGCTATTAGTGTGAACACCCAATGAACAAGATACTTTCATTTCAACCATAACAGCCTGCTATTGATCCATCGCTGCCTCCATAATGCAATGATAATGGTTATTGTGGGATATCTGCTAACACCTAAGATGATGTATGGCAGTCATACTTTCAAGATCTCAAAGAGCACATCTGCAGTTATTGCTGGGTTATTGGTCCCAAAGCACAGGAGGAAAAGGATGAGAGAGAAGAGCTTAAAATGAGAACTTTGAAATTCATTTTTGAAGCACTGAATATATCTATGTACAAGGAAGAAGACAAAGTCAACTAGAATTTTTAAAATGAAACTACCAGACCAAGGAAGATAAAAGTAACTAAATGAGGTCAAAACAACTTTTGAGTGTGACTGCCTAAAAAAAGCCTAGCCATGTGCGCTAAGGTAGTGAGTTGAGCCCCTGAGATAATCACTGGTTTCAGAGGTAGTACAGACTGCTGGTTTTGTATTTAAAAAAAATTGGCAAGTTTTACTCAGGTGTCAAAATAGAGAAAATTCAGATTCTTAATTATAATGATTCACCCAAACATGGTTAGAGATGCCTAGAAAAAAATATTATAGCAGATTTTCAAATAGAAGGAGAAGGATTGGAGAGACAAAAGAGCATTCCTCTAATGACCTCAGGGCCACAGGACAATACTGTGCTTATGCTACTGAGAAGGATGGAGCTTCAAGTTTTGGCTCTGGAGCAAAGGAATAAGAACCTGTTAAGGGATGTTTTGGGATGCTAAGGGATGTTTTGAGGTCCATCCTTCTTACGGAAAAAACCTGCCTGACTTGGTTAAGACATGTAGCTTCAAGAGAGAAGTTAGAGGACATACAGCACTGAAAGACATCTATTTTCAACCTGGTTAATTTTCAACAACTTTGCCCTTTTCTTTTGCACTTTCTTCCTGTGCATGTTGCACTGTTCCCAGTAGTCTGATGACTTCAGGTGATGATTATCCACAGGGGTCTAACTCTTCCCATCAATGTAGTGAGACTTCTACTTGTCCAAACAGCACGTGCTTTCTGTGTGTTGCAGTATGCCATGTGTAGTCTGTATGATGCTTTGAAGACCTCAGTCTCAACACCTCCTCAACACACTATGGTAAGCAGTACATTTCTTGCACAAAACATGCACTGAAAGTGAGGGAACATATTGTTGTTACTGGCAGTAAGAATTACGTTATTGGTAAGCCTTTCATTTTAAGAGTACCTAAAGCAAATACATATTCATTTGAGCCATGATTTGGGAAGAAACAAAGCCTACAGAGCAACCTATAAGTAGATGGACAATATAATTGGTTTAAATGCAAATTTATTTTTGATATAGCTAATGACATACTTTTAGCGGGGTACATGCTTTGCTGAACTGACTAATTTTAAATTCTTTCAATGTTTCTTCATAATAATTCACATTTCATATTACCTATTCAACCAAGTGTTAGCATCCTAACTTAGCAATATACTGCGTTTGTTTATATTTTCAGCAGAGACTTCGATGGACATCTAGTTAGATATGGATGACTATTTCAACCAGAAATTTTTGACTGGAGGTCTACATATACTGTAAAATATTAATTATCATACATCAACTGTCTAGAATATGAAACTGAGTTATTTCTTTATTTCTCTTGGTCACCTTAAATCTAGATGCGTGTTGCCAGCAATAACACCACTGATCTCTAGTCCCTTTGTTCTTGGAGTTCCAAACAAAACCCCCTCTATTCATCAAGTATCTATGGAAAAATGCCAAAATTGTTTTGTTTGAATATTTGTCAGGTATCAGCTCTTTATTCTTTTTGTTTAAGAAATATTTTGTTTGACTGTCCAATAATCACCAGATGGGATCTCTTAGGGCTTCAAGAGACAAAAAAAATTCTTATATACATTTTATGTCTAAACTTAACAGGAATGATTTTATTACTCCAATATGGAAATGAAACAGTAAAAAAAAAAAAAAAAAAAAAGCATCATTTAATTAGTTACTTACAAGTTAATGATAAGATCTTTTCATGCATTATGTTATTTATAGACACTAATAGGGCTCTGCTGCCATAGGTAGGTGGCTGCCAGCAGGGACCCATCTTTCTGCTTTCCATACATGCAGGTCTCCAGGCAGCATCCAGGCAGCTTGTCTAGATTGGCTTCCCTGCGCCCTGAAGTCTGCTCCCTTAGCACTCCTGGACTCTGCTTTCACATTCACTGTCCATTTGAACAGCAAATCTTGTTGTAAGGATGGCCTTAGGGGCTATTCTCAGAGGATAGTCTAGACATACATTATTGTGTACAGTCCATCTCTTGTGTATACAACAGAGAAAGAGTTCGATGAATCTTTTTCCTAATCCCCGTGTATCATCCTGCCAGGGACCAAGTGGGAGAAGGATGGCTGTATTTACTTTATATAGGAACTAAGAGCACGCGGTGATTACTCCCGTATGTCCACTATCCCACTTCCTTTTGTACCATCCATATACTCTATGCTCAGTTGCTCCCATTCGCTCAGGATGCAAGTACCTTGAAAATCCAGTACTGCTTTTTTGTTAACTACAGTCTTTATGTGAAAGTAATGTTAACTTTTCTTCTTCATCCAAAACCACTAGTAAGCAGAAAGCGCCGCAAACTTACCCTGTGGAGGTAAAACTAAGAAACCCATCTCTTACGCTTGTAAAACACAACAAAGCATCTTTTTAGGAAATCATTAATTCTCACCTATATCTGAATGTAAGAAATCATATTTTGTCTGCCTAGTCTACTTGTATACGTTTATGTTGATATATAGAGAGGCTGCCACATACTTCTACTGAGCTGTTACAGAGTTGTTGTGCATTATAAAGAATGTCATGTTTTGTGAAGAGATGTCTAAATTTTCAAGGGACAGGAAGAGTTTACTGAGGTGAATTTTTATAGTGGCTAAAGATTGGAAAGAATTTTGTGAGTAAAGAAAATTTTTTGTAAATAGATCTTTGAGGTCCAAAAGATAATATAAATGTAAATCATTGTCACCAGTGTGGTAAAAAAGAGGCAGCCATATATTATCAGTATAATAGCTGAAATGCTGGAAGGGTAAGAATTCTAGTTACTAAGAAATTTGAGTAAAAAGATACAAATTTTAAAGTAATAAATTCTATGTACATTTTTTTTACCAAAAAACTGTAGACAATACCCCAGTAGCAAAATTTCTTCTTCTTTATTCTTAGAAATCTGTAAAACATTGTTTGAATCAAGTTATATCATCTTTAATTATCCTTTTAAATATAATTTTTTTTAGCTGTAACAGTTTTATATCCTTCTTTCATCACTACTTGACATGCAATCCTTCATTATACATTAGTGTGAAGATAATATGTGCTAGACAATCCAAATTTTGCTCTGAGGAGATATTAGTGTGTTCTGCAATGTATCTCTGAGTGGTTGGCAGACATACATCTGTACTCTCCATTTAGAAAAGTTCTACTAAGAAAGACATTAACTATTCCTCTTGAACCAAGCCTACAACTATTCTTTAACTGTGAAACCTACTTTGGAAAACACAATGTTAATGGGAAGAAATGATATCAAGCTGGCATATAGTGTTCATATCTCCCCAATCTGAGCATAAGAAATCTAAGATCAAAGGCCACTGAGTGGCTTCAGAAAGCATCTCCATTTCCTGATCCTGCATCCCCCAAATTATACTTTAAGTAGCCTGGTGACGTGACTGGATTTTTATTCTTGTATTTCAGAGTTTCTAATCTCTCAAATATAAAAGAAGCCTCAACATACAGTAATGAATTAATCCATTGTGAAAATTACTCCACTCACGGTCTTTAAATACTGAAGATACATGTCTAAAAGGTACTAAATAGTAAGCGCTCAACTTTACTTTCAGATGCCTGCTTCAGTTTGCAATGTTGGTGTTGAGGAAAAACAACCAATTCAAGGTTTATAGTAATTCTAAACTGAGCAGATACAGTATCAGGGCAGGACTTGCAAAGTTTAAATTTTTATGGTTCCATTTGGGACCCTAGTCTGTTCAGCTGCATCTAAATTTGACAACTTATAAATTCCCAAACCATCTGAGATTTTGCCAGTAAAGGCTTTTACTCAGCTCAAGTACTTCTGGGAATGTGTGCAACCATTTGCGTTGTGATGCTACCAGGCAGGTTGAAACGTAAATTCTGAGAAGATTCTGAAGTACCCACCCATCTATTTGCTGTGTTTTCAAACTCATTCTAGAAATTGATCTAGAACAAGTTTATTTGAACAATCGTCACAGAAAGTAGAAAGATTGAGACAATTTCTTTTTTTGTCCAATGCATTACTTGAGAGGTAAAAGATCAGCTTCTTTTCTCTTCCATTGACTAATTTACCCTTGGATTTTTTTAAGTCAGTTATTGTCCTTGAATCCTCAATACTGAGGTATAAAATATTCTGAGATGGGGCCTGTTCCTGGAGATTTGCCCTATCTGACGCACATTGTGAGGCACATCTCTTACTCTCTCCCAGGTTAGATGTTTCACTTGATAGAAAATCCTGGACTATTTAGCACCTTTTCTTGGGGCCCCCATATATGTGCCCAGGAACAAGGAACAGACATTCTTATGGTTTCTTTGGGCTGCTACATTTGTAATTGCTTTATAAAAAATGACTCAGGGGTAGCAGGAGCAGACTTCATATACCCAATAGTTTTCTGGATACAATTTTCCTATGATAAGTACCTCCAATATAGGAAATGCAAGACATAAGCACCTGACTTTGGAATTTAATGGTGGATATCTTCTCTTTGATATTTGGGGGCAGGGGGAACATCTATGAAAATATAAAAAAATCAAACTCACTGGCTTGGCTTAGGCGGCAAACTTCAGATCAGGGAGTTCAGCTGTGAATCCCCCCAGTGCAAAAGGAGACAGTTTTCTGCTGTCTGGACAACGAGCAGAACTGAAGAGCGATGTAGTGTCCTCAGAGCAGAAAGAAGGTCAGAGAGTTTCTCTGCAACTGCCACAGAGCTTCCATAAAACCAGCCTTCTCCAGGCCCTAGAAACTCCAGCAGTAACTGCCACCGCCTCCTCACCCACTATGTATTTTTCTCCTAGTGACCCTTCCCACTCATGGAAGAAATTCAGAGCTCCAGGACTTCACCTCTCTCAGCTGCAGCTCAAGCCCCCGGAACCACATGATACCCTCATACTGTGTTGAGTGCTGCAGAGTTAAGTATGTGGGCTATACTATTTGATTCTTTATAGTTTGATTCAGTGGGATTTGAGCATATGCTTATCCCAAGCCGTGCTTTATATTGAAAAAAACAAATAATTCATAGACAATGATGAAAACAGAAGAAAAAGACATCTATTATTATTATTACTATTGAAGGTATCATAGGCCAGATAAGGTACAACCATGAAAAAATTCAGCGATCTATTTGATAGGATACGAATGTGCATGGATTTCTGTAATACAAAGCAGAGAAAATATTAAGACCTTAGGAGAATAAAAACCTCTGAAAGTGGCTCTCAGTGACTAACAAATGAACTTGGATTTCTACTTTAATTTAAAGTTTTAACTTTGCCACTTCAGATCCTAAATATAGGTGTGATGAACGTGTACTTTGGTGCAATTTCTTTTTTTTTTTTCCTACTGATGATTTTCTTCACAGACATGGATGTTGTTAATACAATGTATTGCAATACAAAGTAATTATGTTATTTTAAGACTACCCGCAAGGTATTATTTACAAACCTACTTGTTAGGTAACTTGGTTGTAAAACCCTCTTAAATGTCTGCAGTTATACAAAAGGACGTTACTATGCAAACCAGGCTAAGTCAACAGCAATAATAAACCAGATGCTCAGGCAGCATCTGCATTTAAATAAAGCTGTCATAACTGCTTTAGACTAATATGTAATTAAAACTAGGCTGTTTAGATTTCTCTCTGCTGTACTGATCCCGTCTGAAATGTCATTGGTTCTGATCTTCTAGTGTAGTTTCACTGCAAGCAGAACTGTACCAAACAACATAAAATGAGGTAAATGTCTGTCATGTCTATGACCATCTTAACACATGAAAGCCAGATTTTCATTATGTTTAATAATGTAAACATTACATGAATTTCTAATTTTGTAGCAAATTTATGTACATATTATCTTTTGCTACTTAACTATCTTAAATATGCTTAAGGATCTCTCACTTGGTTAGTTAGATAGTAATTGCACACTTTTGGTTCAGCTTGATTTCATTGTTCTTGTAGTCACATCATGAACCTGTAAGCGCTCAGTTTCCCAGACTGAACCAAAGGGCTTACAATGACATTAAAATACATTATTTTGAATAGACGAAAAAGATATTTCTTAAATTAAGGGATCACTTTCAATCCTGGGGGAGTTTCCTTTTGAAACTCATATGAGAAGGAGAAAAAATGTTAATTGAATCTTCTCATTTACACCTTCCATCTGTTTTCATTCCAGCTGCATCTGCTTAGATACTTTAGAAGCAGGTCAAACTAACACTTAATGGGTCTCAGCTGATTACTGTAGTAATTTAATAAAATTGCTACAAGTAGGAAGTAGAACTTGAAAGACAGCTTACACCTTTATATTAAATACAGAACTTTTAAAGTTTTTTTTCTTGGCTTTCAGTTCATCAGAATAAGTTGGGGAAAAATACATAATTCTTTTCAGAGGGAGTTTTGTCTCTTTTTTTGAGCTATGTAGAACTTTGGCCATTGTATTTAAATAGTGTTTCTTATCGAGAATTTGCTATTTTGTATGGATTTTTTTTCAAGAAATACTATGGCTAATGCAATTTGTTTTCTTCCAGAGCTGTTTTGTCTAGTTTTCTGTCTTTTCTTTCCTCTTCTAATGCTGTGAATTAATATATTTTTATCTTTTAAATGTCCTCTTGCAGTCTGCAGGGTCTGCCTGAAGATAAATGATAGGATCAGATTTTTTTTATGGTGTTTAACATCTACCTTTTGAAAATGAACCTTCTTTTCAGTGTGTTGATTTAATGTTGTAACTGCAGTAGCTTAACGATGTAAGTGAAACATATTGTTTAGACTTAGTTTCTTCCCTTCTAAATCCTCCACTTTTAAAAATGTTACCCTCCTATGAAGATAAGCTTTCTGCTTTGTATCCTTGCATTATATTGCTAGAAAAAAAAAAATTCTAGCTGGTCACTGGTAAGATTTACCTTATCCAACTTCATTTATCTAACAGTTAGTTTTGTTGATTCTCTCTTTGGCAGATGGTGAGAGACAGACACCCTTAGAAAGTAACTCTTTCCACCTATGGCGGACACTAATGACAGAATAAAATATTTATATAGGCATATGTATATAATTATAACTAATATACCAGCTAAGTCAGTCTGCCATCTATCCCGTGAGAACTTCGAAGAGCAAAATTATGTCATCCAACACAAATATGACACTTGTGAATGTGCTGAAGTTCTGCTACCTTACTCTTGCTCAATATGATGAGATCTGTGCTGATGAAAAATTTGTTACCCTTGATGGAAAGAATTCTGCTCCATGAAACAACGGGGTGCTCTTACAGAACATCCACCATGAGTAACAGGAGGAGAAAATGTGGGGTTAGGAGGCCATAAAGAAGTCAACAGAGGGGTCAGTGAGGTAAGCATTAGCAGATGCAAGCATAGTGAATATTAATGATGGCTGTTCTGAGCACCTTTATCAAATTAGTCATGTAGGTATGCAAAGGTGGAAACACGTGTGTCTTAATAGTCTGGTGAAGCTATACAGGGGCATCCTTCATCTGTTGGGGGTCAGGGTTTTATAAACTGAAGGAGACCACAAAGAATCCAGGTATGGAATAAAGCTAAAAGAAAATTAATAAACTATTCACTTTAACAGGTTTACTGTCAAAAGCTGGTAATATGAAAAAAAGTGGTGGTAAAATCTTAAAGATCAAGGTTGATGTCAAGATTATAGGGAGGAGCCAGATGAAGCACAGTTGACAGAATTGCAAATGGGGATGCTTTTCTTGAACTTATGTTGCAGATATTTAGCTGAATGGTTTGGAAGTCACAGGCTCTACTTAAGGTAGATCAAGAGTATTGTTGTCAAATTATTAAAAATGTCAAATGAGATGCAGTGTTGAGTATCATTGGCATTAGAGTAGAAGCTCAGGTTAACAGTATAGTGTAGATAAGATGTGGTAGGAGGAACACAAGAGAGCTGAGTGCCAAGGAATCCATGTATAATAAGTCTCTTCTTGTTCTCCCTATCTTTTTCTTTAAAACCAAGTTCTCTAGCTTCACCTGACAATAATGAATACCCTCTATATTTAATCCTATTCTGAGAACTCATCCTCTAATTGCCTGTACTGAAGCAGGACCTGGACAGGCTGGAGAGATGGGCCCATGCCAACCTCCTGAAGTTCAACAAAGCCAAGTGCAAGGTCCTACCTCTGGGGCAATCCCAAGCACAAATACAGGCTCGGCAGAAAATGGATCAAGAGCAGACCTGATGAGAAGGACCTTAGGGGTGCTAATTGATGAGAAGCTCAACATGAGCCAGCAATGCACACTCACAGCCCAGAAGGCCGACCGTATCCTGGGCTGCATCAAAAGAAGTGCAGCCAACAGGTTGAGGGAGGTGATTCTGCCCCCCCATTCTATTCTGGTGAGACCCCACCTGGACTACTGTATCCACCTCTGGAGCCCCCAACATACAAAATACATGGACCTGTGGGAGCAAGTCCAGAGGAGGGCCATAGAGATGATCAGAGGGCTGGAACACCCCTCCTATGAGGACAGGCTGAGAGAAATGGGGTTGCACAGTCTGGAGAAGAGAAGGCTCTGAGGAGACCTTAGAGAGGCCTTCCAGTACCTAAAGGGCATCTACAGGAGAGCTGGGGAAGGACTTTTTACAAGCATGTAGTGATAGGATGAGGGGGAATGGCTTCAAACTGGAAGAGGGCAGATTTAGAATAGATAATAGGAACAACTTTTGCACTGTGAGGGTGGTAAGGCACTGGAACAGGTTGCCCAGAGAAGTTGTGGAAGCTCCATCCCTGGAAGAGTTCAAGGCCAGTCTGGATGGGGCTTTGAGCAACCTTGTCTAGTGGGTGGAGTCCCTGCCCAGGGCAGGGGGGTGGGATGATCTTCAAGGTCCCTTCCAACCTAAACCATTCTATGATTCCTAAGAGTTCTATAAGTGTTTTAGGCAGATGCTTTTCTAAATAAATGCAATTCTAAATTTCTTTGCATTAGTATGATGTTTAGTTCATAGTACTTAATTGTTTACAATGATAAACACATAATATAAATCCATAGAAAAGAGTTTTAGATGACTCAATATAAAGGGTCAGAATGATTAATGGAAGCACAATCAAATCATGATTTACAGGCGTAAAAAAGGTTTTCAGAAAGATTTTGAAAGCTAGTAGCTGAACTGTCAAAACAGCACAAACCCTAAAATTTAGATAGGGACATATTCTGGTGAGAGCTCAAATTCTAGGTGTTTCTAATGTTACTTAGATAAATGAAAATATCATTCCTTCAAAATGTGAAAATCTGTACAAAAGTGAAACTGTGACATTCTTGAATGCTTCTGTTGTCTGTTGCAGTGCAGGCGGCACTTGCCTGCGCAGGGAGGCAAGTGAGTCAGGGAGGCAAGCTAGACAGAAAGTACATGAGGGTACACTTAGTGAAGGGTATATGCAAAAGAAAGACAAAGAAAATAATAGAAAGAGAAACCAGGGGTCATTCTTTCTGACTACTAACATCTCCCTCCTTTGCCATGTCTCTGCCTTGTTTAGACTCCCAGGAGGAGATGTGCCAGCCTTGACCTTTTACATAAATGCTGCAGAGGGCCTGTCTTTTTACATAGATGATACTTTGCTCCTGCTTATTGAACCGTAGTCTTTGTCTGACTGATGGAGAAGCAAAGGACTGACAAGGCTTAGCTGGAGAAGAGTCCTGCTGCAACACTCCTGATGTTATTTGTGTTAAGCTCGTTCTTACAAACCTCCATTCTTCTTCTTCTCACCGGGTACCTAGATGCTGAATGCAGAGAAGTACCTCTTAAACCACCTGCCCCTTTTGCTTTTTGCCCTTTGGAACCACCTTTATTAAAATGTGCCGAAGAAGAGGGGAAAAAATAATGGGTTAAACTAATTCAAAGTGGTATTCCGAGATTCCCAGAGTCATGTCCATAATTAGATGTCTGTTTAACATAACGGGTGTTTGTCAATGTGTAAACAGAGTAGGAGTCACAAAGAATCTTTTGGACTATAAAAAACCATGCTACCAATGAAGCACTCCATTAATATCTAGCGGGGACCTTGAAATAATTTTCTCGTTATATTCAAATGTTGTAATCCATTCATAGACCCTCTTTCAAGTGGTCTTTTATATCTGAAAAAAGCTAAATGTATCTTTTAAATATTTGTTGTTCCTGATAACAATAATCAGAGCTATCAACATTTTGAAACTGATACAGTCAGCTTCCTACTAAGGATCAGCCTCTCACACCTTCAAAACGAATACAGAATGTGATAATTATCATGATCTTACATCACAGGCAGACATTGTTCATAACAGCTCTTATAATCAGGATATATCCAGTAGAATTTTGATGTCTAGTTGAAAGAAAAAGAAACCAGATTTTCCAGAACCAACATTGCAGAATCAGTGCAGATCATATTTGTATTTCTTTACACATTGTATACTTATACACACATTTATTAAGAAATAGCCAATTAATACACATTTTATGGCTGATTTCCATCTCAAACTTCTCTTCACAAGTACTAGAACAACACGGAAAACCTATTTGTACAATTTCTGTCAGGAATAAGGCTGGTCTTTACTTCTCTGATGCTCATTTTCATTGGCTAGATTTATTACATTGAAGAGTATGATCTTTCATTTTGATGGTTTACAATAGCATGTCAGGAAATTTTAATTAGTACCAGAATTTCAGCAAGGCTTTTATGTGAAAACTAAGGATTATATACATTTGCAATAATCATGAAAAGCTTTAACATTCCACTGTCTCTTTTAGCTTCAAAAAGAGGTGTCTGAGAGGTACAAAGTATCACCACCACTTTTCTGTCTCACTTGTGCCTCGCCTGGGGTGAGAAGAGGGGGGATAGTTATGCTCCTTCACTGTGCAAAGCAGGAACAAGACTTCTGAGAATGTTCTGGGAGGGCTCCAAGTTTCCTCCCTCATCCCCTAGCACTTGGTCTTGTCCTTGCTTCAGCCTTTTTTTTTTTCTTTTTTTTCCTCTCCAGTGCAGGGTCTCACCACCCTCTCTGTCCTAACAGAGTTGTATTTCAAAGCAGTCAGTGGGAATTTTCTCAAGGCATGTATTAGCCTTGGTTGGCACCTTGCCATCAAACAACACACTCTCTCCTTGGGACATTGTATTACCGCTGCTTTTATTATTCACATTATTACAGCACTTTACTGTGCTAGGTGTTTACAAGCAAGTTAAAAAAAACCCCACCAAATGCAAAGGTACTACCTCTCCTTATATCATTCCCCTGTGCCCATCTGCTCTACTTTTCATAGTGCCTCAAATGCTCTCAGGCAGGGCCTGCAGAGACATCTGATATGAGAGCACAAGAAAACACAGGAGGATTGTGAGTTGTCTTCTGAAGATGCAAGTGCTGTCCAGAAACACTGAGGTAAAAAGGAGTTTGAAACAAACCCCGAAATTTCTTGCTCATTTACCTTCTGAGGCACAGCATAAACTAATAATTTATTTTCATTTTCTTCCCGACTGTTTTTTTCTGGGATTTTTTCTCTGTTACTCTTTTTGATGAATATATAGCAGAAAATTAAAGACGGAACATTTTTGAATAATTTGCCATTTCAGTTTCATTCACATTCTTTGGCACTGCATTAATTTCTAACATTTGGCCATAATGTTTAACTTCAAATGGACCTGATAAATATGTGTGAAAGGAGAAAGAATTTGCAGAGAGGTGGGTTTGAAACAAGCTCCAAATAAACACGTCCTGAAAACATGCTTTGGATCCTGTTCCAAACATTATATTTTGTAGCTTGACTCAGTATGCCATTCTGCACATACTGCATTTCCTGCTCCTCTGATGTAACAACAAGAGAAAGCTACCAGGAGGAGCACATACTTCTGTAATTTGTAGGGCATGGCAGAAAAATTGCTGTGAAGGTTGCTCCTCCATGTAGGCATCAGTCAGCCAAATATTTAGGCACGTACTTAATATTACAGGTGTCCTTAAACTTAACTTCATTCACTAAAGCACTTACAGACTGACTGACAGTGGAACATACATTTATCTTTCTTTGATGAGAAGTATCACTACAGTAGGGGTATGATCCTGTTCTTACATGTTTAGAATTTTTAGGAGAGAAGCAGCTAAAAAAAGCCCAGACAACCTTAACTGACCTGAACTACACCCCGATTCTGAAATCCTTTAAATGTTTACATTGCTTATATAAATGTGTGTGGGCATGCTGAAAAAGTCATCTAAAATGATAAATGATTTAGCAAAAAAATAGGATCATATTATTTGACAAAGTGAGAAAATTTTGTAGAGCAATCCTACTTCCACAAACATATTGGCTAGAGGATAGGAATAACTGTCCATATTGGATAATCTGACTCTGCTGGCAAGTTTGTTAGTTCTGGGTGGTTTTCATGCTATATTCAGCTCTGCATAAGCTAATTGAACCACATGCATGTACATTACTACAGATAAATTTAAAGAAATAGAACTAATTAATCATGGCTGTTTTCCTCAATTTCCTTTTAATTTTTCTGGCATTTTTTGAACATCCTGTGCCCCATGAATGTCAAACACCTGCAACACTGTTAACTGGTAAACTGAATGTAATGATATGATGCTACACATGTACTGCTTTCCAAAATCAAATGAATTCTTTGTTTTGAAACCTTCCTGCCATGCAACCCTTTCATTCATCTTGGAATAAAATCATATTATTTTATTTATGTCATATATTCTTACTAATGCTATTATGGCCTGACTCTATGCTTGCAAACCAAGCAGGGATAGATTGCCTCAGGACCCTGGACCATTACTGCATGCACTCCTCCAGCACACAGTCCTATTGAGACAGCTTGCTGTTTTGTGGGACTGATCTTCAGTTGACAAAGACCTAATTCTCTTAAAACTGCAGAAGTCCTTCCTTACCCCTCGGCTTATGTGGGTGGGGATGGCAATGCTCCAAGAAGGAGACCTGCTAGGTCTCAGTATGGTCAGAAAATGACACTTGTACCTATTTGACTCTTACTTTGGCACGATGCGGTAACAGTCCTACTGTACTGCTTGGAGTTTAACAATACTTGAGGAATCTGGTTTTGCTTTGCTGTCAGTTGCTCAGCTTCGCAGTTCTAAAAGAAGCTCTTCCTATACCTTTGCTTTTAATGTAAATAAACAGGAATAAAGCAAAATTATCTGAAAAACAAAATCAGGCAGTTCTGTAATGCTACCAAGGTTCTTTGAAGACTGTTCTTGTATCATGTCCTTGCACAGACCGAAAGACTCGGTTGGTGAGGCACGCAGCTGTGGCAACAGTAAGTTCTGTGGCTGAGCGCTAGATCAAGGTGTACAGTTGGTTTCTGGAGCCAGAATAACAAAAGGAAGAGCAGAGAGCCCCACCAGGAGCCAACATTTCTCATGAGAGAGGCTGATGCAGCTTGGACAGGGAGTGCAAACAGAAATCAAGGGGGCATGCAGACAGGGCACCGCAGTTCAAACAGCAGTTCATGTGAGAAGAGCTGTGCACCCTGCTTGTAGGCCTACAGCCAAGGGGAACGGTCTAGGCCTCTACCAGGATGGTGGACACTTGCCTCAGAGTTAAAACCAGTGTTTCTATAGAAAGAGCCCCTGAGATGTCTGATACTTCCACAGAGACAGAACTGTAAGGAAGGAGATGTCAGTACAGACAGTACGTTGCAATGACTGCCCAGACCCTTCTCCTGAAGGAAAGGTAAGTACCTGCAAAAGATTGTATCACGTGGACAAGTTGCAGGAAACAGTTAAAAGCTGTGCAGTATTACAGGGGTTGAGGTGGAGATAGATAAGTGGTTTCAGAACCATGTTTCTGTGGTGGACATCACAGAGAATGAGGCACTTTGGACCCTGGTGATCCACAAAAGCAGGACTCAGCTTCAGTCTCCATCCTCCAGTACTACAAGCAAAACCAAATATGAAGATTTAACACCTGCCGACACATACAAGCAAGGTCTGCAAGGAGAAACTGTACCAGCAGCACAGAGTGGATACTGCAAAAAGAAACGATGAGTGCTCACAGTGTGTGTGACTTTCTGTTAAGGGGTGCTGAGATACCCATCTGCTGGCCTGGCAGGGAGTCCCTTCTGGGAGCTAAGGTCCAAGGTGTTGCCAAGACGGTGCCACAACTTGTCAAGAGCACAGACTACTATCCATTGCTACTCTTTCATGCGGGCACAAATGACACTACAAGCCAAAACCTAGGTAGAATCAAGGGAGCACAGAGCCCTGGGGGTGCAAGAGAAAAGTATTGGTGACCAAGTTATCTTTTCGTCTGGTTTACCAGTTAGAGAAAAGGGTGCAGCCAGAAATGTATAGGGCAAATCAACTTCTGGCTTCACTGCTGATGTCATTGTGAGGGTTTTGGCTTTTATGACAACAGGATACTCTTCAACAACTATAGCCTATAGATGGATGGGATGCACCTGTCTAGAATAGGCAAGGGAATCTTTGGAGCAGGCCGGCCAACATAGCGAGGGGGCCTTTCAACTGAAGGACTTGGGGGACAAGATCCAAAGTGGCAACATTCATGCCATTGCAACCAAATGGGGAATAAGATAGGAAAACTAAGGCAGTGACAAATGTTCCCTGAGTGCCTCCCAAGGTGAGAACCAGAATGCCAACCACCTCAATTATATGTGTACCAACGCGTGTGGCCTGGAGAACAAACAGGATGAACTGGAACTCCACGCCCAGTCAGAAGTTTATGATATCATAAAGATAACTGAAACATGGTAGGACAACTCACATGACTGGAGGACCATGATGGATGGCTATAGGCTGTTTTGTAAAGACAGGCAGGAAGGAGGAGAAGGAGGATTCGTGCTCTATCTTAAGGAGAACCTTGAATATAGAAGTTATCTAGTATAGAAGTCAACTACAGTGATTGTGGAAGCCCTATCGAATTCCTCTGGGTCAGGGTCAGAGGGGTCATCTCCAAGGGAGATCTTACAATAGGCATCTGGTATTGACCTCCAAACCAAGACGATAAGGCAAAAGAAGCAATATTTGGATCACTTAAGCAACTTTCTGGTCAACAGAAGCTGGTTCTTATGGGTGGTTTCAACTTCCTAGACGTTTGTTGGAAGAAAAATACAGGAGCTTACATGTTATGCATCAAGTTCCTGGAATGCGTAGAGGACTGCTTCCTCATACAAATGTTAGATGTGCCAACCAAGAATGAGGGACTGCTGGACTTGCTACACACAAACCAAGAAAGTCTACTTTGTAATATCTTGGTTAAGCGATAACCTTTGCCACAGTGATCACAATAGTGTGGAGTCTGGAATCCTGCTGATCATACTGAAGTTTATTACTAAGACAAAGTTTTTAAATTTTAGAAGAGCAAACTTCAGCTCACTCGGAGCTCAACTGGGAGGGATTCCATAGGAAGCTTCCATGGAGGATAAAGGAGTTAGTGAAAGTTAGGAGTTTTTCAAGAACACTCTCCGGGAAGCAAAAAAACCAGTTCATCTCCTTTAAAGGTAAGGGAAGCAGGTGGAGCAAGAGACCCCCCTGGCTTAACTGCAAGCTTTTGAGTCTGCTCAAAACCAAAAGAGAAAGTGTACCAGAGATGGAAAAGCAGATGAATACCCATTGAGAACCACAAGGGCATTGCCAGGGTATGCAGAGATGGAGTTAGAAAAACAAAAGCTCAACTCAAATTGAAATTGGCCAGAGATGTCAAAAGCTACAAGAAAGGGTTCTTCATGTACATAAACAACAAACAGAAACAGAAGGAAAATATTGGCCCATTGTTAAACAGGACAGGTCAATCGGTCACCAGCGACACTGAAAAGGCAGAGGTTCTCAACATTTTCTTCACCTCTGTCTTTACCAGCACTGTTGGGCCCCAGGCCTTGGGACCAACAGTCCAGGCTGATGCAAACACAGAGTCAGTGAAGGAAGCGCTGGTATGTGAACTATTAGGAGCTTGAACCCTACAAATTAATAGGCCCTGACAATATCCACCCACGGGTGTTAGGAGAGCTCGCCGGTGTCATTGTGAGGCCACTGTCCATAATCTCTGAGAAGTTGTGGAGATCAGGGGACAGTCCAGAAGACTGGAAGAAGGCTAATGTCACCCCCATCTACAAGAAGGGCTTACAGGAGGATCTAGGAAATTATAAACCCATCAGTCTTCCTTCAGTCCTTGGGAAAGTTATAGAACGAATCCTCCCAGGGTCTATCACAAGTCAAATAAAGCATGTCATTGGGAGAAGCCAGCAGGTTTGACCATCCTGATCAACTTCCATGACAAAGTAACCTGCTCGGTTGATGTGGGGCAAGTGGTGGATGCTGTCTGCCTGGATTTCTGCAAGGCTTTCCATACTTTTCCCCACAGCCTCCTCCTGGAGAAACTGACATGTTGCGGTCTAGACAAGTGGTCTGTGCGGTGGGTGGGGAACTGGCTGACAGGTCGCCTCCAGAGTGTGGTGGTAAACAGCTCCTTTTCAATCTGGCAATCTGTCACAAGTGGGGTTCCCCAGGGATCGACACTGGGCCCCACACTTTTTAATATCTTCAGAAGTGATCTGGATGATGGGATCAAGTGTACCCTGGTGAACTTTGCTCATGACATCAAGCTGAGCGGGGAAGTGGGCATTTTGAAAGGGAGAGCCACTCTGCAGGAAAACCTGGACAAGCTGGATGAGTGGGCTAACAAGAACCTTATGAAGTTTAACAAGGATAAGTGTAAGGTCTTGCATCTGGGAAAACACAATACAGGAGAGCAGCACAGACATGGATCTACCTGGCTGGGGAGCAGCTCTGTGGAAAGGGACCTGGGGGTCCTGGTGGACAACAAGATCAATAAGAGCAATATAAGCCAACAGTGTGCGGCTGCAGCAAAGAAAGCCGACAGGATGCTGAGTTGCATCAGCAAGGGCATCACCAGCAGAGATAAAGAAGTCATTATCCCACTCTACTCAGTCCTTGTCAGGTCACACCTGGAATACTGTGTTCAGTTTTGGTCCCTGCTATACAAAAAAGATGTAGATAGGCTGGAGAGAGTTCAGAAAAGGGCCACAAAGATGATCACAGGACTGAGAAGCCTACCACATGAGGAAAGGCTGAGAGAACTGGGTTTGTTCAGTCTTGAAAAAAGAAGGCTTAGGGGAGACCTTATCACCATGTTCCAGTATTTAAAGGTGGGTACAAAGATGGAGATTCCCTTTTTCCAAAGAGTGACATGGAAAAGGTGAGGGGTAATGGATACAAGTTAGTCCTGGGGAGATTCTGACTGGACAGAAGAAGAAATTTTTTCACAATAAGAACATCAGCCATTGGAAAAATCCCTCCAGGGAAGTGGTGGATTCCCTGACATCGGACACACAAGATTCAGCTGGACAGGGTGCTGGGCCATCATGTCCAGACTCTGCTTTTGCCGAGAAAGGCTGGATGAGATGATCCTTGAGGTCCCTTCCAACCTGGTATTCCATGATTCTATGATCCTGTGAAAGAAATTTTCAAAGGGAAATATCAGGTAGAGAGGTTGTTTTCAAATTCTGCTCATGTCTTTAGAAAAGCACATCCAATTACTGGGGACATCTTTATATGTAAATATATAAACTACAAACTTTACACATTTTTTTTAGAGAGAAAAAACATATATTTCTTAAAAAGTTATAGCTGATTCCTTTGCTGGATTGTTTCACTTTCCAGAATCTTTCCAGATTAACTGGGCAAAATCTGAATGCAAAGTCAGATTAAAGTGTTGAGTAGAATTCAAAAACACAGCTTTTTTTCCCCCCATTTTTATGGTCAGACAAGTACCAATTTCCTTCTTCCAGTCTGTTTAAAAGGTACTGTTTATTAAAAAGAAAAGAAACCATTCAGAAAGCATGAAAACTTGTACTTGGGCTCTCGCTTCTCCTTGATATGTTTAACTTGCTGTACAGACTTAGAATTTTTTTTTCAGTTTCCTCCAGTTTTTAACTTCCTGCCTGGCAGCTGTTGGCTCCTGAAGTGCTGAGCACAGCACTTGCTGAGAACCAATAAAAAGTCAAAGACTTGATGTCAGGCTCTCTTAGACTTATTTAATCACTATGAGTGGAAAGGAAGACAGATTTTGATTAAGACCAGCTAAACCGATCAATAAAGTCCTTGAACTTGCATAAGTCACTACTGGCTATTTTCAATAACAGTGATAGCCTGTACTTAGGAAGAAATAACCTTACTTCACTACCTTTACATATGAGACATACATGTGGACGACCACTGAATACGTATGTATGCTCCCGTAAGAGGGTGCATTATAATTCTTAACGTTGTTCTGCTGTAGCCATTGGGAGGTATAAGTCTAGCTAATTTCTTTTTCATTGAATCTGTGGCAAAGCTGAATTCTAAAATGACACTTAGATAGCTATATATAAACATAAAAGGAGACTAAATGTATAGTGAGCAGCATGACAACTTGGCAATGTGCAATTTTCACTAATTCCATTCTTGATGTACTAGTCCAAGTTCAAAAAGGGGAGAAGGTCAGGGTGGAGGTACACTGCTTCGGGATCCTCTAGATCCATTGGATACGAGACTTAAACAAATAAGAAATTACTTTCATTGATTAAATGTAGATTGAATTAGTAGGAAAAAATGACAGGCCCTGCTAAGGTTGTGTCCCCTAGTCATTGTTTAACTCAGCGTGACAGATTCAATCTGCTCAGCCCAAAGGAAGGCCAAAGATGTCACTCACGGACTCTGCACAATGCTAGAGCCGTAGAAGAGCAAAATCGAAAAGTTGCACTTTATCAACTCACAGCCTGGAGCCACTGTTCTCATTCGGGTTGTGTTAGCAGAACAATGAGCTACAGCAGGCGCAAGGCCGCTCCGCATAATAATTATAGGTATCCCACAGGCAAAGCTCTTGCTGCTTTTAAGACTTGACAGAATGTGTCTTGTAGGCATGACCTAGCAGATGGGGGACTTTTTTCTTTCATCTTTTCCAAAAAGCCACCTAGGAGAAACGTATAAAGAATCCTGATAAGGGATATATTTTCTCCTAAAGGGGTAGGTTGATTACTATAAGCTGCTCTTCTTTTTCGTTCACCTTAAAAATAATTGCTGGTTACCTTAGTGGAAAGAAGTCAAGTATAGCAACAGAAGCAGGGATAGACCTTTTGCTCTATCCTGCTAATTTGTGTCACCTACTGCACTGCCTTATGTATTGATGGTAGAAAAAATGAAGCAGAAAATTAAGTCTGAAAGGCGTTTTTGTCCTGCTGTCACTTTGTACAACATTTAGTTCAGTTGACATGACACTGTGCCTTTTGTTACATAAAACTGTCACATTGTCCCCTTCTGGTTAGCCACAGTTGCCGGCCAAATCAATAACGTCTGTCAAAACTGTCAAATAATGAAGACAGTCTAAAAATATCTGTTATAATAGATAATACTTTTAATGACCATTAAAAAATACAACAAAATTATGTCACCAACAATATGAGCAAAGAAATGAGATAAACTCAACTATTAGCCCAGACAAACTGAACAAGGATGTTCACAGATATATTGTCATTACTGGACATTTTAATTATTTCATAACCATTTCTGGTGGTTTCACATGCTACTGGCCTTTGAAGACAATTTATGACTACTGAGGGACACCTAAAACACATTAGCATATGTATTTAGTGTATTTTATTACAGTTGTTAGGTACTATTGCTTTGTTTTGCTTCAGTTTTTCCAGGCAAAACAAAACAAAGACAGCTTTAAAGAATACAGGAGGACGCCAAAGGAGATATAAGGAGACTAACTGTCTTTTCCACTTTTCCACTCTCTTTCTTGGACAATGGTGTGATACAGAAACTTAACGCAAAGGATACCAAGATTTATAAACCATAGTTAATGTCTTATGATGGGATTTTCTTTTTACCTTCCATCATTTCAGACTGAAATTCTCCAGATAGTTTTTTGTTTATAGTTTCCTCCTAGAAGCTCTGGTAAACATTTAATTTATCTAGAATGTGTAAGAAAGGATTAGTGCCCCAAAAGGGCAGGGTTTGTCCAAAAGACACCGCAGGAAATGCAGGACTGGTGTAAATGTTCTCATTTATGACCTGTTTTGCAGGGAGAAAAGGAAAACATGGGTGTGCAAGTTTTATGTAATGTTTTTATCCAGACAAAGATACCTCTTACTCTGAATTTTTTGCCTTCCATATCTTCACAAATGTGATTTCAGCCTCATCCTACCAACTAATCAGTTTTACCTAGTCAGGCAAACCCATGCATGCTTTTTACAGGTACTTTGACCACGTACAAGATGAAGGGGAAAGGAAAGATTAGGAAAAACAGCAGCCACCAGATCCAAGACCAATATTTCTTTCAAGTGAATTGAAACCTATTTATAGGCTGTCCTGTGTCTATGGGCGCCAACAATATGGGAATTCCACTTTGTTCTTTTTCAGCTCAGAAAACTTTGCCCTATAGATTTTGATCTTCATATGTTTCTCCTGCTTGAAATTAAAATACTGAAATACTACCGAGATGAAGACCATAAAAGAAATTGAACTTTTGGTAGGAAAATTACATTGCAGGCCTTCTTTCTTTTTGTGACAATTAATTATGCCGAAATATTTTGTATGAGAAAAATATACTGTAATAACAGATATGTAGATTGAATATCGTAGGGACATCAGACATATCCAAGTGATTTGAACAGGCTTTACTGTTTAACTCTCCCACTCCCAAGAAAATAACATTTTAAATAATAAGAATATACCCTCACAATTTTCTATGTATTTTAAAAATATAACCTCTGAACACAGAGGTTTAAAAGACATAACAGGATTTTCTAACCAGGAACATATGCTTCCAAATATTTTGCTTTGTGAGGGTTTTATTTTGAGCTTGAGTTTTTGGGTTTTTTCTCATCCCAGGTACCTGTATCTTCTCTGATAACCTGGTCTAGTATTTAACCAGTCTTATGCAGAATATTTAAAGGGAGCTTCCTTTGTCGCTCCCCAATCTTCCAGCCTGTTGGGGTTCATCTGAGCAGCAATCCTGTCATTCTAGGTACCAAAACTCTCCTCAGTTTGGTGCTATTCACAAACTCACCTTCACTCCCACAGTTGAAGGTAAAGATGTTAAAAAGTATTGGCCCACTCCTAAGTAATATAACTTTTAGGCAATTTCCAGGTAGTATCTGAACTGTTTGCCGCAACCCTTAGTGCCTGACAGTGAAGCTGTGTTTTAGCCACGTTGCACACCACCATCTCATTCATATCTCTTCTGTTTGGCTAACAGGATACAATGGGATATTGTGCTAAAAGCCACACTACAGACAAGAGTCACCTTCTGCCCCACTCCACAAAGCCAATCATTTAATCATTAGAATGGAACCAGTTTCATTAAACATGGTTTGCCGTTTGGTGAATCTGTGCTGGCTGTTCTCAGACACCTTCACTTTCACTTGAATTTTAATGAAATTTCAAGTCAATATGAGGGAAAAGTATTTTGCTGTGAGGGTGATAAAACACTTTAACGGGCTCTCAGAGCAGTGGTGAAAACTCCATCTTTGGCAATATTCAAAACTGAACTATATGTGGTCACGGGCAAACCTGATTCATCTGGCCCTGCTTTGTAGTTCCTTAGATCCTCTTCCCTTCCTTTTTGAAGATCCGCTTCTCTGGGCTTGTATAACTCCACCTTCTTTACACAGGCCCTGTTTGATCCTCCACTCCTGCTGCAAGTACACCTTTCCCCAAGATTCCCTACTAGGCATGAAGACTGGAAGGCTGGGGAGCAGACCTTGTTGTTGAGGACTGAGGCACCTTAGTACCTTGGCCTTCTGCATTTTCTCCTCATGACCTATCTGCAGCAGATGCCCACAACAATATCCCTTGCCTCTGATCCCAACCCATGGCATTGTCTGTTCTGTAGCATAGTTCCAAGCATTTAAGCTTTTGTCTCAACTATAATTCCACTCCTTGTCCCATGCCTGCCTCCCCCAGGCTCTAGGTCATATCCATCACCGCAGCACTACTCACCCAAGCTATTCCTGGGGCCAGCGAACCTATCACGAGTGTTGTGCAACATGATGGTACTACAGCTCATTCATGAGTAACAATGGCCAAGGGAGATCCTAGTCAAGAAATCATTGCTTATTCTGGTGATAAGTCCATGCTAACAAATAAGAAATAATGTCTGCAAAAGAACATTTTTTAATTATGATTTTGGACAAGGAGTATCTAAGAAGATGGCATTTTAACTCTTGGAAATGACTATAATCTTATCAAAGATGTAATATATGAACTCAATAAATAGTTATTTATTTTAAAAATGCCTTTATAGTTTATTTTATAGTACTTTTCTGAAAAAAAAAATCCTTTTTGCCAGTTCTAAATGATTCTTTCGGTCAGATACATAACATAAACAGATGACTGGAACAGAAACCTGTTGTGGACTTTAATGTAAGCAAAACCCATTCATATGTATTGACCACTTTCTAAAGAATGAATCAGAAATAAACTGATTATGACTATTTTTCTCTTAGTAATTATTTCCTATACAGTTGGTTGCAGTTTTGTGAAGAGATAGTTTCATTCAAATAAAACAAAAAAAACCCACAAACCAAAAAACACCCCAAAAAACTAAACCTAAAGTTTTGTGGTGAGCAAGAGGTAGAGTGCAATGTCTTGAATGGTGATCTTTTATGACATTAATTAAATGCAATGAACAGGGTTACCATCCGAACCCCAGACAGACAAACCACATGCTGCCTTTATGATTTAAATTTTTTTCCTCTTTCATAGAATCATAGAATTGTCGAGGTTGGAAGGGACCTTTACGACCATCAATCCAACAATCAAACTAACCTGACAAAACCACCACTGAACCATGTCCCTAAGCACCACATCTACATGTCTTTTAAATACGTCCAGGGATGGCAACTCCACCACTTCCCTGGGCAGCCTGTTCCAACGCTTAACTGCCCTTTCTGTGAAGAAATTTTTCCTTATATCCATCCTAAACCTACCCTGGCGTAACTTGAGGCCATTTCCTCTTGTCCTTTCACTTGTTACTAGGAAGAATATGTAGACCCCCACCTCTCTACCACCTCCTTTCAGGTAGTTGTAGAGAGTGATAAGGTTTCCCCTCAGTCTCCTTTTCTCCGGACCAAACAACCCCAGTTCCCTCAGCCACTCCTTGTTGCCCTTCTCTGGACATGCTCCAGCACCTCAATGTCTTTCTTGTAGTGAGGAGCCCAAAACTGAACACAGTACTCGAGGTGGGGCCTCACCAGTGCCGAGTACAGGGGGACAGTCACTTCCCTAGTTCTGTTGGCCACACTATTCCTGATGCAGGGCAGGATGCCATTGACCTTCTGTCCACCTGGGCACACTGCTGGCTCACATGCAGCTAGCTGTCAACCAACGTCCCCAGGTCCTTCTCCACTGGGTAGCTTTCTAGCCATTCCTCCCCCAGCCTGTAGCACTGCATGGGGTTGTTTTGACCTAAGTGAAGGACCTGGCACTTGGTCTTGTTGAACTTCGTACCATTGGCACTTTGATCCAACCCGTCCAGATCTCTCTGTAGAGCTATCCTACTCTCAAGCAGATCAATACTTCTGCCCAACTTGGTGTTGCCTGCAGACTTACTGAGGGTGCACTCAATCCCCTCATCCAGCTCATTGATAAAGATATTAAACAGAACTGGCCCCAGTACTGAGCCCTGGGGAACACCACTTGTGACTGGCCACCAAGTGGATTTAGCTCCATTCAACATCACTCTCTGGGCACAGCATCCAGCCAGTTTATTACCCAGCGAAGAGTACACCCATCCAAGCCATGAGCAGCCAGTTTCTCCAGGAGAACGTTGTAGGAAATTGTGTTGAAGGCCTTACTAAAGTTGAGGTAGACAACATCCACAGCTTTTCCCTCATCCACTAGGTGGTTCTTCTTGTCATAGAAGGAGATCAGGTTTGTCAAACAGGATCTGCCTTTCATAAATACATGCTGCCTGGGCCTCATCACCTGGTTGTCCTGCATCTGCTGCGTAATGACACTCAGGATGATCTGTTCCATAACCTTCCCAGGCACTGAGGTCAGACTGACAGACCTGTTTTTTTCTGTATTCTTAAACCCAGAACTCTAGGAGCTCCTTTCACTATGTTTCAGTGCTGTGCATGTGGGTTCTTTTAATTGTGTGCACTCAAAATTTAGAAATATGCAAATACCTTCAGTTTATACCAAGTAAAAGTAGAACAGCAGTTTAATTTTTAAGTATTTCTTGAGTTTTGAGGGTGTTTACCCCATCACTTAGAATTCCAGTTTTAATAAATTCCTTGATTTCATTCATGAACTGTAAGATTCCTCAGTATAGAGTAAATTTATTGGAAGTCTTAGTCTGACACATCATAGTTTATATTTGTAAACTCATAAAACAGAATGAAGTGTTGAAGTCTTTGTATTCTGTGTGTTCTGTTTAAGGTCTTTAATATACTGTGGTAAATGGCCTTTATATTTCACAAAATTAATTAATTAGACTTCTTTTTAAATTACATATTTTGCTCATACTTTCTCAAGGCTTAAGGCAGCATGAAGTCAGAGATTTAATTTTTGTGAGCTAATTTCTGCCATTTCCCTGCACAATAGGACAAAAATGTCCTCTGAGAAGAAAACCAAAAGTCACAAGATTTTCTCTCACTTTATTTGATCTAGAATTTAATTGTGTGGTGTTACGACATATTTGCAAACACATTCTGACTAATGTAGCTGCAAAAAGCAATAACATATTTTAGCATGTATCATGAAGAACTAAAATTTTGAAAGGTTAGTATGCTACTGATACAACTGAAGTAAGTTCATAAAAACTGAGATCACTTTCTTCTAGATGAGACAATTTGTAACATTCTTTGTTAGTAGCTTGGAATACTACCCAGGGAAGGAACTAATTTTTTTCCCTCATTTTTTTTTTTATTTTATCCCTGAAAAAACACCTGCATATGTTGCCAAGTCAGTTTTCCACAGTGTTTGAAAAAATAAGCTTTTGTATTATCGTTGACTATAATTTTTCTGGATCATTTTGTATAGACTGATCTTCACAAAAAATAGGCAGAAACTTTGGCCTACAAATTTCGCAGTGTTCACACATCTTTTTTGAAGGTCCATTCTGTGCAGTTGCTACATCCAGGTCTCTAACATTTTTCACTCTCACTATTTTTCTTACAGTGCAGCTTCAAAATTGAGGAGTAACACCATTTCCAGGAAAAATTAGTTTTACCCACATAAGAAAAATCTGGGGGGGTTCTCTGCTGAATTGGTGTGTGGTGGAGTAAAGTACTTATTTTTTCTTCATTTTTTTTAACGCTCTTCAAGAGCTGTTTTTCTTTAGGGACCTGAGAAGAAAATGTAATTTTCTTAGTTTATAGATTTAGGATAATTTTCTGTTTTACTTTGGGTTTTTTGTTTAGTTGTTGTTTTTTTTTTTTAACTACAGGATGAGCAAATTGAGTTCCCTCTCACCCTGTGAAAGTGTAACTGACTGGAATGATTCTTTGTTTATAAGCGTGGAATTTCAGCCAAGAAGAAATGAGTAAGTCTTCAATTCTGATTAGTGTACTTGTGATAATTCCTCTTGTGGTGAGAGTTGTCTGAACTGAGAGTCTTCATTCAGTCCTATTTATTGATGATCACATTAAAATTTTCAATAATATACAGTACTTTTGCTCTTTGACCACTTATGTTGCCTTTAAAAGACATCATCAGTCACCCAGGAAGCTTCCACATTGAAAACACACATTCACATTGATTAGATACTTTCTTACAGCCCTTATAAGGAAATCTAAACAGGATATGTGGCCAAAAGATCTATGACTTTTGGCACAAAGTGCTAATGAAGAGTTGGATTGTTTCTGGGACTGACACAGCTGTGCTCAGGAGTGGGAAGGAATGATGTTTCCCACTTGCCCATTTCTCAAGATCATTGTGGCTCTGGACACCAGTGAAGAATTAATCAAAGACTTAATGAACAATATTCTTCGTCCATCAGCAGATCGATGGGGAACATGTGAATGGCTCTACACAACAAGCAGGGGTCTCCAGGTGAAATTCAAGGATTAATCTACAACTTCCAAAAGGGTCTAAATAGTATTCTCTTTCCTGCATATCTGCCAGATCTGGAGGGGGGAGGGGAGAAGAAAAACAAGCAAACAAAAAGCTCTACAGACTGAATTATGTTCCCGTTACTTATATAGGTTATAGTCTTTATCCCATCTTCTTTCCTCAAAAAGCATGATAACTGTACATGGGGAAATTGTTGATGAATTTTTATTTACTAGATGAACTACAGCCTCTTGAGTTGACATTTAGTTCACCAATAGATTGTTTAGGGTTTATTACAGCTTAAAACTGTTATTTTTAAGCCTTGAAGTTTGTATGGGTAAGTAGTAACAGGAACCACTAAAGACCATTCCAAAGATCTAAGACAAGGCCTAATATCTTTAAAGAAACCAGTGTACAGCTGTTTAATCCATTGTTTGCATATTCTGTACAATTAATAATATGCTAAATCTCACTGACATTTAAATTCCAGCAAATGGCCAATAAAATGCAAATATTACAATTAAGAACCTATTTACTAGCCATAGAGGACTGAAGTTTTCTGAATTTGAACTTCCATTGAGTGTCTAGTTTTTGGTAAGGAGGGATGTAATTTTTTTCACATTAAAAAAAAAAAAAAGATAGTATTTCTTGAGCAGGTTTTATTGAATAATCTTTATATTGCAAAGGAAGAATTCCAGACTTCTGCACATGATTATGTTTCTTATTCCCTACCTTGTAACATGTGACAAAGTCACCTTCAGAGACTGCTGTCATGTTTGTTATCATTCAAGTATCATTCAGGTAAAGCGTCCATCTTAATATTGTTTTTAATTCTGTTTTGCTCTATGTCATCTTGACATTATTATTTATTATAGTAGATTCTAAAAAATGGTAAATCTTTATTCCCATACAGATTAGTAGCTAGTCATGCCTCAAATATTTGGCAAAGCAGAAACAAGTTTAACTCAAGGAAAATTAGGGTATAACGAGCAGAATCAAGTATGAGGAATGTGGCAAATGTCATAGAAATCATCTCAGCTTGAAGAAATGTGGACAGTTTTGAGGAAAACAACCACTGAGGGGAAGCAATGTAGGTATCTAGGGGTGCAAAAGGGGCAAATGTAGAGGGATGCTGGGGTGCCAGGAATATTCATCTTTTTCTTTATTTAAAATGTTGGTGTTCTTTGTGTTTCTGAGTATTTCACATTGGTGGCAGAGATGAACAGAAGTATTTTTTTTAAATGTTTGATCTGTTCTTCAGCTGCAGTAATCCCCCTGACCTCTGCAGTGCCAGAGCTCTGGAGCTGTCAGGTTCATTCTGAGCAAAGAAGCAGTTCAAAAAATTGAGTCACAGCCTATGTCAAATGTTGAGCACCAGCAAAAAGCCATTTATGAATCAATTCAGGCTCAATAATTATGCAGACATTATTTGACATGTAATTACGGATAACAAACATACCCAAGAAAATTGCAATTAATTCACAGATTTTCACTATTTACAAACAGACCAAAAAGCAAAACTTCTCAGATACTTTTTTTTTATTTTGAACTATAAAACATGCTCATTTTACAATCTATACAAATACAGTCTACCTAAAACAAAATTATTAGTCAATCCTCAAATACACCTTTCTCATCTTTTTCTTCTTTGGAAGAATTGTTTATTTGTAACATAGCAACATTTTGTTGCAGAGCTTTCTGTTATGTAGTAACTTAAGACTGGAACTGAAGAGGGAATGGTCACTTTGCTCCATAGTTTTGGCTGGAGAAATCTGTTTTTGTACATAAGGTGAATTACTCAATTAAGATAACATCTGAAAGTAGTGAGGATTTTTTTTGTTTGACTTTTTTTTTAATAGACCAGCTGTTTTTCCATTACAGTCTTCTTTCACAAACAGCCTTAGATATTCAACATGCAATCCTATTGGGATAATGATTCATGCCTATAATCTGTCTCTTCAAAAGAGGAGATGAAACAAGACGATTTTGCAGTAACATTGTTTCAGACACATTTGTAAATTCTTGCCCAACATAGCATGCCATACTGTTCAAAGGAACATTGCTTTTTTAAAAAAAGTATTTTCTTCAAGAATATTTACTCCTTATTAGGAAAACATACTTATTTCTCCAAAATTTAAAATGGCAGTTGCCTTTCTCCTTATTCTGCCATTAGTAAAAAGGTGAGTCAAAATATTATTGCTTATGTACTCAGGGCAAGCTATAGACTTTATTGTAGAATTACTTCTGAAATATTGTTTGTATGACTACATGGATAGTGAATTTGGTCCTCTTAAACTTTCATTTGGATTTCAGAAAGAAAATATTTTTCCAGAAGATGTCCTGCATTTAAAGGGGAGGTAGTTTTAGAGCCAAAAGTGGAATGTAGTAGTTTCAGCTGCCTAACTTGGGGACCAAACATGTGGACCAAAACTTCATGTCAGAGAACTCCTGCCTACATGTTTTATAGCCCCAGAGGCCACAGAACATACAAGGTATCTTTATTTTGATGGGAAAGGTCACTACATCTCAGCAGGCTGGCACCTACCTCCAGTTTATGCCACACAGTGAACCAGAACTCAGACATTTCTTTCCCTTTTCCCAGTGAACACTAAGCAGTTTCAGACTATGCCTACTATGCATTGACTTCTGAGGCAGCTGCTACTCAGAGACTGTCTGGGCATCAATCCACTTGTGGGAGGTTGGTGACTCTTTGACTTTGCATCACTTTTTTTTTCCCTCTCCCTCTTCCCTTCACTTACTAAACCGCGTTTATCTTGAAACGTGAGTTTTTTCACTTTTGCTTTTCCTGTTGTCTCCCCTGTCCCACCATGGAGGGCTAGTGAGTGACTGAATGGCTGTGTGGGTGTTAGCTGCTGGCCAGGGTCAACTGCCCTAGCAGAACAGTTGGCCCCAAAAAGCGAGCCCATTCAGCTGCCTGGCATACACCAATGTGGACTTTAGATCAAGGGACCTCAAGGATTGGATTGCTTAGAACTTAGCTAGAGCAAACTGAAACCCATGGTATTACTGTGTTTTATCCTGCAGAGATTAGGGAGAGAGCAGTAAATTTGCTTAAATGTGTACCTATATTAAAGTTACATATAACTTTAAGTTGTATAAACATAGAGTCCTTTGTGTTGCAGTCAGATAAGACTGCTACTTCCTTACTTCATTGTCTGGTCAAGTTGTCTTGACATTTTGTTAACTGACTTCAAATGTCTTTGTGCAGGTGCTAATGGGAACCAGGCATATCTATATTTTCCGCCTTATTCAAAAGCTAGGTCTTGCATCAACGCTCATAACACCTATTTGAATGTTTGAAATTTGTCTTGCTTAGGTGCTTATTATATTATAATTGTCGTTTCCCCTTACTTGTAACTTCTTTACATCTGCTGTACTTTGTAAGAAAAAAAACATCTTTTAACTCCAGTTCTATCCTACTCATTGACATGCTGGAGATGGGTCAGCCTCTGTAGAAATACATCCCTCCATGAGCTTAGCAAACCTCCAAACTTTGAGGCTTCTTTAGCAATTGAAAATTCCTACACTATTATTTTTATGCTTATTTACTCTCGTTGATGAAAATGTAAAGAAGAAAACATAACTTATACAGAGGAGAAATTATGAAGGCCAGAAGACGTTATGAACAGAATAGCTTTTTTTCAGATGAGAATTTAATTTTTTCCCTCAACAGCAGAAATATGTTAAAACTTTTAGTTACATTTTCTCTAGTTATTAATACAGATTTTGTAATATGTGTCTCTAGAGCAGTGAGCAGATGGCACTTGAATCTAGTCTAAGCTTGTTTAACTAATTTCTGCCAATCAGGAGGGCCCATTTCCTTCATTTATGATGAGCAGTAATGATAAGAAGGGACCTTTCTAATTGACTGTGACATACAGACATCCTAATACTTTTATCTCTTTCTGTTCAGAGATTTTTTCAAGACACGTTTCTCCTAAGTTTTACGCAGCACCAAAAGAACAATAAATGCATGTAGTTGTTTGTCTTATTAACTATTTACAGTGTGACTAGAGAATAACTCTATTTTTTCTGAAATGAAGACTTTTTGTTTCTGCACTTACTTTTCCCATTTAAGTGGTACAAAAGCTCTAGGAGACAAGCAGGTGTATGACTACGCATTGCCTAGTGGTTATGGCATTCACATAAACACGGAGCTCTCCTGGGACAAAATTCGGCTCCCACTGCCATTTATGGGTTTTGTGGGTGGTTGTTTTTCCTTAGTGGCTATGTCACTTAAAATACACAAGAGAGCCCGAGGGCAGGGATCAGAGGCAAGGTCTTCCTCTTCCCATACCAAAACCCTCTAGTCTAAAGAGTAACAGGCACTAGTCTACTTTCTGGCCTGCTAAATCCTGAAGGCATCAACTGAATTTAAGCTTGCAGGATCAAGTAATAGCTGAGTGGAGGATTTTTCAAAACTGAATTTTGGATGCAGGCACTCAAGTCCTTTCTTATAGCTCACCCTCGCTGTGCATAAAATACATGATTGACTCATCAAGGAATACATCCTTAATTTGAAAAATTTTATTGGCTGGCTGTTTCCTTAGCTGCAAAAAGGCACTTAGAGATCTTGAGTTTTTTACAAAGTTTTAAAGGTACATGAAACTCACTGTTTTTGAGTATGATGTTTTGATGATCCCAAACTTTTCTAATGATATTTGATATTTGATAAGTGATGCAATTGAGTCTGCAAGAAAGCAATTCTTAGTTGGGCATGTTCCTTGCCCAATTTGGGGGGCATTTTTTTTCTTGTGTATGTTGCTAAGTTCACAATTTCAGTGTGCTTTGAAATGCCTTTTAAAATCTTCTTATTTGCTAATCAACCTGTCTTTATAGTAGTTCCCACCTCAAACATTTGCTTTTATCCACTTTCAAAAATTCTATCTGCAAGCTTATGTCTGTTTGACTCTCTTTCCTACTGTGCTACCTGTACTGTGCTACTCTTTTTTAAATTTATCCATTAAAAATAAAAAGCTATTTTGAGCTACAGCTTTAGTTATCAATAATGAAACAACTACAGAACCAATTTTTAGGCCTATTTGTTATGTGCATTCTTCCTTTTCAGAATGGATATAGTAAGATGCATCTTATCTGTATTATTGCATCCATGCAGTGATGGATTTTATTACTTCCTCCTGTAGAACTGAGCCATTATGAGCATCCTGATCTTAAAAGGAGCTCAATACTCAGAGCTCCCAAGGGAACCAACAGGAAATGCTCAGCATCTCTCAGAACCAGCCCTTCCAACATAATTTGTCATATCTGCAAGATATTCCAGTTTTTATATCTGTTGCTTTATTTATTTCCTTAACTACAAAATTTTGCTTATCTGCAATCCTTTAAGGCTGTTTTTATATAAAAATAACTCACCAAACTGAATATATTTTGGATGGTTTAGGTAATTGTTTTTGTCCACATGATCCATCCTGATCTTTTGGATTTTTGCTGGTTCATCATTACTCACACAATCTTGTAACAGTGCTGTCTCAAGTTAAGGTGCCCATTCCTTGTGCAGCTTTAACTATGTTGATCTTAGTGTTGTCATTGTTATTCTAGTTGGGCTCACTTTCCTAGAAGCTTAATATTACCTTAGTAAAGGAAGAGTGTTTATAATACATGCACACACAAGGAAGAGGAATTACTAATAGATTTAACAAATTATGTGCATAGTCCTTCTACCCAGCCCCATACTATTCTATAATATTGGGAAAAAGTAAATATTTGAAAAACCCTACTGTATTGGATCACTTGTACTCTCTCTCACTTTATAAAGACAGAGATGCATTTCAGGAAATCAAGTGTTTGCCACACAGTCTAGGCATTGGTTTGTGTGCATTTTTTATGTTTCTATATGTGTATGCATTTGTGTGCATCTGTGTGTGTACAAATATATCTATATATATATTTGTACAAATATACACACACACACGCACACACACCCCTGCATTACAAAACATGCAAGCACTGTCTACTGGGTATTACTATATTGATATAGTAATGAGCACAAATACTATATAGGTACTGCACTGCTTCCAAATAATATTTGTCATGTTCCAGATGCTTGAAATGACAGTCTTTGTGTATAATATGTCTCCAGCACAATTTAGACCACCATACGCTCATTTGCCCTCAAGTAGGCCTATTTAAAGTATAATTGACTGCCCTGGCAATTATTGTGAATAGCAGCTGTCTGCTGGTAAAAAAGGCATATATATAATGAGAGAGAAAGGATCAAATACAAGCAATAGAAAAAAAGCATAAAAAAAAATCTATATAAGGTGTTTTAGACCAGATTTTATAGTGGAAAGCCACAAGGCCTATTAGCCATTTCCAATTAGGGACTATCAAAAAATGAAAGAAAGTACTCATCTATTTATGAAAAGCAGCTGGGTCTACCCTAAATATAAAACTGGGAAAAGTTTATTTGTTCTAAAATTGTTACAGCTTACAGCACTTCATTTATTTTCATTAACTGAGTTAGGTTTTGTTGAAACCTTTGTTGTATCATGTACCTTCTGTATCAGACAAAAACACCTTGCTTTGTTTTTCTCCTAAATAGCTACATAATTAGATGGATTATTTCATGTGTCTGTGCGTGTGTTTGCTGAAGAGAACAAGCCAGATAAATTAGCACTTAGCAGAACACACAATAGCACATAATATGCCCTTGTGTTTCATATAAAGCTTTATTTGTCATTCACGGCTGGTTGGCAAAACTGACTTTGCTTTTGAAAATGACAGGTGGTACTCTGGTGCTTTCTGTATGAAACAGAGAAACAACCTTCACCAAGACAGCGTCTGTCAATAGCTCCTGTGATTTAGTATTCAACCCTGGGCTTGTGTTTCCTCTAAAGTTTTGTTTCATTTGCATCTCTTAGCTCTGACATCACCAGGCCAGTTTAATAGTTGAGATTCTATGCCACAAGTTACATTCAGACCCAAAAAGACCTTCCTCTTTCCTCGAGGCCTGATTATAAGACAGGTGAAGTTCAGTATATTTCAATAAGCTCCGCATTCCATGTCAGGAATCAATAGCCCTCCTCCTTTCTTTAGGGGTTATTAAATTGCAGCTGTAACATTAGCCTTCTTTATCTAATTGATTGTCTTTTCACAGGGCTAAGAAAATCAATAGCAGTCAATGGGACTGCCCTGTTTTTCCTTAATAGATGTTTTCTCCTAATTGGCTGCCTGGGTGGCTTCAGTGAGCTCAGTATGTTTTCAGAAGTCCACAATATGTTGCAGCTCTTGTAAACTATTTTACCATGTGCAACGGTTATTGATTTTATAATGAAATCTAGAAAATTCAATAGCAATCAGGAATATAGATCAGGATTCCTAGGTATGTTAAGGCAAAGGGCAAACTCAGTTTGCTACCACTTCAAGCTGTGATCTAATTAAATATGTCCTTAAAGTATTATGGTAGCTAAAGACTTTCTACAAAGACAGTTGATCAACTCTTCTAAATTTCATATGAAAGAAAAAAGATCAAAAAGTTTCAAAGCTTTTGACCATAATGTCCAAATTACAGTTGAGTTTAAACAGCAGATAAAAGTAAGAATATATGACATTTTCAAAACTGTGCTGGTCACTGAATTTTGTCCACCTTGACCTCTTGAAATATTCATTCAAATAAGATACCTACTAGAAAATCAAGTTAGAGAGAGAAGGGGTGAGGTAGGTAGGGAGAAACACTCAACGCTACGAAAATGATGCATTTGACCTTTGTTGAAAAGGTCAGCTTGTCAAATGCCTTATTCTCAGAGTCCACTCAACACTTAGAAGCTCCATTCTGCCTACAGAGAAGCCTTGGAGGTGGCTAAATCTCACAAGCACTTATTTAATGCCATTTCCCTGTACAGAGCTGCTGCCCCAATTCTGTTCCATACCTTGATGGGATATCTTTACCTTGTATGAGCGTCAAGCAGAACAGCAGCATCAGCAGCACATCAATCACAGTCTGCAGAGATCAGCAGTCAGTGATGTAAATAGTAGATACTAAGATGCAGCCTACATTATATAAATTTGTTACTGACTTAAGACTTGCTCTGTATTAGGGCACTGCATCTGCATTAAAGCTTTCCCTCAATTGTATACCATGACAGAGTGACAGCAGCTCAAATTTCTCTGATATTGACAAGACCTCAAAACTTCTCCAGTTAGGAGAAACAGATAGGAGGAGAAACAGGTTAAAAGGACAGGGAATGTTTCATGTATCTTTGTTTCCTTAATCAGTAAAGGGAACAAAAAGAGAATAAATGAGAAAGAAAATTCCATGTCATTTAAATATCAAATAGAATAATGTGTTCCCTGATTTTCTTCCTTTGTGTCATCTTTGTTGTCATTATTGTTCGAATGAACAAAACAAACCTTTTGCTTGTTCCCCATCTTCAGCAGAGGACTCTTCAGTGGACTAGGTCATCAAGACATGGCAAGTTTCTTTTTAAATTGAGGACGAGATTGCTGCTTGCATGAACGCATGATGGGAATTGTATGTTTAAGAGACAACTGCTTATATACAAAGGTACAGTAATAAAACAAGTTTGTCACTATCAAACACCATATAGCAATCAAATATTGTAGCATTAAAGGGAACTAACTTTAACAAACATCAGAACTGTAGACATAAAGTGCCAGTCTATTCTAAAATGACTGGGAAGGTTTTCTTATTAGTATGTATTTGTCACAAACATCATGGAAATCTGTAATTATAAGTACGGAGTTCCCTATAAATTTTCGTGTTTTGTATGAATGTGTTAACATTGTTAAAACCAATGAGAATTTGTATATATTCTGTAATTTGTATTCAGCCATAATGCAGAACCGTATGCACAGTTTAACACATTCCATAATCCAAATATGTATCCATATTAAATCTGGTAACTGTGTGGCCCGTATCATAAGAGGAACTTAAGAAAAATCAGGAATCTGCAAAAGATTGTGCCATGAACATGCTTTAGCCAGAAGGAAAGTATTTGTAAACACACAATAAAATACCTTTGATTTTACCCAATTTCTTTTATTCTATACACAGATTAGCAGACCGTGTTGTCTATATAAAGAAGCTCTCTTATGCCTGCCACTGTCTTCTTTGTGCTGCTGGTTCCTTTTTACCAAGCTGGTACACAAACTCTTTGTGTACCTCTTGCAGTCGTTGAGAAGCAGTGTCAGACTCTCATGTGGTCTGTCCCTGGACCCATCCTGAATTTTTGGGGTGTACCGAGCATGACCGTTCATCCAACAGCATAGAGTGAAAAAGGGCTAGTGGAAGTATTGCTCCTTTGCATTCCTGTTATATTTGGATCACATTTAAAGAAGAAATATGGGACCTGATGTGGTGAGATATTGGGTAGATGTTACTTTTTTTCAGCATCTTGTCATAACAAGCCCTGATGTTCTAGCCAACGACACACAGAAGCATAAGCTTGCCTGGTTGCTTTGGGGCATCATAGCCTAAAAGAAGAGCCCCAGTTTAGCAGAAGGACATGGTAATTCTTGGTATAACTTTCTCTGTTATTCATGGTGGAAATTTAATCCTAAAACCAGCATGAGTTTTTTTGTGGCCTTTACTAAAATATGGAAATACATGAATGGCAGGAGAATACTGGCATAAGTGATTTTTTTTCCTTTTTAAAAACCAATCCAGTTCCTGGGGAAAAAAAAAAAAAAGTTTGCTGTTCATTGCAAACTGAATTATGCCTGTAGTTAATGAGGTCAAGGCAAGAACAACAAATATGATTCAGATCTGTTCTCTGTCCAGTTCATGACGTAACTGACTGAATGTAGGCCAGAACTCGTCTAGATTGTTCCTGGTGCTTGCGCAGCATTTTCAGACAGTCTGAAATATGCAGAGAATTGGCTCTTGCTTTGTTCAGTTATTGGTGAATTTAATCATGGATTATTATATTTTCAATCTCACTGGAGACTTGAAGGATCACAAGTTCAGGACAGATCCATTTCACTTGACTGAATTTTTATCTTGGATTGCTATGATATTTGAACATTTCAGGGCTTATAGCCTCATCTTTTTTTTTTTTTTTTAAGGCATGTTGTCTCGACATAAATTCTTGGAATCTATATCTGAAGATAATTAAAATTTAATTAAATACACTTTTCCTGTTATTTAAACTATTGCCTTTAGATTTTCTTAAAATCTGAAATTCCTGAACTCCTGGTAAGACAGCTAGGAAACATTATAGAAATGGAAGGGAGAAATATGTAAAATGATAGCAACAAGCTGGTTTTTTATGCTACCAGTAGAGGGACACAACCAAACACTTAAGAAGATACCTGAAAAGTATGTATTTTTTTCATAGTATCAGAAATAGTTTTGGCCAACTTTGCCAAGAATAAAACATTTATAAAAATACATCTCTCTTCCATGCAGGGTAAATGTGAAGTTTGGAGGTCAAATATATTTCTTTACCTAAAATTTTTAGGAACTGTATCTGCAGTCTTACAGTTGGAGTATCCTTTTCCCTCCAATAAGACCTACTTGAATTTTAGCAAAAGTGTCCATTCACTAGCAATAGTGTTAGGAGAAAGATTCTGTCACTGGCATTCCTGAAGTTTCTCAGCACGTTTGTAGCAATCAGGAGTTAAAATAGTGAAACATGAAGATGTGAGGTGCAAATATAAATTTGCACGTGGAAATGTGGGCTCACTAGAACATTAGACGAGTCCTTTCAGTATTTTAGTACTGTGACTACACTCGGCTTGGAACCTGTTTTGTCTACAAAATGGGTAAACATATAATAGGTTACAAGATGAGTCCTAAAATTAGCATGATAATAATAATAGTGCTTACAAAAATCCAAGCTGAACATATAAAACACCGTTTTATTGCTGCTCAGTGAAAGAGAAGCCTTGGTTTAAGAAATTATATGTCATGTAGGATCTTCAACATTGGAGGAGGCAATGTTAATTGTTTTGCTTCACTTGACTTGCACCTTTCTGCACGCTCTTTTGATAGAAATTACTATTTCAGCAAGGTGCCAGAGTATATAATTCTTGATAGTGTGCCTTCATATGCACAAATAAGCTATAATTTTTTTTTCTTTCTGTAGACTTCTGAAAGTGCTAATGGAATCAGAACAAGATACTACTGAAAAGACCTTCTCTTCTCAGTAAAATTACATTAAATAAAGAGTGTGAGAAAGTTGTAAATTACTATTAAAATGAAAATGTATTATCATGAAATACTTTAATTCATTTTTAAATACCTTTTTTATATTTATTCTAACTATTTGATTAAAAAATAATTGCTAAGCAGTTACTAACCATTTCTGGCAGTGATGGTATTATCTTTTTTCCCATATAATTGTAATAACTAATTAATAATTGGTATATATTCTACATAGTTTTACAATTACACTTTTCAGATAATACTGCATCCTAATATTCTCAATTTCTGTATCAGAGACATCTCTGCTAAATAACAGACTGTCTCACTTAAATCTGCTGTTCATATGATATGTCAAGGTGAATATCTGTTTTCAATCACAATCATTAATCTATCTGATTCTATTGCTTGTGAGTATATTTATGTATCAGGCACATTTTTCTAAAATGAAGATAAGAATGCAAATATTGCATAATTTAAACCAGAGACCTTGTTACATTCAACCACATTTTTCATTTAAATTGCATGGTATATTTAAGTCATGGCAGAACATGATTCATTTAATCTTGGTCATTGTATTTCTAGAGTAGGCTACAGAAGAAAATTATAATCAAGTTGCAGATTTAATAGGAAGGGATTATTCCAACTAGCTGTTTTCATCTGGAGAGAATATTGGTTTAACTGTCTGCCAATTTGCTATACTCCTACTACAAAATCATACCAGTCCTAAAGGAGGCCCACACCGTGTTAGGGCCAAATCCAATAAAGTATTTAAAGCATCAAGACTAGGGCAGAAGTTAGTCACTGAAGTCCTAAATTATGACTCTATTCTCAGTTGCCAACTAACTCTGGAGGTGTCTGAACCTCATAAACTACTCTGTGACTTTGAAGTTTCCCAGCCATCTAGCTTTCCCTTAGACTGGCTCAGACTTGTGTCCACCTTTAGTGACTGAGCCTAACACCCACAGGATTTACAACTTTTTAAAGAACTGTTGTGTGAGACACTTTGATCTAAAGTACAACCAAAGCAAAAGCTGTTTTGGCAGCTCAGTGGATCAAGTTATTATTTTTTTGAAAAAGTGAGACACAAAGATTCAACCCTGTCTCCCCTGTAGGTGTTTAAATTTCTATTAAAGCCGTCGGAATACAAGCTGCCTGGAGAGGCAAGGCAGGCATGCCCCTTCTGCTGAGGGTGTGCCACTGTGCAGGAGGAATTCAAGATTTATTCGGCCAGAAAGAGCTCACAAGAGTGAGTGTGATGCTCTAGCTCTATGATTAGGACGCTCACTTGTGAGGTAAGGGACCACATCTCTGCTCCTAGAACTGCTTCTGTGCTTTATCCAATGACTACTTAATGGATGTACAAGCCCAAGAGAGCAGGTAAGGAAGCAAATCTGCTCACTAGATGAAGGCTGGCTTTTAGGTTTTCTATGTAAGGATAATGACGTGGGTTTTTACCCCTTACATCCCCATGTGGAATGCTCATAGCCAGGACTGAATATGGGCAATAATAACTGTACCAAATAGCACTCTTTTCAGTCTGCACAGGTTCAGAGTCAGGCATGAGTCACATTATAAATAATAGAATCTAATAAAGCAAGACAGAGCAAAAGAAAACAACACTCCTGTCCTGTGGGAAGATCCTGCAAGCTTGTATCTTAATAATGGCATACTAGTGCCTATACACACACTGCATAAAATGTCTTCCCTGGAAAGAGGGCTTCTCTAGGGTCATTTTATGAAGCAGAACCTCAAAACATGTGCTGCTTCATGTGTGAATTTGATTTATTCTTTCTTTAATATAGAATAAAAAAGCCCAGTCCTGCTACACTAAAAAAATACTTTTATTTACTGTGAAGCCAGTGGTAGGTGAGGAGAAAACAATTTAAAAATGACTAACACATCACTGGCTGGAACAAAATACTCATGAATGCAACTGTAATTACTTTAAAGTCAGTTCAGTTGGAGACTCAGAGCAGGGTCACTTCATGTCTCTGTATTGCCTTGTGCAGCTATCCAATCTGAATCACAGAGCAGCTCCTTCTCTGTTTTCTCTGAGTACTGTGTTGAATGCCTTCCTGCTGCTCTGAAATAGAGTAGCACAGAACTAAAGCAAGATATGCACCAAGCAAATGGGCCTAGTCCTTAATGAGGTGTCATTCTTGCCTCTTTTTATTCTTTTTTTCCTTTCTCAGTCTCTCTTTGTCTTTTAGAGGGTGCATTTATTCAGATATAAATGTTTGCTAACTCCCAAAATTCATCTAGCCAGATTGCTGGTGAACTCCAGCAGGAGAAGCTGGTGCCTGAATATTTCCAGTTTCATAGAATCATAGAATGGTTTAGGTTGGAAGGGACCTTGAAGAACATCTAGCTCCAACCCCACTGCCATGGGCAGGAACACCTCCCACTAGACCAGGTTGCTCAAAGCCCCATCCAGCCTGGCCTTGAACACCTCCAGGGATGGGGCTTCCACAACTTCTTTGGGCAACCTGTTCTAGTGCCTCACCACCCTCAGGGTGAAAAATTTGTTCCTGATATCTATTCTAAGTCTATCCTCTTCCAGTTTGAAACCATTCCCCCTCATCCTATCACTACACACCCTTGTAAAAAGTCCTTCCCCAGCTCTCCTGTAGGCCCCCTCCAGATACTGGAAGGCGACAATAAGGTCTCCCCAGAGCTTTCTCTTCTCCAGGCTGAACAACCCCAGCTCTCTCAGCCTCCCCTTATAGGAGAGGTGCTCCAGCTCTCGAATCATCTTTGTGGCCCTCCTCCAGACCTGCTCTAACAGGTCCATGTCCTTCTTATGTTGAGGGCTCCAGAGCTGGACGCAATATTCCAGGTGGGGGTCTCATGAAAGCAAAGTAGAGGGCAAGAATCACCTCCCTTGACCTGCTGGCCCATCTTTTGATGCAGTCCAGGATATGGTTGGCCTTCTGAGCTGTGAGAGCACATTGCTGGCTCATTTTGAGTTTCTCATCAACCAACACCCCGAAGTACTTCTCCTTGGGCTGCTCTCAATCCATTCTCCACCCAGCCTGTATTTGTGCTTGAGTTTGCCCTGACCCACATGCAGGACCTTGCACTTGGGCTTGTTGAGCTTCATGAGATTTGCACGTTCACATTTGCACATTGCCACATTCTTACTAATTCACTGTCCTGACTCTGCAAAGACACTGCTGAGTCTAGACTTGATTCAGTGTAATCTGAACTATAGGTGCATAGATTATAAAATCAGAAGGCACTCTCTTGTCATCTCGTCTGAGCCACTAAATAATGTAAGCCACAAGAACTTCCTGCATTAAATTCTTGCTTAAACAGGAATCAGTCCAGTTACTCAAATGGGCAAGTGAGGCCCCATATTCTGAGAAAAGTTATGCAAGATGAGCACGCTGAAACACAAAACCTCAGGAAGTGATTGACATTAGTATAGGGAAGTAAATCAAGCCTGGGATGTTATGTCCCCTTCCTGGAAATCTGTATGAAAATTTCCACATCTAATGGCAAAGGAATATTTTTGTATATCAAAAGGAAACATGATAAAATACCAGTCATAAAATGTCAACACATGTGAAATGATGATTGTTTTGCATAAAAAATAGCCTGATCACAAAAGGATAGAGCATAGCTGTGCATGAGAAAATTTAAATTGCCTGCTTTCTCTGGTCAGAGTGGTGAAATACAAGTAATGTGATTTTAGTATCATGCTTTTGTATGGTCTCCTTACAACCAGTTGTAACAGGAATGAATCTATAAAGCAAATTCAGCTCGTTAAAATCAAATTTCTTTCACTGACCTAAAACTGAGATAATTTATTTTGCCTGCACATTGGCTTCCCATAATACTATTCGGTGCACACCTGTGCTATATTAGCTGCTACTGTTTTTAAGTGTTAAAAGCAGTATGTATTTCAGACAATTTATAGGGTAGCCAAACTTCCAGTGAGATGCACTTTCCATTGTTCATGGCAGTTCTGCCTGCAAGCACCTGGCAGAACGCAGCCTGCAGGAGAGAGGGAGGATCTGGGCTGCACAGCCTGAACGTGGCTATTAGAATAACAATAGAAACTGCAGAAAATCATTCCTAGCGAGTTTATTTCAATAGTACTGGAAGGTATTAGCAGGGGGTGGGAGGCGGGGTGTCTTTATCACTGAAGGAACAGTTGGACGTCTCTGAAGACTGTTGAAGATAAACTGCTAAAGAAAATGTAACTCTAAAGCTCTTATGACCTAAAACTAGGCTTGCTAGATAGGTATGTCAGAAGAAAAGCATGCATATCTTAAACAAGGGTCCTAAACAAGTCACTTGATGTGCCAAAATCCTGGCTGGGCATGGGTCTCAGAGGGCTGGAGGGCAGCTGTAAGCTCTCCTGTGGGTCCTTTCCTCCAAGAGCCTGACAGAAGGTAAACTCTGGTTTCTCATTAGCAGATATGCTAATATAATTTGTCACTGTCTGAGAGGAAAATGGAGGTATTTCTTGCTCCCTCTTCTCAAGCCCTGCTGACTCCTGTCAGCAGCTGAGCCCCTGCCATAACAGCTGGGAATGGTCAGCAGAAAGTGTGTGAAATTATACTCCTCTCCGAGCCATGGAGTCTGGAGAGCAGTGAGGTAGGTTGGGCTCAGATGTTTCTAGGGTCTGTCCTGCTCCTGAAGACCTGCAGACACAGGGTTGTCTCCTGCATGCTGTTGGCTCCACAAGGAAAAGCTGAGATAACTGGCTCAGTAAAACAGAAAACAACAATTAAGGAAACCTTTCCTTGCAAGTCACGTGGTTTGCGTGGACTTCTCCTTCTTTGTTGTTTGGGAAGGTACCACAAAAAAGGACATAACCTAGCTCCATTCGTTCTCGGATTTAATATTCTAGAAAAGTGAATAGTTATTTGTTATATTGGGCAGTTTTCATTCATCATGAAGCACAAGATGTAAGCCGAGCTACATTAATATTAATGTACATGTACTTAGAAATGAAAAACATATACTGAATGATTATCAACATCATTAGGCAACCAGTAATTTGCTTATTGAGAAAGAATGATAATGAGGCTCTTAGTAAATCTCAGACACCACCAGAAAGACTTGTGCTGCGTATCCTTCATATTCACAGGAGAGCTGGCAGCCTACCTGAGCCTCCCCTCCCATATATGCTTCCTGCAATAAGGTCAGTTGTAACAGCACAATGTATTGCTTATGTGGCTGCCAAGTTTTAATTGAAATGTTGTGATAAATTTCACTGCCAAGGTCAGATGTTATTTTCTGGTTAAGGAGGGTTCAAATCAGTCTCTTAAAAAACCACTCCTGATTTTTATAGTGTCCAGTGATCTGTTTCTGGAAGTTGATTTACCACAGATATGACCTGCTTACTCTAGGTTGACCTCTTCCAAAATTGTCAAGACTCGGGTTCGTTTACAGACATTGGCTAAAAGTGTATTTTAGTAAACTAGATTCCATTTTATTAGTGTGAAAATAGGCCTCACCAAATCAATAAGACAGGAAGCCTTCATTTTATGGCTTTAGACTAGAGACTTAAAGGTCACTTAATATAAACAGAGTTGGGCACAAAGCAAAGACAGCAGTAAATGTTAGAAACCTTAACACAGATAATCTTAGTGGCTTTTCATCAGAAAAAAAAAAAAATCAAAGGCATCATTATATCTTCTCTTCACAAAAATACAAATTTTCAATCATCCAATATGAATTTGGTTCTAAAACATTTACGGAACTAGTGTATTTTTACGAACATATAAATTAAAGGGAAGATTTCAATTACTACGTTATTTAAGAGGCAGCTTGTAAATTATGAGTTTCATAAATAAACTGCATGTATGAGTAGAATTAAAATAGAAACAGTAAGTGTATAAAATGTCTTTGTGAAGTAGCAGTAGTCATAAGAATATGGCCCATCAAAGAATTTTCTAATACACTGTTTGAATCTATTTTTTTTATGTATTTACAATAGACCTGTTAAATACCTATAGTATTGTATATGTGCTCAAGAACATAATTATTCCAAATTACATGAGTTTCCATGTAACAAAACCACATCTCACTAAAACCACACTGCATTTGGTAAATTAAGGTTGTTTCTAAACTGTAACTTTTTGCCAGCTCAAGAAATGAAATATGTAATTGAAATCTTTTGGTAACAAAACTAAAGTAGAAAGAAATATACCAGACTAATCACTCAGAATCATTACCAGTCACACAAAATAAACTGGAAAGAAAATTATATTTATTATCCAGTGCTGCTGTCTGTTTACTCAAGAACACTTTGGAAAACTAAACAAGTAGGTTTATAAGAAAAAGCTCCTGTAACAAGATCCTTTATTACATTATTACTGCTGATATTCAAAAAAGAATGGAATCATGACTTCTGTATTTAACAAACACAGATAAGTTACCTTCATCATTTAATTCATGAGACATAACTGGACTTGAAATTTAAAACAAAGGTTTAAATTTCTGTCTTTAATTAAAGACCAAGCCAATTCTAAAGCTTGCAATCAGAAATTGCAGCCAAAGGGAATTTTTCCCCCCAAATAAAGTTTCCAAATATAACACTCTGTGGGTATAAAGATCCTATTTCCTTAGAAACTATGTAAAAATGTATACGTAGGTGGCTGATCAAGCAGCTTAAGAATTTTGTTTTGCAAATTTTTTTTCCTGGGATATGACTGCTTTTATAGCGTAAAGTGCAACTATTGTAGATCCAAATGCTGACTTCTGCCTTTCAAGGTAAACTTGCTGTGTTCATCTGAGCTGCATTCATGCCTTTACAGCCTTTCTACTCCATGTTTTATCCAACTTGCCCAGACTGGGCACATCTCATAACATTGCATGCAAGAAACTTGCTTACAAGCTCCCAAAATATCCAAATTGGCCTGACCGTTTGTGCATGATGTCTTCTGCTGCTGGCAAATCTCCTCTGGGGTGTTTGCCCTTTAATCTCTGCTCTGTGCACTGGAAGATGCTCCTGTCTGAGAGACTGGCCACTTTTTCCTACCATAGGTCTTGCTGTCAAAGCCTCCAGTCCCTTGCTGGAAAACGTAAAGCATCACAGGTCCTAGAGCTGGACCTTGACATTTGCAGGCTACTAACGACTGTGCACTGAGGTGGCTAACACCCAGGCAGAGGTCTTTGAATACTTCACAGTGCTCAGGGAGAAAAAGCTGGGCTGAACAGGGAAGAGCACTCACATTCGTTTATATCAACTTCAAAAATGCCAGCCTTCAAGCCTGACCCTATTATTGGAAAAACAAGAAGCCAAATACACCAACATTTCTCCTGATCTTCAAACCTAATTCCTATACACAATCTCCTCACTCATTCAACCCTTCTCCCCTCCCTCCCTGTTACTGTTTTCCTCAATACCATGCATGAGCTAGTAAAGTGCTGGGGTAGGCGCTCAGGCCTCACTAGTGCAGTCCTCTATTGGTCTTTCAATAATGTTTCATGATGGTTCCCTTGTGCATATCCCATCCTTCTGTTCTCTGTGCATGTCCTGCAAACCTTCTGCACTCATACAGCCGCAGCACACAAGGGCTTTCCATTTGCTCTGGTTCCCATATGTCCCGAGGGCAGGAATAGGGAGAGGGCCTCCGACACGTTGGTGGTCCTTATCCTTAAAAGCATTCAGACCTGCAATGTTGCCTGTCCTTAATTCCACAGCTGGAGTATACTCCACCTGGCCTTTTAATGTAACTGTTGTGCCCCTCTGTCCCATGAGGCAGTTACACAAAACCAGCTTCATGGAGTTTGCCTCCTGACTTGTGGCAGAGGTCTGCTCTCATGGGACCCTTCTAAGTTTAAACACAGAAGGGGACGGTGGATCAGGCCAGGGGAAGGTATTTTCCTAGTGCATTGACTTCTTTGTTCTTCCTTGCAATTTCATTGTCTTGAACCATCAGGTTATCTGTGGAAATTTGCCAGACTTTTAACAGGAAGAATAATACAGTCTCTCATTTTAGAGCAGACAATCTTCAAAATCTTATTCTGATATTGGACAGTTAGACTATTCTTCAAACCAGACTCAATGGAGAGGTGTCTGTTGGGGAACTCAAACATGCCCCCTTGCTAACAAATTTCAAATTTATTTTGTATCAAAAAACTGTCCTCCAAATAGTCATGGAGAACTGGCATAACAATCAGAAATATAGATCCCAGTTTGCATTAATTTTTGTAGGCTACTGCAAAGACATGGTGGCATAGTGCAGTGCAACAGAGAAGAAACTTTGATCATCCAGTGAGGACTGGGAGAAAGCTAGCCCATACTACATGCAGAATTCCCAAAGGGGATTAGCGCAAGCTTAAGCCACTATTCCAGTTATGTCCGTATTTTTCTAGGTGAGAGGGACCCAGCTTCACCCTTCAGCCCTCAGCCACAGTACAAGTTAATGGACGTACGGCGAGTGCAATCTAAGAACTGCAGTTTGGATGCATATTTAAGCAAAATGGATCATTTAGATGTACTTACTGCAGCTGTAGTCTGGTAATAGTTTAAAGCCAGCTGCACCTTCATCAAAGCACTGTAGTCTCAGGATGTAAAGCACCAATCTGCTCTACTCAAATATATTGCCCTGTCTTCATGTCTATTTGGCATTTCGTGACTTCCTGCAGTCAGGACAAGTCCAATATGAAAACTTCACACTGGTATAATCTTTGCAATATTATATGTCCATGCTTAATGCAGATCAAACACGTGCTACTGCATGATCCAATAGATCACTGATCCTGTATTATCAGTCATCAGAATACAGCTTCCCCAAGGTTCATATCTGCTCTATGGCAACTCATTAATCCAGGCTTGTATGCAAAATAATTGCCTTCATAAAGTTTGATTGATTCCAGCAAGGCTTCTGGAAGCAAAGTAATATTCAACAGAAGAAAGGCTGACAGAACCTTTGTGACATCAAAATAAAATTTTTTAAAGTGATTATTGTTAAATATCTTTTGCATTCCAAAACTAGTCTGGCTGATAACTAATAATACAAACAGTCTTTCCCCTTTGCATATGGTTCACACATAATCCTTTACACAAGGTAGGGACTAAGTTTTCTTTTACAATTTCTGTCATAATTCTGAATCGACACCCTTAAGTTGTCACTTGGCTTTTTTTTTTTTTCTTGGACTAATAGTTTTAAATATAAGAAAGTAGGCTCTGCTCCCATGTGATACTGAGCAGATGCCAGCTGTTTCCAAGGCACAGGTTGTTTGTTGCAAAAACATGTAAACAGTTCTTCAGAGCACATTTACTTTAGATCTTTATGGGGGGCTGATGAGCTTACAAGATGCTAATCAAAGTAGGACCGACTGTCCTTTGCTGCATCAGCTGCTTCAACAGTGTTGTGCCATTGAAACTCCTATTCTTTTTTACTGGGTAATAAATGGCAATTATATCTTACTTGTTGGCCTTGTTTTGGAGGATAGGTTCCTTTCTTTCAGCTTTAGGTGGACTTGAACAGCTAAATATTACCTATCCTCCATGGCTTAGGTGGTGGTCTGTTTGTCATATGGACTTGAAGATAATTCAGTTCTTTATTACTTCTGCGCTTTCTTCTCTCTTTCAGGCAGTGAACATGTAGTGGAAGTATAATTTCATTCCCTCTGTGAGAGGAAAAATTACAATGAAACATTGGATTGACAGGTAAAAATCTTTGGTCTTCAGAAATTCAGATTTTATTCTAAGACCATATTTCTAGACAAAGTTTATTCAAATGAATAATTATCAAGCAATCAAGCCATCTAAATGTGAAATATTGAGGAACAATTATCCAGTGTTACACAGACAAGTAGCTTTTTTTCTCTCTTTGTCCAGTCGTTGTTGCTAATTTTACTTCTTATACAAATCCTATACAATTAAACAAAAATATCTAAGCGGCAGGATTTTTACAATTGCTAGTTCGTGGGATATGTTATTATCAACTGTAAAATTCTAAATAGCATTCTAAAATGCTATTTCACTGACCTTTTAAACCAACACACACATAGATAAAAATTGCAGCATTAAAGACCCAGTGTGTGTATGTGTGTGTATGTGTGCACCCACATCTGCCTTTGTGAGAAAGGAAAAAAGATAAGAAATTAAATGGAAAATTATTAGGACCATAGATATTTTCTTTAAAGTACCCCAATAGGTTTGATCATCAATATTAATACCAATTTTGGCTTGCAGACATTTACCAACATAAATGTTTCCTTTCACTAAGTGTCTTCACATGGGAATCATGCCAAGAGGTGTTTCTAGTACTGGTTATCAGCATGTCTTTTGGTATGCTGAAGAGAGATGAGACTCTCTTCCTCCATATCACAGGTTTCTGTCCTTCATCTCCTAGTGCCTGATGTGTGGGCGGAAGCTTCAAAATACCAGTGCTGGAGGGACTAAAGTGTATTCAGAGCAAGAAATACTGAGCCCTTGAATTTAATGTTGCAACAGACCAGAACAGAATGTTATTCAACTGCTCCAGCCAAGTCAGCCTCAACGAGGACCTGGCTGAAATGCCTTTATGCAAATGCACGTAGCATGGGGAGCAAACAGGAGGAGCTAGAGACATGTGCACACCTCCAAGGCTACGATCTCATTGGCATGATGCAAATGAGTGGGATGGCTCCTACAACTGGAGTTTGGCATGGAAGGTTACAAGCTCTTCAGGAAAGACAGACAGAGAAAATGAGGAGGCAGTGTTGCCCTATATGTCAACAACCAGCTGGAGGGCATGGAGCTTGGCCTAGGGATGGATGAAGAACTGACTGAGAGCTTATGGGTCAGGATTGAAGTGAAATCAGGAGCAGGAGACATTACAGTGGGAGTCAGCTACAGACCACTTGACCAGGAAGATGGAGTGAATGAGGCCCTCTGTAGACAGATAGGGGTGGCATTGCATTCACAGTCCCTGGTCCTCATGGGCGACTTCAACCACCCCGACATCTGTTGGAAAGATAACACAGCAGCCAATGGGCAATCCAGGAGGTTCTTGGATTGTATTGAAGATAACTTCCTTCTCCAAGTGGTAGAGGAGCCCAATGAGGAGAGGAGCTATGCTGGACCTTGTCCTTACCAAGAGGAGGGGCTGGTAAGCAGTGTCAAGACCAAGGGTAGCCTGGGCTGCAGTGACCGTGACATGATAGAGTTCGAGATCCTAGAGACAGCGAGGAAGGTGCACAGCAAGCTGACACTCTCAACTTTAGGAGAGCTGACTTTGGCCTCTTGAAGAATTTGCTTGGTATGGTGCCATGGGATGAAGCACTGGAGGGAAGAAGTGCCCAAGAAAGGTGGTTAATATTCAAGGATCATCTCCTCCAAGCTCAGGACCAATGGATCACAACAAAGAAGAAGGCAGGCAGAAAAGCAAGGTGGCCTGCATGGATAAACAAGGAGCTCCTGGACATGCTCGAAAGTAAAAAGGAGACCTATAGGGGGTGGAAACGGTGGCGGGTAGCCTGGGGGAAATACAGAGAAATTGTTCGAGCAGACAGGGATCAGGTTAGGCAAGCTAAAGCCAAGATAGAATTAAATCTGGCCAGGGACAACAACACCAAAAAAAAAAAATACTTCTGTAAGTATGTCAGCGAGAAAAGAAAGACTAGGGAAGATGTGGGCCATCTCTGGAAGGAAACAGAAGACCTGGTCATAGAATCATAGAATCATAGAATGGTTTAGGTTGGAAAGGACCTTGAAGATCATCGAGTTCCAACCCCCCTGCCATAGACAGGGCCCCCTC
>NW_009646851.1:1802415-1836557 GCF_000708025.1 Charadrius vociferus | reverse complement strand
CACTGCCTTAAGGTGGCTAGTGGTACTGTGCTTTTGGTACTGAGACTTACTAGCGAAAACCCTTCACAGTATCTAGAAATATTCTGCTGTGAGCTGCACTGAGATTTGGCGCTACCACATAATAAAAGGAATAAGTCAACTGGTAGGAGAAAATATTGCTCATGAATACTTAGTTACCTGATATGACAAATCATAGAATGGTCAGGGTTGGAAAGGACCTCCGGAGATCATCTAGTCCAACCCCCCAAGGTTTGAGACAGATTAGTCAACCAGTTCCAGTCATTACCTTGGTTTCTCCTTCTGACAATTTTCAGAGTGTTTGTGTGGTTATCTAAAATTGTATTTAAAATTGTATGGTCACCAGGGATAGAGACAAAGCCGAGGTACATAGTGACTTTTTTGCCTCAGTCTTCACTGGCAAAGATTGCAGCCACATTTCCCACGATGCAACAAAGGGGAGGACTGGGAAAATGAACAACCACCAGCTGGTAGGGGAAGATCAAGTATGAAATCACCTGAGGAACCTGAAGTTGCACAGGTCCATGGGACCTCATGAGATACATCCACGGATCCTGAGGGAACTGGCAGACGAAGTTGCTACGCCACTGTACATCATATTTGAGAAGTTGTGGCAGTCTGGTGAGGCTCCTGCCGACTGAAAAAGGGGAAACATAACCCCTATTTTCAAAAAGAGAAAAAAGGAAGACCTGGGGAACTACAGGCTGGTCAGGCTCACCTCTGTGCCTGGTAAGATCATGGACCAGATCATCCTGGAAACTCTGCTAAGGCACATGGAAAAAGAGGAGGGGATTGGTGACAGCCAACATGGCTTCACGAAGGGCAAGTCATGCCTGACAAACTTGGTGGCCTTCTATGAGGGGGTTACAGCAGTAGTGGACAAGGGAAGAGCAACTGACTTCATCCACCTGGACTTGTGCAAAGCGTTTGACACTCTCCCACGCGATATCCTGGTCTCTAAATTGGAGAGACATGGATTTGATAGATAGACAACTCGGTGGAGGAGGAACTGGCCGGATGGTTGCACTCAAAAAGTTGAGGTCAACAGCTCCACGTCCAAGTGGTGGGCAGTGACAAGTGGTGTTCCTCGGGGTGATTACCGGAACCCCTGCTGTTTAACATTTTTGTTGGTGACATGGACATTGCGATCAAGTGCACCCTCAGCAAAGTGCTCTCAGCAGAGAGCAGCCCTGAGGAAAATTGGAGAGACATGGATTTGATAGATAGACAACTCGGTGGATGAGGAACTGGCCGGATGGTTGCACTCAAAAAGTTGAGGTCAACAGCTCCACGTCCAAGTGGTGGGCAGTGACAAGTGGTGTTCCTCGGGGTGATTACCGGAACCCCTGCTGTTTAACATTTTTGTTGGTGACATGGACATTGCGATCAAGTGCACCCTCAGCAAAGTGCTCTCAGCAGAGAGCAGCCCTGAGGAGAAGGACTTGGGTGTGATGATTGACCAGAAGCTCAACATGAGCCAGAAATGAGCGATCGCAGCCCAGGCGGCCAACCGGATCCTGGGCTGCATCAAAAGAAGTATGGTCAGCAGGTCAAGGGAGGTGATTCTGCCCCTTTACTCCACTCTGGTGAGACCCCACCTAGAGTACTGCATCCAGCTCTGGAGTCCCCAACATAAGAAGGACATGGACCTGTTGGAGTGGTTCCAGAGGAGAGCCACGAGGATGATCTGAGGGTTGCAGCACCTCTCCTATGAGGAGAGGCTGAAGAGTTGGGGCTGTTCAGCCTGGAGAAGACTCTGGGGACATCTTATTGCAGCCTTTCAGTACCTAAAGGGGGCCTACAGGAGAGCTGAGGAAGGATTCTTTACAAGAGCTTGTAATGATAAGACATGGGGTAATGATTTCAAGCTGGAAGAGGGTAGATTTAGAATAGATATCAGGAACAAATTTTTCACCCTGAGGGTGTTGAGGCGCTGGAACAGGTTGCCTAGAGAAGTTGTGGGAGCCCCATCCCTGGAGGTGTTCAAGGCCAGGCTGGATGAGTTTTTGAGCAACCTGGTCTAGTGGGAGATGTTCCTGCCCATAGCAGTGGGGTTGGAACGTGATCTTCAAGGTCCCTTCCAGCCTAAACTGTTCTATGATTCTATGACAGAAATGAGAAAAAAATCACACAAATAAGTATTTGAAAGTTTGGTACCATTGATTTCTAGATATATTCAAGGATATAACATTATTGTCTGAAGTAAGAAATTCTCCATGTAGTCATTACTAACCAATGTGCATAATCTGTTAGTTGTCTTGGTGCCGAAGACCTGTCACTATAACATAGCTAAAAAGTTACAAAGTGTTGTTTCGTGGAAGATCCTACTTTTTTTCCCAGAGGCTGCTTTTGTCTTTGGACAACAAACTACAGAAAAACTCAAAACTATCAGGGAAGCAGTAATAATTTCAATAAAATGTTAAAAAATATTTTATAAGTGCCCTCATAGTAAAGCCTCCAAAATCCCGCTTTCACCTCTATACTGTAGTGGGACAGAAAATCTCAGTACCAGCACAATGAATGTTTGATACAGCAAAAAGGCAGCTATTAGCTTTCTCTGGATTAACTGAAGATGGGGAGGTTAGTTTGGTGGCCAGGATATTAAGTGAACAAACCTATGTATTTGGAGGATAATGTTCTTTTCCAAAGACCTGGTATTTGAAATACTAAACCTGCAGCTACCAACTCTTAAAAGCAAATAAATGATCTGTAAAAAGTCCCATAAGGGATCAGTGTTTTTAAACGGAGCAGAGTATATGTTAACATATTTAGCTGTATTCTTGGTGATCAGTCCCATTGAAATTCATGATGAAATTGTTCATGGGACTGTTCAGTGCCTTACAGAATTGTTTTGTGTGAGCTAGTTAATTAATATGCAGTCTAAAATACCTTCAACAGGTTAGTGATAACTCATAGCTCATATCTCTTTACAGTGTCAGACATCACCAAAATCTCACTTAACAACTTCGAGGAAAGCAGAGGTACGAGCTTGGTGATTAAGATATAGGACACTTAGGTGCCATGAAAAGAACCTGGGGCTGCACATCTAGTCACAGGAGACATTCATCATTAGAAATGTTGGAAAGTTACTATGACACACAATGGGTAAAGACAGAAGGGAGTGAAAAAGAGTTATTGGGCAATGAAGATTAATTTCAAGTTATTACCAGTGAGGAAGTCCAGCAGCAACTCTTTTCATTCTTCACTGATTACAAAAATTATTTCACATTTTTACAAAATAATTTTAACACTGTGTATAGGTTGAGAACCTACATTCTGAAATTTGCAGAGAAAGAATAAGTGATTCCAACTTAAGCACACTATTTAATGAATTTATAGACTGAATTTATAATGAATTTTATAATTTATAATTTTACAAAAATATAAATTATATATTATATATTTTCACATTCCATAACTAGTATATAATATATAGTATAAATTAATGCCATCACTGTTACATTAATATAAGTTGTAATGATGATTAGCATTATGCTAATTGTCTGTATATATGTTCATGTTTTATAGTAGATACATAATTTATATATGTATAGTATTTATAGTTTATTAGAACTTATATGTACATCCCAATATCTTTACATAGACATACTCTTTAAATATTGTTGATGTTTACAAATACCAGTGACATTACTGAACATGCAAAGCAGTTGTACTAGTTGCTTTGGGGAGGGGTTGTTTCTTCATCTTGTATTTTCTTACGGATGGGTCTCAGCTGCTCCCTTCCACAATTTTACTCTGAGGCAATAAATAATTCAGTGTGCTAATTTGACAGATGACTCTCCAGGAGCCTCCTACCATTACTAGCACCATTAGACCATAATATGCATGATGGGCATAGACCATTCAGCAAATGTCCTTCACTTGTTTACCCGTAAAGAGCTGTGCTCTGCACAATTAACTAATGAAGCATTATGGGCCTTTTTTCCCCCCCTTCCCTGCTATTTCAATATATCAATGCAGATTGTCTAAAGGCAAAATATATTTTGTTTTCTTTTTGCAAATGAGTATTTGCAGGGAAGCTGTAGACTTGTCTCATGTTCTACCTCTGTGAATAAAGAGAAAATAATAAGGTGTTAAAAAAGGAAAACATTGTTATTTAATTTTTCCTTAATGATTTGTGCAGCACGTGTAAGAAATGCATTGTATAAAGATGACAGAAAAATATCAAGTCAGGTTCAGTACTATGTCAACCAAGAAACACTGAATACATAGTTCAGGGCTTTATACCACCTTTGTGCTGGCTGGACTCTGGGTAGCTGCAAGAATCAAAAGGGGATTGTGTTAAAATTGTAAAAAACAAGTATTTATCAAATCACTTAAGGATAAGTAATGGTGTTCGAGTATGCATATGAGATGAATACCAGTATTGCATAGTATATTTTAATCCAATATATAGATCAGAGCAGCCAAGTTGTATTAAATATGTTTGTTAGAAAGACAAGAAAACAAAATATATAAAGATAAATAACAAAATTTAAAGCGAAAGCTACAAGAGCACTTGTTTTTGTTGGTCATCTTACGGCATTGAAGTTTGTTACATGGCAGCTATTGTCAGAGCCACTCTCAGTTGAAGGCAAATGGGGGTACGCACAAATAAATCACAAGAGAACCCTTGAAATTATTACTGGATGTTCCCATAACATATCTGGTTAAATGCATACTGAAGGCAATTTTAAAACTGGATTTTCCCTAGAAGAAAAGTTTGGTCTCTCTGAATTTCTGTTTTGTCATTAATGTCTCCAGTTCTTCACCAGTACATGTCAATTCTCTCTTCTCCTTAGCTCTTCTCAGTCTTCATTTCCATGACACGTCCTCTCTGCTTTGTTCTGTGTTGTAACCCTTAGATCGTTCCTAGTTTCCAAGCATGACTCCCTTTTTTCCCACATTCTTATTCTGATGTGTGCAGGATTAATGCAGTTATCACTGAGTTGCTCTGGCTGACACGGGCCACCACTGCCTATGAAGTCTTTGTGTGAGATCGTACATTATACACAGCATTAGTAAAATTTTTCATATCAGAGGAGGAAATGCAGTTGTAAGCTGAATCCTGTTATGGGAATTTATTAGTACTATCTAACCTTTTGTTTTCTACACTTTAAAACAGCCTCTGCTTTTTATGGAGACATAATTTTGTGACATTTTTTGAAGCTTTATGGGTCTTACATTTTGTTAAACAAAAATTTTAATATTGGAAATGAAACGTGACATTCCTGTTATTTGTTCTGTAAAATAGTTTTATTTTTCTGTTCAAATCTGTTTATTTATTAACTCCCATAGGGGACACCAGCTCTTCTGAGCTTATGCTTACATAATTTCTTGCCATCCTAAATAAGCTTCGTTTCTTGTCCTGTATCTCAGGCCACTTTCTCCATTTTACATTAAACTGCCACTGGATGAAAAATGTCCTACCTTGTCTGGTATGCTATCAGACTGGAGCAGGGGATATAACTAGATATACTGGGAAAGAAGAGGGCTGCACAGGAGGATCCAGTCTGTTTCAATTATACAAACTCCCTTCTGCTCAGGGTGCAGAGGAACAGGAGAAAAGGTTGCATACCCTTCCCTGTACCCAGGTTTATCTGCCTATCATTAGCATAAAAATTATGCAAATAGTCTCTGTAGTATCCCAAGCAGATCGGCTCTCCGTTCCTTTTGATCTACTAATCTGATCAGTGAAAAGCCATAGAGCCAGAGGAAAGCAGATGAGATGGACTCCAGGGAGTGAAGCAACCAGTCCCTGGCAACGGGAGGAAAAGGGGAAAAGGGGACTCATCCTGCTTCTCGGGATGATCTGGCACACAAGTCCTACATGTCTCAGGGAGCTGTCATTAAGCAGGATCAGCAAATTAAAGTTCGTGATGTGTTCAAGTGCTCTAGTAATGAGAACTGTGCAAAAGGTAGATCTTGTATTTATTCTGCTTAATCTTCAAAAAAAATACTAATTTTCACAGTATTTATTCATTTATAGCATTCACAACTATAAATAAATCTTCTCTGTTTCTGCTAAAGAAATGTAGTACCAGTCCACTAGAAATACTTATTCTCAGAAACAATGGAGAGTTTTTTACTGCTGATGCAAAGTGCTCATGTGGGAGAAATTTATAAAAGCTTGTAAGTTCTATGTATTAATAATACTAGTGATTAGAAAATATGCAAATAAGCATGTTCACATAAAATTTCCTATTTCCATATAAAGTTACTCTCAGGAGCATTTGCCTTGAGTAACACTTTCAAAAGCGTGATTAATGTATTAATATGTAATGAAAAAAATATTAAATAATAAAAAATTGGACATTTTCCTCTTTATTTTTTTAAGAAAAGTTTGCTTCAACGAAACATTCCCGCCTTCCATTAAACAAACTTTATGCTTGAAATACAGCATACCGTGGCAGACAGATAGTAATAAAAAGACATGGCACACAGGGGACTAAGAAAAAAAGCAAACAATTTTCATTGAAAACAAGGGTTATATGGTTGTAGTGTGTGCTGTATTGTGCCAAACAATGGTATTAGCACCCCCTTAGGCCTCATGGTAAGCACTGGACATGTGGCTTTAGAAAAAAGAAACTTCTCTCATCTCACTTTCTCCCAGTGGTGCTTTGTTGGTTCACAGCAAGGGTCTGACTTCATGTCCTGATCCCACTTTAAGAGGAAGTCCAGTTCAATTCAATTTGCCTCTGCGCCTTTCAGTAATGAGACAACATACATGTGAGCAAGCCCCATGATAATGCAGAACAGATGGGCAGAATTTTGTCTAATTAGATTCTGGACAGCTTGTTTGCTTGTAGTAAATGTGCGTACATTTAGAGATTTCACACTCATTATAGAAACAACAGATTAGTCAAAGACATGGACAGAACGCTTTTGGTTTTTTTCTGCTTAGCATAGGTGTAGGTCTACTGAAGAGAGCTGTTGGATAAAATCTGAAAGTGTAACTGAGTTGTTATTGGTTATCATGTTCTTCATGGATCGAATGGTGTGCACTTTGATCCTGGAAGACAATGCACCATACACGACCTCTTCTTTTTGAACAGACCACCATTAAAATAAGGGTTTCCTATATTTGTGTCACTCATATTTTGCAATATTTTGCCAATCTTCTTCAATTACTATACAAAGACAATGACTCCAAAGAACATTTCATTAGTCACCTATAGTTGTTCTCTTAATACATATTTACCAGTCTGCATTTTTTAATGTTTTCATTAGTATGCTTAAAGCATTTTGAAAGTTTGCAAGCAAAACACTAAAATGCTCTTGGAGGAAAATCGTCATTATCTGTAGTGTTATATTGCCTTATGGCCAGAAAGCACAAAGTGTATTAAATGCAAAATAATATTGTAAGACAGAAAATACACTGTAACCAAGTATAAGGTTTCTCTATATTTACCTACAATACATGTTTTAGTCAGATTAAAATGTAATTTAAGACAAAAAAAAGTAATTGCTACTTCTCAACGTACTGTGAGTTTGCATGTGCTATATGTGAGCCTATTTTCCATTCCTTATGCATCCATAACAGACTTTGGCTTTAAAGTTAAGACTCAAGGAAAAGTGCCAAATCTTTCCAGTATTAATGATATATTCAAAAGGGGAATTCAAAGAATAGTGGTGTGTAGATGCCCATCATCCTCATGATTCAACTCTTAGAGCCTCAAATGTACCCAACCTGTTTTGCCCTCATTTCATGATCTAACCGTGGAAAGGTGATCCACCTTGATCTGGACATACTGATGACGTTCATCTGTGTATCTTGTCTTTCACAGGTGTGACTAACTCTGCTACAGGGATCTCAGTGTCCAGATAACAACAGCTGGTGTGACACCCACCATCTTATTTCTGATCAGCTCACAATTAAACTGTGTAAAACTGAAGTAATGCTGGTCAGAAGGGAAGGGTTGCTTTGAGATATAAACTGCCTCCTTTTAACATTTCTCTCACTTTTATGAATTAGACTACTCCAATAAGAGAATTGATACCTAAAACTGAATTTTTGTGGAATTAGGATCAGAAATAGCATGGCCAGCAGGACTAGGGAAGTGATTGCTCCCCTGTACTCAGCACTGGTGAGGCTCCACCTCGAGTACTGTGTTCAGTTTTGGGCCCCTCAATACAAGAAAGACAATGAGGTGCTGGAGCATGTCCAGAGAAGGGCAACAAAGCTGGTGAAGGGTCTAGAGAACAAGTTCTATGAGGAGCAGCTGAGGGAACTGGGGTTGTTTAGTCTGGAGAAAAGGAGGCTGAGGGGAGACCTTATCGCTCCCTACAACTACCTGAAAGGAGGTTGTAGTGAGATGGGGGTTGGTCTCTTCTCCAAAGTAACAGGTGACAGGACAAGAGGAAACGGCCTCAAGTTGTGCTAGGGGAGGTTTAGATTGGATATTAGGAAATATTTCTTCACTGAAAGGGCTCTTAAGCATTGGAACAGGCTGCCCAGGGAAGTGGTTGAGTCACCATCCCACGATGTATTTAAAAGAGCATAGATGTAGCACTTAGGGACATTGTTTAGTGGTGGACTTGGCCATGTTAGTTTTGCAGTTGGACTCAATGATCTTAAAGGTTCCTTCCAACCTAAACGATTCTGTAATTCTATGGGTTGTGTGGTAGTACCGCTAAACAAAGCAGGAACCTTTACTAAGTTGTAAAATGTTATCTTCCGGACAGGGGTTGCTCTAGATTAACTTGTAAAACTATTTCACTCAAAAAAGATCTGATTTATATCTTTGTGTGAATTCTTCCTCTTGAACAAAATCACTTGTGACATGATTGAAGTGTATTTTTTAAACACTTTTTCTGTACTGGATAACCCAAATAAACTTTCTAAGCATTTTTCCCTTGTATTTTTTAATATATTTCTACTACTACTACTCCTTCTCTAGTGCACTTCACATTTAATACCAGTTGATTGGGATAGGTCACACGGGAAAACTCTTATAGTACTTTGTATACATCCTGATTTTCTGCTTTACCCACATGTGACAAAACAGCTTACACTAACTGGCTTCCCAGAACCTAGAGATTTAATTTCATTTGAGCTTTTTTATTCCTTTGGGATGGTGTTAGCAACGCCTGAGTGACCTGAACATATTACTGCCCGACTCTTAAATTTCAGACTATATTTACGGATTGTTTACTTTTTATGTTATTAAATATTTCAGTCTAAAGCAATGGCTCTCCCAGGTAATCAGGACATGTGCCTTTCCTCCCATAGTACCTGGTCTGGGACTTCATTATACCTGATACAACATAGGTAGCAGGAGCCCTTGTGCTGCTGTGATCATTATCATACTGCCATTGTGGAAGAAAAGTGTAATTCAGGAATGAACACAGCCTAGCTCTGAGCTTGGGAATAACGCAAACTGCACCAAGGCACCTGTGTGAGCATGAGCTAAAGGAATCCAAAAGTGCTGGAGAGGGGAAGAAATAATCAGGAGCTGAATTATAGGGTCCTTAATGGAGCAGTCTCAGTCACAGCTAGTTTCGTATACAAGAAGGTGCTAAAATTTAGGATGCTTGGGAAGGTCTGTACAAATGTCACAGTCAACTAGTTGACACTAACCAAATAATAGGTCTGATACACTGTGAATGATTCCATGCTGTTCCTTCACAGAATAAGCCTGGTTCTGATTGGAATAATAATGAGCCTTGGTCTTAACACAGGAAAGCCTGATACAAAATAAAAAACTCATTTACGATGGGAGGCTCTGGAGTTTCTTTTTAAAATAAGGACCCTAATTTTTAACAACAAACACAGTATTTGTCCTCTGGATCCTATGATAATTGAAGCCTTGGGAAATACTGTAAGTGTAGAGGAGCAGAGAGACAAAAGGAAAAGTACAGTATTTGTTGACTATACCACTAGTGAACATGTCGTCAAATATAGAGGGCTGGAAATTGCTTCTGGATGGTGAAGCTTTATGTAATTGTATCTCACATTAATCTTATTTTATTTTACTGTTCACAATTAGGAATTTTGCAGCTTTAAACATGTGAAATTAAAACCATGGATGATTTCTTAATTGTGCAACTCCTCAGTACTCAATTAGCGTCGCTCTCCTTTCCCCTAACAACGATGTAATACTGTACTAATGAAAAACAGGGCTTCTTTATTTGCTATGGCCTTGGGGTCAATTATCAATTTATCATTGTGTCCTGCAGGTTTAAAATAAAATACTCTGTGCAGTGTAACCATTGTACAAAATTGACATTAAGTAGATTCTGCAAGTATGGACTTAATAAAAAATACAAAGAGTGCTGCCTAAAAGGGTTCCACTCCTATAAATTCTATTAGGTTGCCTTTCATATAGGACAGTAGGAAACTGCAAAACTAATTTAAAGGTTTTTTTTTCCCTTTACTATCTTTGTATATTCCGTATAAGAATAATCAAGAAAGAGCTAAATTAAAAATAGCTTCAGATGTATTTTAAAGATTTCTTATGATTTCAAACTTAGCTTTGGTAACAAAAACATTGCTGTTGCCCTTATTAAATGATGAATTTAAAGTATCTGTCTTATGACTGTCAAATACTGCTACATATTCATGTATTCATAAGTCAATGACAAATTACTTAATTGTGTGAAATATTAAAAACATCCTCTTTAAATTAGACAAGCAAAAAGTAATTAATTAGAAATAAAGTTTCTTATTAAAGCAAATGCCTGGTTAGGAACTTCATTTTTAGTTCACTTACTGTAAAACCTTCATCCCTGTAAGGTCCAGAATTGCCTCTTCTTTGTTTAGGAAGGTGGATTGACATGTGCTACTACAAGGAATTTGAGAAAAGCAAATGAAATATTCAGCACATTCCTCATTCCCATCACTTGGGTGCCGCTTCCACAAAGCGGTATACACAGAACTACATCTTAGTCTTCTTGGCCAACGCTGAATCTTTGTAGGACTTCTTTCTTAACTGTGACATTAAGCATGGGCCCTCAATATTTCAACACCTAGCTTGTTGCTCCATATCTTTATCTAGAATTCTTCTCATCTTTGCTTGTCTGGGAAGAAGAATCTATTTTCAGCCCTCTTAAATCTCAGGACAACCCGTATTTGCTTTTTATTTCACAAGACAGCAGCAAAACCTGATCGTCACCTTCGAGAAGAGAAGCACTGGGGTGTTTGGCTCACGACTTTAGACTTGACCCTATTAGTAGTTTTCCTCTGCTCTTTCCTTTTATTGACGAGCAACTGCCATACAAGCCAGCCTGTCTTCACACAATTGCATAAAATACTCAGGTAGTCATGCTTAGATAGCTGGTGAAATACCAGCCCAGCTTTGCCACCAGTGTGAGTGTCACTGCTTCTCTCTGCACTGCACGCTGAGCCATTTACTAGAGACAGTGGTTTTATGTGTGAGTCAGGAGTGCTCTCCCAACTGTGTTGGAGTTGAAAGACAGAAAATAATGGGACTTTGACATGCCTTTCTTTTCCCCTTTCCTATTTTTAATCTTGGAGCCAACTTTAATCAATCCTTTTTTCCTCCTACTCTCCTGGGACAATTTTCTGCCCCTCTGTTATGCTATGGCTAACTCTCAATAAACTCAACAGCAGCCACACGTGTACAAAGAGGTGGCGGAAGAGAGACAATGCTGAGAAGTAGTTTTTCACACCAGACAGGTTTTCCCACCATACTCTCATAGATCTAATTCAAGCCTCATGTGGCAACAAGAGCTTGAAGTGTATATCAATATTTTCATTCCTGAAACTAAACCAGCAAATATCACAAGAGGAGAGCAATTTTTCAACTGGCGCCTTCTTCTGTGGCAGCACACAGGGTGGCATGACTGAGATACGGCCTGTTTAATTGATTAGTACACTTGAGAGAGGGCTGGGTATGGTCCAGTACAGATCATTCTAAACATTGATAAATTACCACCTTTGTGTGAAATGGTTGAGGTGGGACCACTGCCCTTTGACAAACCAGAAAATGAAATGATTACTATTGGATTCTATTGACTTGTCTGGTTAGAGCAGTTGTGTTTCTTCCCAAAGGTTAATTGGACTTGAACTCAAGAAATTAAGAGGTCAGCTGGGGTCACAGTGACAGCAGGCAAACTTTTAACTTACCACTAATAATATTTGTCAGGGAAAGGACATGCTGAAGTTCTTTAGCCATGGCTCTGCTCAAGGATTTGCTATAAAAAATCATTGTCTACGTTATTGTATAAGCTGTAGGTGTATGTGGTAAATACATTCTGATTTTTGTCAGAGACTGCAGCTCAAAGATCAAGAGAATGACTCTAGGCTTAAGACAATTTGTTGTCATAACTTGCATGGATATATCAATGTGGATCACAAAAATTTCCTTTTAGAAATGGTAAGAAATCCAATGCAAAATGGCCTGAAAAAAAATCAGTGAGTATAGTGTCTGTGGCACAATTTTAAAGCTCTTTATTTTGAGAATTCTTATATTAACTTTGTTATTGTCTTGATTTTGGGTTTTTTTGTTCTCTCTGATTTTGTAAGTGCAGACTAAGAGTAATTCTAGTAATTGCCTAATGTTTTGTTGGTTAAAAAACCAGCATTAGTTAGGAGAGGATTGAGCTCTATATTATGTAAGGAGGAAAAAAAATACATAATAGCTTCTTGAATTGCCTTCTTCTAGTTATATGTTCTCTTACATATTTTCACAGTTTTTAAATAATATCGTATTATTCACACATACTTCTACATCAGTGTCTCTTTGTGTGTATGTATATGTGCGATATGTGCATATATATACATACACTTCTTTTCAAAAGGCATTATATGTAGTTTATATTTCAAGATAGATAAGCATTAATACTATTTAGCAAAAGGCCAGTATTATATTCTGGCGTGGTATGCATTTATTTTAGTTTACCAGATCAATCAGCCAGATTTTTTACTTCATCAAATTTGTCCTTATTACAAGAAGAGAGAAGTATAACTCAATTTCATGGCCCTCACATGCTAGAATTCGTTGTGAACTGGAATAGTTGTAAGACTTTCAGCTTATATATGTTCTACATGTAACTGTAGAACCTTTTCTATATATATTCAGCTGATCTAGAGAATGGGGGGAAGATTATGATTGGGACAGTGAGTAAGTTTATTGCTTATTAAGAAAAAATCAAATTTATGACACACTTCAATACAGATTTCATTGCTTTTAAGCATGTGGATCTGGTAAACGGCCAGGTATGAAACTGTATTCTATTGCTTAGAAACAAACATAATACTGACCTGGCTAATTTTCCTGGATATATTTGCAGCATAGGCAATGACCTGTGAGTTGAATCTGGTGAAATCTGACACCATTCCATTGAGAAAATTGTCCCAGAGATTTTCAGATAATTCTCTGCAGAGACAAAAATGTCATAAGATTAAGTTAATTAAGGAAGAGTATGATGCTCACCTGCAGTGATTGCTTCATTGTGTATACAGCCAAGGAGACACCTGCATTTTTAGGGTTGATTGATTTTTTTTTTTTTTGTTCTGATAGCAAGACTTTTTCTCCATGACTGATATAGGCAGACATGACTAAAATGAAGAGCTGGGGACGAAGCAGGTGGAGATGTTAACAAAGAGCCACTCAATCTCCTTTCAAATTGGGTATGAAATAATATCCACAATTTTTCTTTCTAAATATCTCCAGAAATGCTATAAAACAAGGCAGTGGAAGGAAAAAAAAAAGGCTCAACAAAAAGATCTGATAACTAGAAAGATGTAGATTGAATTTGGATGCTAGTAGTGACTGCTGTGGTGCTGATTATAACCGACTTTTGTGGAAATCTAAAGGCGACACAAGAATTAGTCTATTAACACTTGGCCTTTGCTTATTTACTGCCAAACCTAAGGCAAAGATTTGTTTTCAATTAATGGTTTTAATACCTTTTTTCAGCAAAGGTTTTTCAATTGTGAGAAAATAAGGACCTTCAAAAGAGGCAGAGACAATTGAGTCTGAAGATACTTGTTGGAGAGGCTGTTGCAGGCCCCTCACGTACCTGGACTTGAGTCAATCAAGTGCAGACTAAATGGAACCAACTGATTTGGTGAAAAGACCTTCATGTCAAAATAAAATGTGTGTATCTATTTCTTCAAGTTGATACACACAGGGGAGCAGGCCACATGCAAGAACTACAAAAGCAGAGATAGAAGGAACAAGAGAAAATTTTTACACATTCTGAGCAACATTCCTGGGAAAAAGATTTTAAAGCAACAACAACAAAAGCCCACATTAAAAGCCGTGCTCATAGAGCAGAAGATCGCCTTCAGCATGGAAAAACAAGAGCCTTACTAAATCATTCATAAAGAGAGAATTTTGATACCATTTTCTTCACAGACACAAAACTAGTAAATGGTAGATATTAATCATATTACAGCAAATATATTTAGTCCAATCCCTTGGGTTTTAACCTAAAATTTCTTGTGGCATTACTTATGAATTAGAAAACTTGAATTAAAAAATTTAATTTTATAAGTCTTTGTAACTGCAATAACCCTAAGCGGCTAATGTTACTCATATTATACAATAGATGATAAGAAACCATAAAATTAAACATGCAATACAATTTCCATAGAATCTCTTGTTTGATCAGAACAACAAATAAATTATCTCTTTCTTGTATTTTGCCATTCATAATTATGTACCCCTTATTTAATAAAGAAGGCTTTCTTGAGCATATTCAATATTGTCAAATTTTCAGCACTTACTATTTCTCTGTGTTTCTGGTATCATGCCACAGAAGTTAATCTCTTCAAAGAATCATACAAATCACCTAACCCAACACCTGCCTTCATTGCTTTGAACAAAGCTTGAAAGGTGTCTTATTTTCTTTCCAGAGCATATAACATGAGATGGCCCATACACTTCAGTTTCATTTCTAAAGTAGGAAATAGAAATATTCCTCCTTTTTTTCCAATAGGATTATTCACATAGGAAGGTGCTAAATGTCAAGAGAAAAAGTGGGCAATGTATAGACTTTTGCTAGCTCTACACAGTAACATTAAATCTGAAAAAAAAGTCTGTTAAAAGGGTTAGCACTTCAGTTCCTGACTTATAACCTTGGTTTCTCTGTGTTTAAAGAAAAATCAGGTTATGGTTACGTGGGGAAAAAGTTACAAAAGTATTCTTATTATATCAAATTGTCTCTGGGTCCGCACTTAATGTAATTTACCTTTGGAAAGAAGTAGAGTTCCTTTAACCTAATTTTCTATTTGGGAAGTGCAGTAAAACAGCCCTGCTGAAACCAGTGCATTAAAGAGTGGAAGAAAATAGTGGAGGAGCAATGAAAGAAAGTAAAAAGTAGAATTCTTCTCTTCAGATGGTATAGGAAATTTTACTGTGTGTGGTACTGATATTGCTGGGTATTATATTAGGAAGAATTCAGCATCTTCAAATAAAAATAATGGCCAAATTAATTGTTCTTGTATTTTAGGCATTTTGTAAGTCTTGATATTAATAGAAACAAAGCATTTTTGTCACGTGTTCTAAGTAAGTACTACGATTAGAAAGTTCCAGGGTCTACCTATCAGAAATGTCTTGCTTCCTTAAAACAAATCCAAAGTCTTACTGTCATATTTTTTGGAGTAATATTTTTCTACAGAAATTTGGTTACAGTTTTAACTTGTTAGTGTAAAACAGCATGTTGCAGCATATGAATGGCAGTGACCAAATTGTGTCTCCTGATGGCAATCTAGGAGATAAAATCAGTTTGCATGCACACAGAAAAAAAAAAAATTACTCTGTTTATATATATTTTAATCAGTTTTGCACATCTCCAACAAGGAGCAACAAAAATATCATTGGTTTTAAGCTTTGTACAATTTAGTTGTAAAAGCATACTTGAATTAAAGAAAGATAAAACAACCATAGCAGATTGTGAATATTCTGCTCATGTATAACAGGTTTTATTTCTGACTGAAACCATGTTGCTAGGGATGAATAGTAATGAGCTATTTAGGTATGTATTTATTTAATGTGACTTCTGCTACTGTCATTTTTTGATAAAAAATAGAAGCCTTCACTGTAAAAGAGTTTTTCTTCACTCTTTCATGAAGATTTGGAGATATTTTTTGAAGAAGGGACTTTATTTCCATCTTTTCCCTTCTCCACATCCTATCTTCTTTACTAAATTCCTGTTACCTCAGACTTTCCTGAGTGTTGGCCTCATGTTCAGACTCAGGTTTAGACACATGAAAACTGGGTTGTTCCACCTAGTTTCTGTTTGTCAATTCAGAATAAACATTTCTTACTGTACTAAAACTAAATGAAACTGTTATGTCAGGGATTGTGCTGTAAGTGATGGAAGTGTACTCCGAAAGGAAAGCTAAATTAAGATCTTAATCCTGCTGTTCTTGTCATCTTTCTGGGCATCTTTTACAATTTTGACTTTGCAAATCAGATTTCCAAGTCATAGCCCTAGGATTGTTTTCGTAGTCAAATTCCATTGACAATTGTAAGATGTTGGGATGTAATAGTGACACACAGATATGAATTACTAAATTTATTAATAAATATAGCATCAGCCATGGGTCTACTGTCCAACTTAGAGCAGTAGGTACAGATATATGTGCTCACCAAATATATCCGTTGCAAATACTTCATGAAATATTTTTAAATCTAAAGTGAGATGAGTAGTACTGTATAGAAGTTAAAATACAGTTGTGGTATCACACAAAAACCACAATGCAGGACTACATCTGTGCACCCACAGTGGGTATGGTTCTCCCGCTATGCTGGTCCTAGCCTAGCCACAAGTTCAGTAGCAGAGCATGGGGTTTGCTTCCCACTGAGGAGCCCAGGACTAGTTGAAGCGTGCACAGGAGACAGCCCTGTGCCACATCTTGGCACATAGGAAACTAATTTAGTCATTTTGATTTGCTACAGATAACAAAAGTCACTTCAGTGATATCATGAACATATGCCAACTAAATGAGGAGAGAAATAAGCCTTATAACTGAGCCCATTCTGACAATATTTTAGGGTTATTCTGTTCAATAACACATTTAACTACTAGTGTTATAATCCCCAATTCAAAAAAGAAAAAAAAAAAAAAAAGCACTAAGGGTGTGCTTCTCTTTAAGCACATATACAAACTCATCAACTCCCATGGTTTACTGAAGTGAAAAGATAAAACCTTGCTTAAATGTTTTGCTATAGTCAAGATGTTAGGGACAATTTATAAGGTAACCTTAACTAGATTAAAAATATTCTTACTAGTGAATTTCAATCAGTCTGATAGAGCATATGTAATTGTATAATTTGTCTTATTCTTTCAATAATTTCTTTACTGGTTTAGTTGGATAGTTTCCCTCGCTACCTACAGCTAAAATTCAGTATTTGGAGCAGTTATTTTTATACAGAGCAGTAAATATTTTAGTGCCCTTGCATAACATCCATCTGAATGAGTTATTTCTAATCAGGTTTAAAATGTAAAAGCATTTCGGGCTGAATTTTTTAAAAGTCTCTAGATGCTAGATGTATGTGCCATGCATCATGCAACTGAACTCCAACCTGAAGTAGGGCTTCTTAGGAGCCTATGAAATGCTAATATTAAAGACAAAGACACAAGTATGTCCATAATTATTCTGACCACAAGTGCAGGTAGTCTATTAGTCTCCAAAACTGGATGGGCAGACTTGGTATCTATGACAGTAGCTACCAGGTAGCTGTGTGAGAGATGACCTTTGAAGGAGACTAAATGGAGTCTCTGGCACTTGGATGCTTTTCTATGCTACTCTGTCTTATGCTGGTTGGTAGCGGTGCCCTAGAGTTTATCTGCCTGCTGGAGCATAATGTGGTTGGTTATTTCCTTCTTTTTTATATATTCCTAGTGCTGGCTCCAGGAGTCTTTTGGAGGTAGGCAGAGTAGCAGTTCTTCTTGATGCTGGATCCCACCATGAAAATCTTTAATAGAGGAAATCCCTTGATATTTGCTCCTTTTGCCCTGCTAAGAGGCAGAGCCAAGGAACGTGGCTTTGTGTGTATCTTTTCAAACAATGAGTTCCATTGAAATTGGAAAGACATTTTTACAAATTTTCAAACAATCTTTTATTTTCATATACCCATTTTCCATCATCAGAACACTTTTTGAAAACTGCATGGAAAGTGAAAATGGTTTTTGAAATGCATTTAGACACTCGTGTTGTTTGAATATTGTACTCAGCTTGGACCAAGTTTGATCAATTTTTTGAAGTACGGGTGATGGGACCATATAGAGATTCATAAATATCTGAGCAAAGTACTGGTAAAGCTGCTAGACATCAATAGAAGGTAGATGTAATCACTACTCAAAGTATTTTCTGAAGGGTTGAACACTCAGTAAACCTCATCAAAAAATTGTGGGCAGCACTACAGTCAAAACTTTTGTGAATATCAGGTCACTTATTAGAAGATCAGTGGACATTTTGAAAATCTTGTCTTAGAATGCGGGAAATACAAACTGAGTTTACTCAGAGACGATGCCTACTCTAGTATTTTCTTTTTAGAATAAAAACTTCTCTGGGGTCTTAATCTCTCTTCCCTGTTGCAACAAAGCAAGTTACAGTCCTTCTGGAAAGGTTATCAACAATTCACTGGCACTAATGGCTATCCTTCCTGAGAAAGAACTTCCAAATCTGAATATTGTGTATATTCCTGAGTAGTGTCTCTGCCAAAATTTGTGGGGTTTAATCTATTCTTACTCTAAGCAGAGGTTTATTGCTTTTCTTGTTGCCCAGAGAGATATATGAAAAAATGAAGGGCTATATTAAAAGTTTTTTCTTCTTTTTTAGTTGCACTTCAGCATCTCCATGGCAAAGTGTTTCTTGCAGTGCTGCCTGTCCCAGTGCCAGCCACACCATTCACTTCTCAGGACAGGGAGAGGCAGACAGAGCTGGCAGGCTGGTCAGGGGATGCTGCTTTTTTGCTTTAAGTCTTCCTTCAGTGCCATGTGCAATCAGATTGGTGGCATGTCGTTTCAATCTGTCAGCATCCCCTGAGTGCTACTCAGTCAGCCGTAAGGAAATACCTTGTGTGTTGGCAGAGGATGTCCTTTAACAACACCCAGTCGCTCAGTCAAGCAGCCTAAATGGGGCAGTAGACAGCACCTTCACACCAGTGTATGCTAACTGAGCTCTCTGTGGATGTCTCTTGACCTCATAAGAAGACACAGCAAAAAGGCCAGGGTGAAGAGCAGAGAAAGGCTAACCTTGCCTTGTCTGCTAAAAATGGCAGCTTCCTTTACTCCACTCAGTCAGAAACAAACATATTTTTATACATGTATGTGTGTTAGCATGAGTGTGTATATATATATATATATAAATAAAACTACACACACAATTCCCTTTTTGCAGTATGGGAATGTAACCACTAGATGACACCAAGAGATAGTTCCTATAGACCTGATTTTTTGTTCTTTATTCATCTGCCTGTTCAAAAGGTGACATTCTTGCTGAGATTGTAATTAAGATTACAAAGGTACGCAAATTAAGTGATCTGGCAAGTATTAATAGTTACCTTACTTTAGTATTACCAATTACTGTCCTAGAGTGCAAAGATCTTGGAATTTATGATCATTTGGACAGTGGATCTCAAATATTACCTCTCCTTCCCTGCTGTGCGTACCTTTAATTGGCTATTACAGAAGCATCATTTGTATTGCCACAGCCAAGAGTCTTCTGGTGCTCGCACAGCAAACTTCCCAGTTGCAGTAGGTTACAATTCATCTCTGAGAATCCACCAACGTGAAACCTTGGTATCGTGAAACCTTGGTGAGAGATCACATATTTATACCAGGCCAGAATTAACTGTTTTGCCCTTCTTTGATACTTTCATCGTTCCTTCAAAATGAGCTGAAGCTACAGGGTTTGATAATAAGAACTAAGAAATGTTTTTTGTTGCTCAAAGGAATGTCAAAATTGATAATTTGATATGAGTTTCTGAGATATAGATTTTGGTAATGGAAAAGAAGAAACAGGTTTGAAATTATCCTCTTATTTTAATAATTGACAATTACACTACCTTTTCAACAAAAAAAAATGTATAAGCATTCAAGGCTGACAGATCTGCATGGATGTTACGTTAACACAAAATGGCCTAAATTTCTGAGTGGTGGACGGAAATTTAGTTCCATGTGTCTGTGTATAAATTCATAAAAGCAATATAGTATGACTAATATCACCCATTAATGTCAATTAGAGATGTAGAGCCTGCTTGATAATACAGAGAGTTGATTTGGTCATACAATAGTATGCAAGACTCAGGGAAACATTGCTCTTCAGATCTTTTTAGCAACTCCTACCTCCTCCTACCACCTCCAAGTACTAACATAACTAAGCAATAACCTTTCACTGAAAGCAATCATTCATACACATTCACTAGCTTACAATAAAAACAAAAAAAATGGAAGTAGAGCCGTTTTTCTTATAGGAGCATGTTTCAAATATGCCCACGTGTTTCATACACCTCAATATTATTACTGAGAAATTTGAACTAAGGCTGGTTGTCGTTAAAACTTTAGCAGCTCCCTGCGGTGTCTATTGTGGTCATCGCAGTAGTAATAATAACAGGAAGACAGTACTTACAAAGACCTTACTAGTGAACTCTACACATGTAAGCAACAATAGAAAATACAACATAAACTCTTATTGAGCACAGTAACAGTAATTGAGATTTCTAACAGTAACTGGGATTTTTAAGCATGTTTGGAATGAGGCAACAAATTTCAATCTCACTGACACAACATCTCATTCACAGCTTGCCTGAGTGGCAGGTGACAGCGGTTCCTGTCATCCCTGCTCTGTGGCTAGGTCGGACCCCGGAGATGTACAAACATCCACTCAGTGCCCTGCCCCGCACAGGAGACAACTGCCATGGAGGCAGCCCCAAGAGCTGGGGGCTGGAGAGGAACCCACCACCTGGCCCAGACGAGGATCTGCAGGGAGACACCAGCTCCCTACAGGTGCATGGCCCTTCAGAAATCCCAGTACCACCCATGCCATGGGTGTAGGTGTTGGTGTGAAGTGAGCAGCCTGCCCAGCTGGCTGCTGTAGTGAGGTCACCAGCCCAGGGCTAAAATGAGGGCAAGTGGAAATAAATCAGTGAGTGTTTGAAAAGGAAAGAATGCCAAGTCATTGTGTAAGGAAATGGTAAGGGTTATAAGGAGGGGTCGCATGACTCTTGGCTGTGATTGAAGAAATAAAGTCCTATTGCGCAGCATGAGCTCCTTCTGTAAGACAAGGAGCTTAATTTGGGGCCATGATTTCTGAGAACACACAAAACATAACACCAGCTTTGGTGCTACACTTAAAAAAAGGCTTTCTTTTCCAGTGACTTTGTGAAAGTGTGGCTTGTAAAATGTCTTGAGATTCCTCGGAATAAAGTGGAAAATGCATGTGAAATATCATTTCTACCTGATTGCTATAACTTTGATTACAACTCTATGACTATTAGTTTGTGAACACTTGGATAGAAAAATTGACACTTTCATTCATTTCTCAGAGATGTGACAGACTTGACCTGAACTTTGCTGTATTTTTTTTTTTCAAAAACCATTGCACATTGAAATCTTTTCTGGAAAAAAGTCATGGAGGTCACGATTTTCATACAAATAGAATAAATGTTGTATTTGTTCAATGTTTGGTTTTGTTTTCACTTGTGGGAATCAGGTCCCATTTTTATGCAGAACAATGACAATTGTCAGTGAAAGCACCACATATTCTCTTTGACTCTGAGTTATTAAAAATCCAACTAATTTTGCCCCCATCAGTTTTACAGGCATTTCAAATTGCCTCATAAAAGTCTAATGGTTTTCTTCGTACACAGAAGGCATTGTGTGGCAGGCACAGAAAACACGGTTTCTGCTAGGTAAAATATAGATCTAATTGGATTACTGTTCTGCCTTTAACAATTTTTTATTGTAAAAAAGTTCTGAGCAATATACTGTCAGGTAAGACCCATTTTTTAATTGTTGCCTTATTAAATTAAGCTATTGAAGTTATTTTAGACTTAAAGCTTTATTTTTTCTGGGGAATAAACTTGATGTGTATTAAAAGTTTTTTAACTTCCATAATATTGTTAGATGTGAAAATTTTAACAGCCTGAGAAAATAAGATTTTTATTTTTTTTTTAATTGTCAGAGGTCTCATTTTTGTAGAGAAATAAAGGTCATTACTTTGGCTTCAGACATAAGCATAAACATTAACAGACTTACTATGGTGTGCTATTGCTTGTGTTCATGGTGTGCTATTGCTTGTGTTCAGGAGGGAGGCATAGGCCATGAGATTTTCTAACACCTTGCAATAGATAGGGGAGAGATGCATACATGAGAATTCTTCCAGACACTTTCATTTTTTTTGCTTTCTAAGTATGATAAATAAATATTGGTATCAACAATCTAAAGTGCTCAAATCTGAAAGTTATTCCTCAGAAATCAGGACATCTGCTTAGAAGTCATGAAGTTTCTGGTGGCGCTGTTTAAATTATTGTGTTTGCCTGGTTATTCTCATCTGCTGTCTACATTCTTCATTTTAAAGGACACATTTCACAGTTTCAATATTTTTGCAGAACTGTGAGGTTTAAGCATCTGCATGTTTTTAAATCTTGAGTTATTACTGAATCTTATCAGTCCAGTAGTTATGATTGTTAAATATGTAATCTAAAATACCAACTCCTGACACAAGTAAAAGAGTGAGCTCACTGGAGTGAAAAGCATTGTTAGAAGTTTGTGTGTGAGCTGAGACATCTGGGGTAGGATTAATCAGTCTTAGAAGGTTGAGGGGGTTTTAGTTTAGTTTTGTGTTTTAGTTCTGTTAAACTTCCTTGATGCGCTCCAGAGTTTTTCGTTCATGTCAGCTCCACCCTGCCTGGGGTTGGATGCCCCCTTTCCTTGTTTAAAAAAAAAAAAACCTACAACTATGAATTTACAGTTGCTGATAAAAAGTATGTAGCTCCAAAACTGACACTTCGTGCTCACCCCTAGACCCACGTGTTTAGGCAGAGTCGGCTCCCTAAAGTCATGTAACATCCATTCTGATATTCAACCAAATATTACTAGGTGTAGTTGTAGCATTAACCATGTTAGAGATTATCATTAATAATTATTATTGTCATAATAGCTGTTGATAGTCAGCGAATGTAAACAATGTAAGATTCTTGGGGAGAAATTTTATCTTTTTTATGAGCCAGCTAATACAGTTGAAAAAAATAAACCAGGACACACAAGCCTTTATTAGACCTGAAATAGAAGTTACACACTTCAGAGCTAACCTGAGTTTATCTTGGCCATATTTTGTATTAGCACCTACAGACAGGCACAGTGGAGATCCATTGTGCAAAGCACTGTTCAAACAGAAAATAAGAGACAGTTCCTGCTCCACTGAGTTCACAAGCCAAACACTGGGCAAAGGAAGACCGGGAAGGCAAACAGGCACACAAAGGTGAAACTTTAACAGCCCAATAACAGAGCCAGAGAGGAACTCACATCTCCTGGTCTACAATCCAGGCCCAAATTACCCAGACCATATTTGAAATGCAAACGGCAAGTTGCATTTCCTCACCCATAACCCTTAATAGGAGAGACTTACATGTATGAAGGTCAAGTGGGACCTACATACATCACTGCATGGGGCCCGCTTCTGCAAATCACTTGTCCAAGCTGCAAAATTACAAACTCATGGAAATCCACTAGTGGAAATCCACTGGTGGAAACACAGTGAGCCCCATAGAAAAGAAACAACTGATGGGATAAAGCCTTTAATCTGGAGCTCCTCATTTTTACGTGTTTTATAAACACATATCATAGTTCTGAAAGATGCTCAGGCAGCATTTTTACTTGTTGATTATTAATAGATCATTTAAAATTAGCAATTTGCAGGACTTGCTATATCAGAAAGTAGGTTAAAAATAATGTAATCATCTAATTTCCTTTTTTCCCCATTTTCTGACAGAGATATTTCTTTATTTTTTTTTCTCCATTTACAGGTGCAGAATTAAAGAACGTGTTCACTCACTATATTATTGATGCACTTAAGTGGAGTGTTCCAAAGCATATAATTACCGTGTAGGCTTATGGCCCTGAAGTAGATTGGGATAGTGGTGCTGCATATCCATGATTTGAAGGACATACAGTGATGATTATAGAGGCAGTACTCTACATCCATTCCAGCCCTTTTGTGTTTAGCTGGTTGCCATGGCAAATAATTGGATAGAATTTAAGCCACTTTCTTCCAAGTGGGAAATTCATAATTTTACCCTTCACCTAATTTTGAACATACTTTTAAAGAATCTTCAAGTTTCTGCAGGAATGGAATACAGACCTGGGAGAAAAAAAATGGATTTCTACACATGGAAAAACACTTCATTTGGAGGTTTCTTTCTTTTTTTTTTTTTAATCCTAAAGAATCATGTTTTTAAACAACACGATAGAGAAAAATGTGAGCCTGAGGAAAGCTCAAAAACGTTTGACCCCAGAGAGATAGGAAATCTGAAAGTGAGTGATCAAATACAGCTTGCTCTAGCAGTTGGTATCAATTAGAAACAGAGGGATAATTTTACCCATGCAAATTTTCCAAATTTATTTAGCTCAACTCTTTCTTAAGCTTTGGTAATATATAGCATGTTTTATTTTAGTTCATGGTAGTCATCTATCATACGCTTTTTTTAGTTTGGTATTTTTTTTCTGAAGACATGGATAAACTTTGCAAAAGATCCTCTGTGATTTGACATCAGTGCCCAAAATACATAGTCCTAGCTCAGTTAGGTGTTTATTATCATATAGACTGCGGTCCTCAATGGTAAAACCCCAGCAAGCATTGCACAATGCATAGCAATCCAGGAAAATACAAAGCTACTCTGCTCACTGTAATATTTTACAGTGGGGATCTCTGGAGGAACACAAAATACAAGTGGACCTTGTCCTGTTACATTACTTCTGAGCCTGGCAGGAGCCACCGTTGCCTTCTTGCCTTTAAAGGAAGCAGGACTCTAACGGGACAAGAAATTGCACCTGTCATTATAACACCTGCATAGGGAAGGCCATAGCTAGATTCACCCCTTTTTTCCTTTAATTTGTGCCTACTTTTTTACAGCAGCACTCCTAAAATAAGCAGTTACTTGGACATTAAAGAAGTGGATAACTTTAATCCCTCTGGAGAGGGTCATATTTACCTACTTTTTCCATGTCTAAAGAGATGAACAGGATAACTCCTGAGTCCAGAATGACACCTACATCTTCATTGGTTATATAGGAAATTTAATCTCTAGTTTGTTGAATGATTCAACCTTAAATGTAACCATTTTCCTTAGCAGTACTGAGTGAGCTGGACTAATTATGTTTATACTGTGGGAGCCAGGATAGCATGCCTGACCTTTCTGTCTTTCTAATTCTTATCATCCTTCATAATAATAACTGTGTCTTGTCTTCACGAAAATTAGAAAGTTTCTTTCATGCTTTTGATTTGTACTCCTACGTTTCAAACTTCCCAACAAACTAGATTCTGGTTTTGTTACACCTTTGACAGAAGTATTAAATCCAAGATTAGAAAATTAAACTTTGATACTAACGCTGAGTAAGCATGGTTATTTTAGGGATTAAGTCAATTGAAGGATTTAATATTTAAGGCTAGTTCTGATCAGCAAGGTTATTTTTTTAATTTTCCTTTTACAATCTTCATTCTGCACGTTCAGTGTTGAAACTCAGTCCCATAGGTTTTTTTTACATTCCTCAATATGAGCACCTAGAGTAGGACATAAAAAAGGAGATACAATTTTTAAATGAAAAGTGTTCCAAATGCATTCACCATTACTTTCTCTGTTTTTCCTGATTTTCGCAATGTTTTTTCTGAAAGTTTTAACCTTTACTGAAGGATTCAACATTGAATCACTGACTTATTGTTAGTAGTGCCTCACTATTTACAAGTATTTAACAGTAGGCATAATTATTCATTCTGGACCTTAAATTCTATTTTTAAAACTACGGCCTGCCTAGAATCTAAAGTAAGTGAAGCTTCTAGCTGATTTGTGAATTGATCCACTTTGCAGCATCTTCTTTGAGTCTCTTTTGTGTGCTGGAGTCAATCCACATTTTCCTTTCTTCTACCTAGCCCGGAGTACATGTCAACAAATTTGTTGTACTTGTACATTTTTGATATTGACACTTCACTGCTTTTAGATTTGCTATAGGGAGAAATCAAAAGAGAAAATGTGGAGTACCCTTTGGCCTCTCAGTATAAAAATTTCAAAATTTCTTTTTTAATGATTTTGGAATTAGTAAATTGCTGTCTTTCTAAAGATATATTGCAGTTTCAGTGGGGCAGACACCATTAGTAACCTCTTTTTGTTTAGCGGGAGAACTATGCCTATATTTTGTAAACAGATGTTGTGCCATCTTTAACCACATATTGAAACAGCTTGAAATGAAATTTAAGTTAACAGCAGTTTTATTGCTTCGAGATAGTGGCAGCTAAAGGATATTACCTTAGGTGAAAAAGGTCACTGATATTCTTCCTGAAGAAATGTGGAAGCAACAGAAAGTATATTATCCTGGTAAAAAAAAAAAAAATTATTTCTACAAGAAGTAAACATCTACAAGGAGACTCATTCTTAATATCAATTTTTAGATAGTGGGAGAAATGGAAGACTAACATACTGAAAAGGGAAAGCACGTACAGGATGAGAGGGAGAAAAGAAAATATAAATACCATTACCAGTAACATACTAAACTCCTCTGTGAATGACAAAGCACAAGGCGTGGGATGGATAAGACAAATAGACTAGCAGTGCCTCATCGTATTATGCACCTCTCTCTTTCTTCTGAGTGGGTTAGGAAAGGTTATTTCATTTCTTATGTCTTGAGTCAGCCTCTACTTTGAACACTGCCACAGGTTAAGAGAAGAGGCAAAAGGAGGGCAGCTGCATCCCTGCCACAGAAAACTAATCTAAACATTCCCAGTATTTTCAGTACCATCATTACAAGCAAATAATTGCAATTAGCAGAGTTCATGACAAGGGGAAAATCTGGCAGACAGGAGCGTGAGGCTCACCTTGCCAAGTACCTGTATGTACATGAAAGAGAAACAGAAAAAATAAAAGCTACTGATAAGTGGCACCTACATAAACTCTACCTAACAGACAGCTTCAGAATTAAGCTGGAAGCTGAATGTAGACTCGAAAAAGAATTGCTAAGGGAAGTCATTGAGTTTCCTAGCAGCATAAAATGGTAAGTGTAAAACATGCTGGCAATTCTCCCCTGTCAAAGTTTAGAAAAAAATGATGACATCTGGCTATAGTGACATTTTAGGTCAGTGAAGTGTTTTGTTCCATATGGCCCGGCAAACAATGGCTGCACCGGCTGCAAACAGCTCTTTTCTCCCCACCCACTTCAACAAGAGCCAAATAGCTTCTCTTGCTGCAGCCTTCTGTCTTCCCATTTTAATTCTGGACAGACCTCATCTACAGGTTCTGTTTTCTTTAATAAATAAATAAATAAATGAGGAATCAGTGTAATATTCTAGTCTGATAATGCCCAAATCAGATACAGATGACCTGAATTTCCTCTCATACACCTCTTGCTTAGGTTTTGTTCCCCGGGACTGTTGCATAACAGCCTGTGACACCCAGAAATATTGACCACTGTATCTATTTAGCAGAGATTGGAAAAGATACTTAGGTATATGTGGGCTTAAAGTTTGAACAATTGGAGTTTGAAGTGTCCAGTATGGGAACTATTTACTATCTCTCTTTTCATCAGGATTTCTTCAAATTGGAGGGATTATCTGATTTTTGCAGTGTAAATTAGTTTCCAAAGATCACAGGGAACCATTATAAACTCTTATTTTTCTTCAGAAATTGTTATGTTTGGCATGTGAGCTGGAAGTCCTTAGTAGGCTCAGTAGTATCTAATATCCTTTTATTTCAGGGTAGTAGCTTGGCATTAGATCTTTTGCTGTTTTAAAAATAAAAACTTGATTCACACAAAAAAGATATTTTTCTTTACACAGTAAAATGGTATTTTATCATATTTACTTCAAAAAAACCCAATTATATTGTTTAATTGAGCCACTGTTTTTATCTATAAACTATTTTAAAGTGTTTGGAATGACACTGGGTTTTCTTATGACAGTCAAAATCTACAGAGGCTTCAGGACTTGGTTGAACGTATCTGAGCTACCTGTTAAAGGAAGCCTGGAAATGCATGGATTATCAGTGTTGTCTCAAAGCACTGAAAAAACCCTTTTCATTTCACACAACATTTATAGCTTACAGCAATATGCCACTGTTTCTGTTGGCATCCTCAATACAAAGCAAAATACAAACCAAAACTAACTCAGTACTCAGTGGAATTGGGCATGAGTTTACTTGTATAGCATGAGTCCCAGCGGATAGCAGGAAGATTGCATCGACTATATTTAATGCATGGCCAACTATAGGAGATTTTTTGTGTCTTTACATTCCAAATTGCTTCTTACTTAACAAGAGGTCTCAGTGAACACATCTATTAAACCACTGGCTACTCTTAATAAAAGTAACTCCAGACTTACAAGTCTCCACTGACCAGGTTTGTCCACACAGACTGGTAGGATTTGGTTCACAAACACACCACAGGACTAAGAGGCGGGTTGCACCTACGTGTATTGCATAGTTATCCTCACCTGTGTTAGACAGAGTCTGAAAGGTGACATAAAGACAGAAAAAGTGCTGGCCTGAGGGCCTGGAGACTCCATCCAGTTTTCACATCCACAAAATTACTGATATGAAACTTTCTTTGGATAAAAAGAATATGTATGCTCTGAGTAATTAATTTTTCCTGAGCATAGTTCAGACTTCTGGAAGAGCCCTGTCCTACTCCTGGACAGTATGTCACTTTCAGGCTGGACAACCCATGGCTCTGGGGTGACAACTCCTGGGCAGACACCCCATAGTGTCTCAGGGCTCAGCACAGACCAGCAGGGAATGGATCTGCTTGACTTGGGCTCCACAGATGAAACCTGAGCATCCTCAATGAAACTACCAGATTTGTTGAATCACAGGCTGAAAGCCCTTGTGTAGCCTGTAAATGTAAATTAATCTGCACATTGATCCAAGGAGCATGTTTTGCTTCAGAAGTGCAATGTTTCTGTGGCTTCAGATATTTTATTTTTTTTTTTCCACAATTTCATGTAGATTGAGAACTCTGCTATTTAGCTCTGCAAATGTAAGGGATTTTCATTAGTTTCCAAGAGGTGTTCACAGATGCAATCTCTGAGGAAAATTATCTCCTGAGCCTCCTCCTGGGGCAGCGTAACTTGTCCATCATTCCTTGCTTCAGCCTTTGCTCACAGGCAAAATATCTGTAGCAAATTTGTGCTCTGCTGCCTGCCAGGGAAAGCTAGAGAAAGCATTGCTTTGAGGGATTATATGGGTGGTGAGCTTGTTTTTTATGCTTTTTACCTAGCATGAAATACTCAGAAAGAATTACGTGGGGTTTTTTTAAATTACAAATGTGTATTTTGTAAGTACTACAGGATCCTTTAAATTATTCTCTAACAGACTAGAAGATAGGGAAATAAACCCATTGCAGCCTGCAGTATATGTACATGAAAATAATTATGTAATTTTCAAGCTTGAAAATCTGTTTCAATTCAGTTTAATTAAATATTATTAACTTGCGGATTCTGAGATGTAGATGCTTAAGCCAGTTACATAAAATTAAAGAAGGCATTCCTTTTCCATTGGGGAAGTTTTCCTCCTTGGCAAATCATTAAACATTTAATTTGAAGTGCCAATATCTGGCCTAATTACCCAGTAATCTTGAATCATGAATGGGGTTATTAATGACCAAAACCAAGTTAAAAATAGCTGTAGATGTTTTGCTGGATTCCTTTTTTATTTAAACTATGGGAATTACTTGGATTCTTTGATAGAAATGCAAAGAAGCAGGATCAAGAATGCAGTACACCGTTTCTGCAAATAGCTATAGTCATTCTTTGCTTTGATGACTCCCAGGACTCAAGTTAATCACTTTGAAGGCACTGCTGTTTACAGAATTCCTGACCAATTAAGTCCAAAGCTAGACATGATTAAGAAGTTTCATGTTTGTTAAATTTTGCAATAAGATGACATAGTGAGAAAACAAGAGCATTATCACTGTAATCGATTTCCTGATGAAACAGTTATATGTATCAAATATCTTTAACCCAGCAAGTATGCTGGATTTGGAATCTTCAAGGTGCATGAGGAAAGTTTCTTGGCCATGTTCCATTTCTTGTACAAAGACAATGCAAATGGAGTAGAAAGCTCTTGCCATCCAATGGTGGCGATTCTTCTGTCATGAGGAAAACGCCTACAAGTGTTTATATACAGTTGGCACAGCTTTGCTGCTCCAGAAGAGTGGTCTATCCCATCTACCCATTCTCATCACTGCACTTGAGGGGGCTCATGGGAGAGAATACAGGGCAAGGGCTTGCTGTACTTTGATTATGTCTATCTTTTTAGTGCAAATTCAGACTGCAGGCTGCTCCACACACAGCCTGGTGACTGTGGACTGGAAAACCGAGGAGCTGGAGGTATGTCCTGGATAGGTTGCCTGTTACGCAGTGCTCAGACACTAAGAAGTAGAGATATGTCCTATTGTAGGCTCATATCGCTGCTTTCTTTCTTTCGGGTCATGACAACATTATAATGAACGCTTCAGGAATTCTAGCTGCCATCAGGCCATTCCTTCTCATAGGATCATAGAACCATAGAATGATTTAGGTTGGAAAGGACCTTGAAAATCATCGAGTTCCACCCTCCCTGCCATGGGCAGGGACACCTCCCACTAGACCAGGTTGCCCAAGGCCACATCCAGCCTGCCCTTGAACACCTCCAGGGATGGGGCCTCAACAACCTCTCTGGGCAACCTGGTCCAGTGCCTTACCACCCTCAAAGTGAAAAACTTCTTCCTAATGTTTAATCTAAACCTGCCCTCTTCCAGTTTATATCCATTCCCCCTCATCCTGTCACTACATGCCCTAGTAAAAAGTCCTTCCCCAGATCTCCTGTAAGCCCTCTTTAGGTACTGGAAGGCCACAATAAGATCTCCCCGCAGCCTTCTCTTCTCCAGGCTGAACAGCCCCAACTCTCTCAGCCTCTCCTCATAGGAGAGGTGCTCCAGCCCTTGGATCATCCTCATGGCTCTCCTCTGGACATGTTCCAGCAGGTCCGTGTCTTTCTTATGTTGAGGACTCCAGAGCTGGACACAGTACTCCAGGTGGGGTCTCACGAGACTGGAGTAGAGGGGCAGAATCACCTCCCTTGACCTGCTGGCCGCACTCTTTTGGTGCAGCCCAGGATCCGGTTGGCCTTCTGGGCTGCGACTGCACATTGCTGGCTCATGCTGAGCTTCTGGTCAATCAGCACACCCAGGTCCTTCTCTTCAGGGCTGCTTTCCAGCCACTCCCCACTGAGCCTGTATTTGTGCTTGGGATTGCCCCGACCCAGACGTAGGATATTGGTTTAGTTTAGTTATGCCATATACCCTTACCAGAGAACAGCATGTGATGATCACAGACTCAATGCTGAAGCAATCTTCAGGGCAAGACACCCTGCCCTGCCTGTCTAAGCTGGAAAATATTGCACAAAACCGTGTTCCAGTTTCCATTTCACTGCAACTCTGTATCCTCTGTGCCTGAGCGTATTGGGAGGCCAAAATGCAATGTCATAAGCAACAGGTCACAAACACATTTTCACATTCAGTTCTCCACGTTGCCACCCATATCCGGAATATAATTGGAATTCCTGTCAGCACCCAGAGAGCCGTTCTACCCGTGACCTTTCTTTCGAAGGTAGCAGCGCCTGTAATCCCGAAGCAGCAGTTCTTTCTACCAGGCTCTCTGTCTGTGCACACATTAAAGTAAAAGTTATTCTTTGCAGGGCTGGTTTGCTGGGTGGACTCTCTGCCTGGCTGCCCTGGCCCATGGTGGGGGAGGCAGCTGCTCATGGGCCCTGCCTGCAGCGCTAAGACCAGGACACTCACTCCTGATGTGACAACTAATCTTCATCCAGCTGGTGGCTCCTCCTCAACAACGAAGGTTAGGGCAGGCCTCTTGGCAGCTTGAGGAGCTGAGCAGGCACTCTGTGCTCCTTCAGGCTCCATATGTTTGGCCTTTAACCTTCCTTAAATGCCTCTGTCTGCTCCTGCTTCTTCCCACCATGCAGGCACGCAGAATGGGGCCATTGTTCCCAGCCGCTCTGCGGCCATTTGGCACCCCCTTCAGTGTCACCGTGGCAGATTAGGGTGCATTGTACATCACAGGCACAGACCACCAGTACAAAAAACAAGCAAACAACAAAAATCCTTAGATATGATTCTTTTCTACCAGACATCAGAGGTGTAATGCAATAAAGAGGCAAGCTCAGAAGCACAAAAGGAGAACCCATGGTTTTCCTCAGGCTTTAAAGTTGTGACACACTGGACACCATAAGGGGTATCTTCCATGCTTGAAGCTGATGATTTGATACCTACATTACCCATTCTTAAGCTGCTTTTCTTAAATGCAGCACTTTGGATGAAGCTTGGAGAACCAGCATTGAGGACAGGGAGATTATTTCAAAAGCTTTTTGCTTCAGACATCCGAGTATTGTGAGGCCTTAGCTGGGCTGAGGGTTGAAAAATGCCATCTATAAAAATATGAAGACAATCACAGAACTTGCGTTAACTTCAGTGTGTCCTAGGCTGAATTTCTTCTCACCTGGCAGAGAAAATATATTGTCTGTATAGTTGATGACATTTGAATGCACAGTGTGATGGTAAAGTCACCTAGCTCGATCCCTTTCACTGGTGCACCCACTGCACTAAGGTCTGCATTTTGTCAGACTTCTGGGGTGGAATTACAGTTGTGAGCTTTTCTTTTGCGAGGAATAACGCAGCTTTAATTTGGAATTGTAAGAGGTTTCGTTAGGCGTTATTTCATGAACACTACCTTCATTCCAATTAGTGATATGCAGAAATCAGTGTGAACGAACACTAAGGAGGAACAGAGAGCTATATTATATGGCCTAAATATCCTTCTTTTTGTTTGGCACTGCTGTGCTACACCTGTTGGTTAATACATGTCTAATTAGTTAGGAAATATTTCCAATATTTTTAATCAATTCCTACAAATGTGACCAACTCCAGAACAATAAAATGATAAGTACAGACTGTTAGAAAAAATAAAATATGCTGTAGAAATGTAATGGGCACAATAGGGTCTATCTCATTTCCTGTCTAGAACAGTACAACTCTTAAAGGTGCTCCACGTCTTGTTTTATAATCTTGTCTGGAAAGATTTCTTTTTAATTACATTATTTCCTTTAGCACTCCAATCATCTAAGTAACACTTTAATTTTACACAGGGATTTTTTATATTTTAATATATGAACCCAATGTATTTACTTGGTTTAATGGTTCTCTCCTTGTGAAAAGAGAAAAGAATCCACAACCCTTAAATTTTTCCATTGGCCGTACCACAATAAATGTGAGAAGCATGCTTTATGTTAATTAGCATGTATAAATCCTTTAAGTGAACATAGGACCTGGTGCACAGTTATAGTGTCATTTGTACAAAACTCAGGTACAGTAGGGGTATGAGGTTGACAATGCACAACCTGGAGCGTATTACTGCTTTCATAAAAATCATACTTCTTTCAATAACTTTGGTAATGGAGTCCAACCTGTGCAGATGTGGTTGTGTAATTACACATCTGAGAATCCTCATTAACCAATCGGGGTTGTCACTGCTCAGCAAGTCATTCATGGTGGGCAATTAATCCTATCAAGAGTCGCTCTCCTTGGGCAACCCATAATATCTGCAAATGTGTGTTATCAAAATTATTCTAAAATACACAACCGAGAGAAGAACACCAAGAAAAATAAAATCAACTCTAACATAAAGGGTGTATTACACTTGCCTGTTTCATTCCTTCTTTCTGTGTATTTCGTTGTCTTGATAATAAGAGATGCTCTTAATGAAAGAACCACAGTGTTCAGGAGCAGCTTACAAATTAGCCACTAACAGTCTCTCCAAATCTTATAAAATAAGGACAGAAAAGCTTTGATTCAAAGAAGTTATAAAGACATTACTTTTTTGCTTCATCTTCTGCCTGTGATATTTGATATTTCTCTTCCAAACGTAAGCTGTAGTAATATTTTCTTGTAATTTG
>NW_009646851.1:1794420-1802273 GCF_000708025.1 Charadrius vociferus | reverse complement strand
CCTGCACCAAAGGATTTTATGTTCTAACTGGTGATGGAAAAAAATAATAAAAAGTGTGGTTAAAGCAGGTGCTGTTTGTAGTGTTTATATAAACACATTAGCACTCTTTTGACACAGCATGACCTGAACAAGTAGTTCATCCTACTAGTAGCAGGGAAACAATAACTGAGCGTGCCAGAGCCGAGTTCATTCAGACACTGCAAAATTAACACCAGATTATGAATACGCTTGCCACTGGTAATTAATCGTGAAAATTGCTGGAGGAGTTCCCCTACTGTGAGGGATATTGGCAGAAGTATTTACTGCTAATAGGCCTTGTTTAAGCTTTTTTTTCCCTTCCACCCCCTTAGAGATAAAACTTACAATAGACTGCACAGGAACTGGTAGATCATTACATATTCCTTTGGCCTGATTTATTATTAGCATTTCTGAATATCCCCAGTGTTTTTGTCTCTGTTATTAGAAATGTGCATTGTATGGTCACATTCAGACTACTAAACTGTCCCTTACAGAGAAGGATAATTTCACAATCTGGATACTGGTTTTCTATATTCCACAGTGATCTAACATTATCCCATATTGTGCAGCAGTAATTTGGAGACATCACAAGAAGAGTTTTGTGTATTTCAAATAACATACAAGCTTTTATAACCTTAGGTAGTGGTTACGTGATCTACAAAATCTTTGATGTGCCTATCATTTTAACCAATTTTCCTTATATATGCCTTTTATTATGTGCTTTTAAAGTGTAAAAAATGGCAAAGATGTTTTCAATCTACTGTTTTTAAATACAGTAAAGATAGACAAGCATGACTATATTAACTAATTAAAAATAAAAATGGAATAAATTAACTTATGGTGGGTCGCATACTCTCCTACACATTTTTCTAAAGTACATTATACAATATAGTGTAATCATATTATATATTTCCTTCTTCAGAAAAAAAAGAAGAAAAATAGATATCTGTCATGACTGTTTTCTAACAGGTGTATTATTGGGTAGAAACACAGACCAGTTTCTTAGGGAAATTAATGAAAGATTTGCTATTGAGTTTAATGAAAGTGGGGTTGAGTCCCATACTGTTAAAATTTTATTATTGTATAATATGGGGATTATGGAGGCTTTTATTGCTGATTTTATGATGAACAGTAATTATTCTTGGCCCATATATGCCAATATTTGATTAAGTCCCTATATATGATATCCTTCAGGCAATTTAGTCAATAATTACAACTGTTTCACTTTTATAAGACTTTTGAGATTGATCTTTTTCCAAAAATGTTTAACTATTTCTTTTGAGAACTTGTTCATTATTTTCCCATTAATTTTAATGGGAATGGAACTTTATTCCTTAAATATTTAGTACCCAAGCACTATATTTTGTATTTCTTTATTAAAGATTGATGGGTTTTGTCTTTTCAAAACTACTCAGAGTCTGGACTTCATTTCTTTTTTTTTTTTTCCCTATAAAACACATACTTACTCTTCAACTTTCCCTCTTGCTGAGAAAAAGAGTACTGTCAGCCTAAATGCAATCACAGACATACGTTTTTCTGTGGATTAGGTGTATATTTTATGGCCCATACTTAAGCCCACCACAGACAATGGAGACAATGTAGACAATGGACACACCACCACTCAATTCAACCATTCAGATTGAGAATGTTGTTAAGTAACTAACATTTGAAAATATACTGTGTTTATTGAATTTTTACTCTTTGTTGCTGTGATAGTTTCAAATAAATGGAGGTGCTTTCATTAACATTACTTTTATATTTTGTTCATCTAAACAGAGGGGCTTTTGTCTAGCTGGCATAATTTAGTGTGAAAGATCACAGAGTCAAAAGTAGGCTGCATTGCTCTAAACAGCTACGCTTTATAGTGAAGATGCTTTGCAAATATTTATTCATGATAGCACACTGTGTAACCTTCCCTCTGTCTTCCCCTCAAATTCTCGGAGGCTTTTTTTTTCTTTAGTTGATCCCTCAGGCAACAAAAAACAACAGCTAACAATTAGTAGCTGTCACACTGTTCTGACACAGAACAATAAAACATTGCAAAGGTTAAACTGCCTCTGGTTTATGTTAAGAGTAACGACTCTGGTCATTTATATGCCTCTAGCATAGAAGTTTTATACCATTTAAAATTTTTTATATTAAATTAGTTGTAGTACCAAAGCATGTTATGTTTCATTTATGGAAAAAACATAAGCCGCCATTCGACAAATGGCTTTTGTTTTAAGTGAGATTGCAATTCTAGTTTTGGGTATCTGAAGGTTTGATCCAAAAAAAAAGAAAAAGGTCTTCAAATATTGAGCTCCTTTCCTACGTATCACAGCTGTCTAGTATTAGCATTTTGTTGCTCTGAGAAAGGAAATGTTCAAGGCTCTACACACTACATAAAGAGAGTCATATGCTGAATTATTCAAGATATTTTTGTATCTTTCCAAATTCATTATCCATTTAATATAATATTTTTTGTTTTAATGAATGTTTAGAAAATGTATTCTATATTATTCAAATAATAATGATTTTTTTAAAAAAAAACAAACACACCTTGTATCGCAAAGGACATCTGAGGTCAGGTACATAAATTCCCAATAAATAATAATTTATCCATGCTACTTCTTGTTCTACATAGCATGAAAAGGCATGTCTGACTGATGTTAATATAAAAATACAAGTGTTTGTTGAGGTAATAGATGTTATTAACCATTTAGGTTCCTATGGGTCCTAATAGCTTCCATTCTCAAAACTCTTGGAGCCTTTATAAAGTGACATTCCCAATAATTGTATTTTGTTTTTTAAACTTAAAAACGTCTCTATTTGTATTACAAGGAAGCTCTGATTTTGTCTGAGCAAATAATGTTGCTGTAATTTAATTGAGAAGTAATAATTTTAATTTTCCCTATCAAACTACTTAACTTCGACATAGCTCACTTAAAATTTGCTTATGTATTGTGGAAATTAAATATTTAAGAGAAAAAACAATAATAAAATAGATGTCTGCACATGTTTGGTGTAGAAACCAAAAATTTGGTTTATATAATCAGAATATCCTAGTTTTATAAAGAAAAAAGATAAAGCGTCAAGTGTATTCCTGCAAGGCTGTGGCCAAATTTATTGTGAACAGATCTGTGTCCACAGTGGCATCATGACACACACACAAAAAAAAAAAAAATTAATCAAAATTGATTACATTCATGTATCAAAATTGTGCACATCCAAACCCAAAACATTCACATACATATACCAGCTGGACCATAGAGGCTTGCCCTTTCACCAAAAGGAGTCATTTCTATTTGTGAATCTCTCCTTTGAAGAGATAAAACAAAAGGTAATTTAGCCATACATTCTGTATGGACTTCATTGGACCCTGGAGACCTTTGGAGGTATCTGCATCTCGCCATTGACCATCTAAAAACTTCCTGTGGGGCAAATAGTTCTGCACATCTAAAATACTGGTGTATCCACATACAATTAAACTATCTGAGTTAATCATGCTTGATCAGGGTCTCGGGGCTCTTCAGGCAGCACTGGCCATTTTGCTAACACTTTGCGGAAGGACATGTGCCACCTTTGAATACTACACCAGGTTTTAATGAACAAGCAGTTTGGCACTTTCTCATAGACATATCATACTTAACTCCTGGTACTACTTGCTCACAGTGCTGCCTATTATGATCTAAGCTCTTTAAAATCAAAAACAGACCAAGCATTCCCAGCAGATCCCCCCCCCAAAAAAAAAGTAAAAATGGCTGGAAAATGACTGATTTGTGATCTACATAGTTTCTTTACGTGATAGACATAAGGACTCTGAAGGAACTATTATGAACCATCTTGACAAAAATCCATTTAAGAAGTGTGCCTTTCTAGACATGTATACAATAGACTGTGTAATTACAGCATATGGGGTAAAGAGTATATATTTTTTAAATTAGTATGCATGCCAAAACACATGTTTACCTTAAAGACTGTAGCAGCTTTGAGGCAGTTATTTTAGTCCATCAGGTAAATAGCACACATTTCCTAAATGCTGCACAAATGTATGTTATTATGCAGTATGTGTGTTATTATATAATAGACTGTGGTGGCTTTGAAAAAGATAAAATATTCTGTTATGTCAATACTTATAAAAATTCATTACATCATATTTTTACTTCTCTATGTTGGGAATAAAATAATAAAAAGTAAAACAAGGAAATGAGCAAAGGCAGCTCTGAAACAATAATTGAATCCCTCACCCTTACAACTGCCCAAGCAGTCATTAGGGGTTTCATTTTTAACTTTCACCATTTCAGAGCATATTCAGGTGAGACAGAAGATTCTGCTCTATGTAGTAGGACAGGGAGAAAAAGCTATAATTTCGCATATTACTGATGGCTTATTTCTTTTTGCTAGAGTAAAAGAAAAGAATTTGCTTAGCCTTGACATCAAACTTTCTTTTGCAACTATTATCTGCTATGATACATATTCTTTCTTCTTACCCTTGTATGCTGTTTGTGTTGGAAGTTTGAGAGTTATTCTGCTGTCTATTGGCCATGCAGAATTGAAAGACCATTTGAAGATGAAAATATGAAATGCACTAGGACAAATAGGAAAGGTCTCAGAAAAAAAAAATAACAAAAGCAATAAAAAGGTTGAAAAGTAATGGCTTAGAATGAGAAATAGGAAAAGAACAAACCAAAAGTAAAAGGTTCTGAGGTTATGAGGGTATTCAACAGACAACAAGAATGAAGGTCAAAGATCCGTTTCCCCTTCTCACTGATTATATGCCTTGCAAATAGATCAAGTATGGTATGATGGTATCAAATTGTGGATCTATACTCATACAAGAGCAAAGGAGGAGGCAAGACCAAGGCTGAAATGTAAAGTAAAGTCATCCAGTCTTGGCAGTCATGGGTAAAAAATAGAGTTTGGGACCCTTTACACATCTTTGTGGATCAGTCATTCCTCCTCTTTCCCCCTGTGAAAGGCATCACTTGTCTCCTATGATCCCTGCCCCATACAGTCATCCTGTGCCCACTTGCCAAGCAGCCAGCCTAACCCTCTCTCCTCCAGCCAGAAGCAGAAGCCACAGCACCCTTGCACCATCATCCTTCAGTGCCACAGGGGAAGTGAGCAGTAAAAGGAGTGGTGGTCTACCCCTGCTCAGGTACGGGAGCCTTATCCTGTGGGTGCTGGGTTTGGTTTTTCCTTTTCCCTTTGGAATAACTGTCCCAGATGCTTCTTGAATCTCCCTTGTTTTGTCCAAGCACCTGGATGAGTGAAGTAGCACAAACAATTCAGTATTGACAGGCATGGGCAGGACGTGAAATTACACAGTTCAAATTATGTTCAATACCTGAATACGCGATCCCAGTGACTCTAGGAAAAAAGAGTTTAGTTTAAATGTTTCAAAGTTGTTCACACTGTACTGAAGAATATACTGACATACTTCAGGAGGAGCTATGGGAGGTCTGTACTTCTTGGACTTCCACTCTTAAGGGGGAGCGCTGTAGTCATCTAATACTGAAGTGATAGCAGACAGAGTCTTGTTTACATGTATATGATTTTTTTTTTATTATTATTATTTATTTAAAGACTACCTCCGTCCTTAGGAAAGTGTGGAACAAAAACATGATTGCAGAACTTTTGAATTAATCAGATTTTACTTCACTCACAGGAATTTCTATTTTTATTTCTTTTTAAAATCGTAGCAATCTCTCTTTGGAAGGATCTGGACTAATTTGTCACACAGAAGCAGTACCATTACAATGTTGACAATAGGTGACAATTTCAGCAGAAGTTCCAAAAGTTCACAGAGTATGAATTGTCTTTTTGTGGCTAAGGGTAATCCCTCTGGATAGGGTCTGAATTTTGTTTGCTGGATAGCCTGGTTTCTACTTTCTAACCTGGAGAAAGGTGGCACTTGCTCCAGTAATGACATCTTTACATTTCCATTTTGAGGCAGAGAGAGTCAGGTGTGAGCCAATACATTCAGTATATTAGTAAAGGGCGATACATTTAGAGGTACTTGCCTTTTAATTAAAATGACATTCAGGAGCAAATTGGAAAATGAAACCATTTACATAGGTAATTAATTAAACAAAAATTTAATTACTTAATTTGTATCATTCTCAGGTTGAAAATTCTCACTTGTGTGACATAACTAAATTGTCCCAAATTACCAGAATGAGGCATTCTAGTTAACACAGATGGGAGAAAGAAGTTCAGGATCGTTCTCACAGTTTTGATATATTGTCCTGATTTCAGAATAATTACAAAATTTTAGTTGACAGGGAGAACTATTTTGCTCCATTGCTTGAGAGATTCCTCCCTGTGTATTGCTGAATTATCCATGCCACTGCCTTCCACCCAGGGGTTTTCCAGACAGTAGTATGTCTAGAACCAAAGTTTTACTTTCATCCAAGTGAACTTCAGCTTCAAGGATTAAATCTGTTAACAAATATTTTTGCCCTGGACATAAAGACATTGTGTTTCACATTTGCATGTTTCTAATGCGAGAGCTGTAATTTTGAGAACAATCACCAAAAATGTTCTTCCCAAAGAAGCCCAGGGGAACTAATGCCCTGCAATTTTCAATGGTGAGAAAAGTATTTTCCTTTTGAACTGAAAAGCCTCTTTGGGTCTTTCAGCACAGTGAGTCTGAAGAGAAGTCCATTTATTGCATTTATATATGTGGAAGATTTTTTTGTATACTTTCACATTTATTCTTATTTAAAGCAATATTTATTTCTTCTACTTGCACAAAGAGGGGATCTAATGAAAACACAACACATCTTTGCAGACAGCAATTCCCCTGCTTGCAGGAATCCTTCGGTATTTTAGCCCCAGTGATGGTGAAAATGCAGTTTGTTATGAGTGCTGAATTGCTTTTTCTTCTCACATGTAGTAGCACTTAAGTGTCATGTTAAGCCCGAGGCAGAAAAGACTTTAAATGACCTGTTCTGACTGGAATTGTGTTTACTGTACTTTTTCAAAATGCAGTGCAGGATCCTTTCCCTTATCAGTACCTAAAGTCTCACAGCTTGCAGACTCAAATTTCCCCTTCCAGGCAATGTTGGATTTGTCTGTTGTTTTTCACAACAAAGGATTTCATGAATTCTGCAGTTTGGATATCTGCCTTGTATTACCTAGTGTCACGCTCTAGGCTAGGAATCAGCATTTTTCAGCTCCCAGAAATTGCCCAAAAGGCTGCTAGAAGCATTGCACATTGAGATGTGTAGGTACACATCTTTCTAACTGTTTGCATCGGGAATTCTGGCAGAGAAGTTGTAGAACTTCCCTCTCTGTGGGACTAAACTAGTGAACAATTAAGCAGTGTCTGTAGGGGGTGATTGCCCTTGGCGTTTGTGACTGCAGGTGTGGCATGCAGGGTTTACTCATTCAAACCTTCAGTGAATCCATATGGCAGAAGAGCTTTATAAACATAATGAATGTGGGAAAATCTCCCACTGGAGTTCGACACTGCTGCTCTCCCCAGTCACTCACTGTGTTCTGCTCTGGTTTTCCTTCATCCAGGCTGCACCTTGTGTTTCTCCCTACCCTGCCTTACACCTGGAAGAAGCAGAAAATGCTGTCCCATCCACTCTCCTTCATAAAAATAAACCTCTTGGAAATTAATTATTCCTTGAAGCAACCCTCCCTCACTCCTTCTGCCATTTCCTATAAACATCGTGTGGGTTTGTGTTTGCATTGTCCCTTCACTGCCCATAGGTTGTAAATTCCTGAGGAAGAAAACTTTATGTTGCCTCATTTCATGCTACTTACAGTGATGGGTACACTGGGGATGTTAAGACATGCTAACACGTGCCATGCTTGGCGAGGGTGGGGGGGGAGGGTTGGGGGGG
>NW_009646851.1:1677202-1794334 GCF_000708025.1 Charadrius vociferus | reverse complement strand
TCCCTCCATGACAAGACGAAGGACAGTAGCCCCACGGTTTTTGATACTGTTTTTTAGCAATGGGCTGGGGATGCCACAGGTGCTCTCTGAAAGTTTCACATTCCCAACATGTTAACTCCAAAGTAGCTCAAAATTGGCCATTCCTTAAAGTCTACCTTCCCTCTGCGTTTCTGCTTCTTCCTGTTACTTACATATTGCACATTCTTCAGGGAAGATATCAGGGCTGCACAGCAAAGGATATGGGAATTACAGAGGTAAATTCTAACAGAAACTTGATGAACAGCAGGACATGGAATCATAAAATCATATAATCCCAGAATGGCTTAGGTTGGAAGGGACCTTGAAGATCATCTACTTCCAACCCCACTGCCATGGGCAGGGACACCTCCCACTAGACCAGGTTGCCCAAGGCCACATCCAGCCTGGCCTTGAACACTTCCAGGGATGGGGCTCCCACAACTTCCCTGGGCAACCTGTTCCAGTGCCTCACCAGTGAAAAACTTCTTCCTAATATCTATTCTAAATCTACCCTCTTCCAGTTTGAAACCATCACCCCTTGTCTCATCACTACAAGTCCTTCCCCAGCCTTCTTTTAAGCCCCCATTAGGTGCTGGAAGGCCTCTATAAGGTCCCCCTGGAGTCTTCTCTTCTCCAGGCTAAATTGCCCCAACTCTCTCAGCCTCTCCTCATAGGAGAGGTGCTCCAGCCCTCGGATCATCTTTGTGGCCCTCCTCTGGAACTGCTCCAACAGGTCCATGTAATTTCCTGTGTTGGGGGCTCCAGAGCTGGACACAGTAGTCCAAGTAGGGTCTTACCAGAGCAAAGTAGAGGGGAAGAATCACCTCCCTTGACCTGCTGGCCACACTTCTTTTGATGCAGCCCAGGATATGGTTGACTTTCTGAGCTGCAAGCACACATTGCTGGCTCGTGTTGAGCTTCTCATCAATCAGGACAACCAGGTCCTTCTCTTCAGGGCTGCTCTCCAGCCATTCCCCACCAAACCTGTATTTGTGCTTGGGATTGCCCCGACCCAGATGTAGGACCTTGCACTTGGCCTTGTTGAACTGCATGAGGTTGTCACGGCCCCACCTCTCCAGCCTGTCCAGGTCCCTCTGGATGGCATCACTCCCCTCCAGCGTGTCTCCCTCACCACACAGCTTGGTATTATTGACAAACTTGGTGAGGGTGGACTCGATCGCAATGTCCATGTAACCAACAAAGATGTTAAACAGCAGGGGTTCCAGTAATGACCCTGAGGAACACCACTTGTCACTGCTCACCACTTGGACATGGAGCTGTTGACCTCAACTTTTTGAGTGCAACCATCCAGCCAGTTCCTCACCCACTGAGTTGTCTATCTGTCGAATCCATGTCTCTCCAATTTAGAGACTAGGATATCACACAAGACAGTGTCAAACGCCTTGCACAAGTCCAGGTAGATGATGTCAGTTGCTCTTACCTTGTCCACTGCCACTGTAACACCCTTGTAGAAGGCCACCAAGTTTGTCATGCACGACTTTCCCTCAGTGAAGCCATGTTGGCTGTCACCAATCCCCTCCTCTTTTTCCATGTGCCTTAGCAGAGTTTCCAGGAGGATCTAGTCCATGATCTTGCCAGGCACAGAGGTGAGCCTGACCGGCCTGTAGTTCCACAGGTCTTCTTTTTTACCCTTTTTAAAAATGGGGGTTATGTTTCCCCTTTTCTAGTCAGTGGGGACTTCACCAGACTGCCACAGCTTCTCAAATATGATGTATAGTGGCTTGGCAACTTCAACCATCAGTTCCCTCAGGACCTGTGGATGAATCTCGTCAGGTCCCATGGACTTGTGCACCTTCAGGTTCCTCAGCTGGTCTTGAACCTTGTCTTCTCCTACAGTGGGTGGTACCTCACTCTTCCAGTCCCTGCTTTTGCTTTCTGCAACCTGGGCGGTGTGGTTAGAACCCTTCCCAGTGAAGACTGACGCAAAAAAGTCATTGAGTATCTCAGCCTTCTCCACGTCCTGGGTGACCAGGTCTCTCATTTCCTTTCTGATTGGGCCCAGGCAAACATGCCAGACAAGCAGTCCAGCAAGCAGAAAACTCAGGTTCCTCAGGGGCCAGTGTAAAACAAATACAGGTGCATGTACAGAGACTGTTGATCATTATTGTACAGTATGGTGACATCCAAAGATATGAGGGGGGCCAGTAAGTATCAGCATCTACCTTCAAGACTGGAAGAAAAACAGGTATGCCACAAGTGGGATTTTCCAAGATTCACTTTTGTCTCTTCTGGAACTTGTTGCTCTGGATGAATCAAGTGTGTAAATTTGTAGTGCTACAGTAATGCAGAGTACACTAGTGGTTGAACTCCAGGCTGGTTCCCCTGGTTAGGCAAAGGATATCTGTAATCAAAACATTGGTTAATTAAATTCATCCTGACATTTTTTGATTTTCAGTCCTGTTAAAAATAAAAACATTTTTTAAAAAATGTAAAAAATCATAAATTAATCACAAAACATGTATGTCTAACTGAATCACAGTAACTATGACACTGAAATTGCTGCTCAGTTTCAATGCTCATCACTGAAAATCTATTTTTCTTTTTGAAGAAAAAATCAGATTTTCAGATTATGTTAGGAATCCAATAGTGTACCTTAAAAACCAAAACAAAACAAAAAAACACAAACCCCCCTATAATCGAAAAAAAATAATAATGAAAAGGTTAGAAATTACATTTTTTCTAGCATTGCAGGATATTTGAGCAGTATGTTGTCAATAATGCAAATAATTTTAATATTAAAACATCAAATGACAAAGCAGCAGACTTCTAAATCAAGGGTCATCAGCATTACTTTTCTGAAAAGTTGAGATCATTAGAAAATAATTTATTGTATAAATCATCCTAAAGACAATTAATCACCCTATATTATTTAAACATAACTCAAAAATTATCTTCATTTTATAACTCCCAAAAATTAAATTAGGAACACAAAAATATGTCAAGATGAGCAGGTAACATTAAAACCAGCTTAAAATTAATTCTATTTTCCTGGCTGCTTTAATATAGGAAACTGTTTCAAACAAATTTCATGCTTTTTAAAGTCAGTCTGTATGAATCTTCCCTTTAAGTTGAACACTTGCATTCTTCCCAATGAAAATGTCCCCCAAAACACCAGAATTAAGTTATAGAATAGGATAAAATAAGTTATTAATTTAAAGAAAGAAAAGAAAAAAGTTAACATTCAATTTGACTGACCTGAAAAGCTATCAGAAGAACAAAAGAAAAACCCTCCTATCAAATAAATTGCTTCTGAGGTTCAAAAAATATTTAGAAGAAAAAGTAGAAGATTACAATCTAAAACAAAATTAATCCATTATGCTTGTTTAGCATCTAATCTTGAAATATTTACCTGTATGTTTACCTTAACATTTTGAAAAAAATTCCAAACCTTGGTATATATAAAGAAGGGTAAACACACTTCTTTGAATGATTAGCTGCTCTGTTATAGAAGCAAAGATGAATGAAGCAAATATACACTTTGATTTTATGTCTTTCTTTTAGCAGCTGCTAAAGACAAAAATATAGGACATTATAAAGTACTATATGTTTTAAAAATTACATGCCAAATGTGGCAGGTCAGTGAGATCAAATTTTGAAAAATATGAGAATATTGCTCTTGTTCCAGTATCATTCTCTGCTGTCTTGCTTTCCACAAAAGAAAAAACAAACAAACAAACAAACAAAAAAAAACCCCAACAGATGTACCTGGAGAAAAGCAAGAAGGTATAAGAATCCATCTAATAATAAGTCAGCCTACTGAAGCTCAGTAGCAATATGGATTCATTCGTAAGAATCGGCATCAGACTTGTTAGGAAGATTACTTTCTTCCATTTGTGTGATATAAATCATCAGGGGGAAAAGAAAAGAAAAAGAAAAAAAAATAAACAAACAACCTACTGTGGCTTTAATTACTCTCAGCACTACTCCCTGTGTTACAGCAATATTGTTCCATTGCTGTCAAAGGTACATTACTGTAAAGCTAAGGGAATACAAAGATAAATCAGGTTATTTTTCTGTAAAATATATAAAGTACTCGATATCTAAGTCATAGAAGTCTCAGTCTCTCTTCTGTACTAGCAATTAGTTTAAGAAGTGTGAGAGGAATCACAGAATATAAACTAAGTTTCCAATCTGAGCTTTCTCCATCCTTTTCGTGGGAGATGGTTTATGGAAGCTTTTGATCTTCACTATGAACGTCAACTAATGTTTACTTCTTAGACCTGGGTTTTTCCCTCCTCCATATGGTTCCAATTCATTGCAGATCATGCTTTGTTTCCAGAAGTCTTCAGATACTCAACCCTTACTTTTACAAAGTGAGGTCATTCTATATTGTCTTCTTGATCTTTTATCAACAGTGCAACGTTAATCCCTCTGTAAGACTTTTAGTAGCATAGAGATTTTGAAACAGTAGCCGCTAAATCCAACCGAAACATGCTTGCTTTTGTATGTCAAGTGTCCATATTCCCTTTATTAAAGACAACTCATCTGAAAGGTGCTTTCCTTCAAGTTCAAAAAGATGTTCTCTTTTTTTTCAGTCAACTTATATTAATATACTTATTTCGTTTTCGCCTGAGCTAGACTACACTTTCAGTCAAAATCAGAAAATGAGTTACTGGTTTGAAGGGGGTGAGGAACAGGAAAGTAAAGAACTGCAGTTTAATTCCTTTCATAGAGCCAACTTTCATGATCTCCTTCAGTGTAAAACTTTTGTTCTTGTCTTTTAAGGATACGATACAATGACAGAAATCAGGATACATTTAACATCTTAAAACTGAATTGTATGACCTACCTCCTAGCCAAGTCATCTATACGTTCGTAAGTTTTCCAGCAGAAACTCTGAAAAAAAGGAATTTTGGCTCTTTAATTTCAAAATCCTATAATGAAACCTGTTTGTTAAGAAAGTGCATGGCATCCTAAAAAAACATACACCGGAAAGGAGGAAACACCAAAACACCAAATACAAAGGTCTCCTCCATTTGAGTATGCCTAAATGAGAGTTGTATTCTAAAACTTTCAAAAGCCTTATTTATTTATGATGAGCCATATTTAAATTCCTAACTGGTCCCCAGAATTTAGATGGTCAGGGTTGGAATTTGAACTTTTCTGTGTTGCATCTTCTCACCCATGGAAGCATTGCACTTGGATTTCTATTACCTAAGTGTAAGAAAAAGAAAAAAACAGCACTTTTTGTTCTTTCTTCAAGCAGCCTTCCTACAGCTCACAGTTTCAGTAAGCAGAAGCTGTCTCTGCAGGTACAGAAGTTTGGTTCAGTACAGCCTCTCACAGGTTTTCTACTTCAAATGGCAAAACCAGCTACTATTTGTCTTAAAAATGCTGCAGTGAAATTCATTCACTGAAAAAATCGGGCACACGTTCCAGTTACATATATTCTAAAAATGAGGGAATTTCAAAATCTGAGGGGTAGAGTATTCCTAATTTTAAGTATGGACTTCCCTACATGGAAAAAAGAAAAATTTGAATGCCTGATTATTTGGCAAGTGTCTATTTTCAGTACAACTTAAGTACAAATTTATTTTTTCTTACAGATTTACATTAATTTTTTAATTGGGACCTGACTAACATGAATTATTCCAGTTGTGATTCAGCTCTCAGTGATGTCATTGCATCCTATTCTGTGTCCTAAAAGAAATGTCTCGCAGTAGAAAACAAAATAAGCAGTCAAACCCAACTCACTGAGTTATCATCCTTCTCGTTTTCTCAGGGTGCCCCAATCTTACTGTTAGTGCTCCTTTGGATTAAAATGTGTTGTTAATGGACTTTTGTTTTATACACTAAACTGATCATCGGTGCAATATTAATCAGATAAGTAGTACATAAAAATATATTTGAAGGGTATGACCACCTTTCTCAACTATGCCGAGACTTCAGAAACTTAATGTCGACAGCTGCTTTTTCAAGTAAGCTGAGAAAACTTCCAGTTACTCTGAGGAAAATTTAAACAAATGTTAAGGGTGTTTCTTTTTTTTAACAACCAAGAAAAGAAAGGCACAAGAGCATTCTCAGTGGCTCATATCGAGTAGCAGAATTAAGAATGAATTATAAAATATGCCTTCCAAAACAAAATTACACTTCAAGGATTAAAAGCAGAATGCGAAGAAGATAATATTTATCAGAAACATTTTCATCCCTAGACAGGTTATCTCTAGTTATGAAACAGTCCTGGAAAGTGAAGTTCTTTGTTTCAAGAAGAGCAGTCTGTTTCAAAGCAAAATTAGTGCCTTCTCTGTCCTACTATTGACCTCGACTTTGACCTGGCTGGACCACCCTTACTAGAATGGGAGGTAATAAAGTCCCAGGCTGGCTCAGCCCTAGGTCTCAGTTAATCATGCAAAACCATCAATCATGCAAAATTAAGTGTAGTGGTTTTGTGATGTGGACATTTACTAGAAACTGAACTGAGATCACCAAACACTATTCATTTACATGTCCAAGGAATACTTAAATGAACATTCAGACATTAAAGTAACATTTCTGAAGGATTTTGAAATTGTTGGATGATACAGCAATCTAATTTAAGAAATTAGTGAAATTATATTGTTCTGAAATTTAGTGTTTAAAAGTTAAAAAAAGAAGTTTTACTTTAAAACAAGTTTTATTATTTTGTATGCAATAAGGAAATATAATATTTACAAGATAAATTCAGTCATGAATCATTTAAATTAATATGAAAAACTGAAGAAAAAGAAAATTCAGAACATTATGCAAAATGAATACTTTTAAAATTAAGTTTTTGAAACTTTTAATACTTAGATTCCAAGTATGATATAGCCAAATAGAGCAGACTATTCACGTCACCTGACATCATTCCATTCAGCCTTGATTTTTTGCCCATCAAAAACTCTCAGAGAGCTGACAAGATCTCTAGAAGTCAAGAAGTGGAGGAATGCTTTTTTATTGTTATTAATGTAGTACCTAGAAGTCCCCCAGTGATGCAGATCCTATTGCTTTCAGTACTACTTAAAGTTTGAGAACTTGTCCATCTCAAAGAGTTCATCTTTCCACATAGAGAATAAAACTTACAAATTGAGGGGGCTGTGGAATGGCAACAAGGAAAGGAAAATGTGTTACTTTGCAGAGCTGGAGACGCAAGACAACATGATGCAGTTCCCTCACCTACGGGAGGCAGTTATAAGATGTTTTGCTGTAGGACGACACAGGTTAGCCTGTGTCTAAAGGAGGCACACTGGCATGCCTGGACACGTCATGTTCTTCCCACATCGGCAGGTCATTGAACATTGGGAGAAGGATTTTGCCTTTTGAAAGGAAGCCTCGGTTACACAGAATATTTGCTTTTGCCAGCAGAGGACCTCTCACAGGTCTGCTCTGCTAGGCAGAGTAGGGGGAAGAGGAGGAACACAATTTCTTCTGTCCTTCCTCAGGATCTAGCCATAGTCTGTTTTCATAGTCAGGGAAACAGTTCCTGGAGCTTATCTTCTCAGCCAGAAAGTCTATAAACAGATTTAAATAGACTCTTAGTTTCTGAAAGAAACTTTTGCATTCCCCAGAAAATAGCCTCACTATCCACCAAAGGGTCATGACCCCCAGGTTGGGAATCAGCGATACTGAAGATATCGTGTGTCAGTCCCATGTGGCTCAGCACTGCTGAAGGCTTCTGTCTTATTATTCTCACACCTCTGGCAGAGAGATGGATGAGTCCCCTAATATTGATTGGCATGCCTTATTTCACTCCTAGATTTCCAAAAATATATTTGCAGGAAAGTTTTGAATAATGGAAGTGTAAAAGTGGGTCCATGTAGGAATTTATTCTCAGGAGTGCTACCCACAAGATGTCTCTTTCACCATGCATGGTGCAAAGAGTTTTATTAATGGTGAAAATCAGATCACTGTCTCTCTGCCCTAAAAACAACTGACTTGATCCCATGTTGTCCTGTGTAATCCTACAAAAATTGTTTTTCCTCAGGCTTTGATGCATCTTTAAGTTTAATCAAAAAAGAAAACAATCAAGCAACACTTTTCCAGTACCTAAAATTTCACGTTTAACATTTCCAGGTATTCAAGCCAAAAGAATAAAATTACAACATAGTTTCTTTCTTTTGAAAAAGAAGTAGGTGAGGGAGGCTGCTGTTGAATTTAACAAAGCAGTGTGTGATTTGGCAGCCAAAAGGCTGATGCCATCAGGAGCTTTTCAAACTTGTTTGCTGAGAAATCAAGATGATACCCCTTTGGCAGGCTGCCTTCCTGACCGAGTGAATGCACAACTTGATTTCAGGGCTTGGTCAGCTTTGTTGCACTAGTACCTTCATTCTGTATTTTCTAATGCTCTACTGACACTAGAGAAATTATTTTATAAATTCCTAGTTTTGTTAAAACATATTCAACTCTGTTAACTCCACTGACTGTCAATATTCTAGTATAATTATCCTCCTGGTTTTCCTTAACATTTGGCTTTTTGATTAGTGCTGCTGTGACCAAGCTGATATTGAGTCAGATAAAACAACAGTAGTGGTAACAATGGTGAGCACTGAATTTTACTAATTTAGTCTCCACATAACATTTTCTGTGTGTAATATCACACACACTTAAAAAACAAGCCAAAACAGATGGATTGCACAGCCCTGTGCTGCCAGCTCTGTGCTTCATAAGTAAGGCTGGAAAACTCAGATCCACAACGCCAATTATGGGTTTAGTTTGACTGGATAGGTCTGTCTAGATGTGACCATGTTGCCGGACTGGGGAGTATTTGCTTCATTGATTGATGCTGATGGGGAGGAGAAGATCAAAACCCCTCCAATCCTCTCTCACCAAAACTCTATCCAATCCACACTATAGGCAGACTTGAATCTCTCAAATTAAGGGAATAACTAAAAACCTTTAAGTGGCCCAATCACTAAAAGTGGATGAAGGCGCAAATTTTCTCAATGGGTTCCAGAGAGCTTTCTTCACAGCAGCATAACGCAGAACTAGAAATCTTGGATTTCTTTCCATCCTGTAAGTCTGAACCACCGTCTCTGAGTCTTGGCTAGTCTTTACAATTTTGTGTTTCCCTCTGGGTTGCTCGTCATAGTCTGCCTCCCCTCTCCTCACAATCCAGACATTATAATTCCAGTTATGCTTATGGCTCCAATCTTCATCCCAGTACTACAGAACTAAAACAGAAAGATAAACGAGAAGATACTGTGCAGTGATACATGAATGTTAAACTCATTTAATAAAGACAGGAAGTCTTGATGTCTTAACCAGAAGCTGAAATTTTAAAACTGGTTATTTTGAGACTGTACATCAAGATTAATGGTATGTATCATGGGTAATTCTTAGTTGTTCCCATATGACAACCAAAGAAAAGTTGGAATCGTTGTCTGTTTGAGTTTGGTGGTGAGAAGGGAAAGGAATCAGCGCTCGAATGGTGTCCCTACACCTTTTAACTCTGAATCAGAGAGTGACTCATCATATAATCAATATGTTGTCTTATAAATTCTTTCTACATTTGATATTAAATTATAAGAAAATAGAATTGTGTTCATAAAGTTGATAATGTATAATTTAGATTTGAATAGTTTATTCTAGACCTGAGTCATATTCCTCCATTGTTCATATTCTCATTTGCAAATCCCAGTCCTCCAGCTGTCTCAGAGAAAATGAAGCTACTAACAGTTGATAATAGATAGATAGATCTGACTGATGTGGCTATGCCTTTACAGGAACATACATTTCATTCATATAACCTCATTACTCTTCACAGCCCTCCCCCTTCCCCATTGATTTCAAAAAGGAAAAGTATTATAAAATTCTAGATTATTCTGCCCTGCATTCCCTCTTCACCCTGCTCTGGTGCAGTGCCTACACATGAATACTATAGAACTTGGAGGCAACGTAAACAAAGAGTAACTTTTCTTTATTATTTATATAAGGGCATTCAGATTTTCATGGGTCCAATATCATAAAATGTTTGACTTTCAGATAGGAAGACAGAATGTTGACCACAACTGTGTAATTGATAGACATGCAAGTCATCAAGTGCCATTGGAAATCTCGGGCTGACTCAAGATATTAAAGTTAAAAAAAAAATTCAGGCAGTCTATTTTCAAGCATTTTCTGCCTCACCACTGTTCTGTATATAGGAGTGAAAAGTGTCACCCATTGCACATACCTTATACATACATTCAGTGTGCTCATCAGGTCTTTCTTCTTAGGGAACAATGGGAAAAATACCACAATAGGAAACCCTCTAAAGTAAAACTACACTCAATAACATCAAGCTGAGATATAGCACTTTCACTGCTTTTATTTTCCTCCATGCTTAGTAATGTAATAACACTAGGCATTACAGAACTCACACGTTATGGAGCATGATTGAAAAGCTCTGGGTATATGAGAATTAATCTCCTTTTATCATGATGGACTGGCATATTAAAAATGGTCCCACTTGTATAACTGCTGAAAATTGCTTTTGGAATTCAGTCAAGTAAAAGAGGTTCAAAAATTCTTTTTGAAAACTGCACAAGAACAGAAAGCCTGAAATATATGCAAAGTACCACAAGAAAGATATTTAAAATGTATTTTGAGTATCAGGAATAGATTTTGTGGCAAAGAAGATGTCGCAAAGAAAATTTGGTACTGCACTGCATCTAAATGGGTGGTTACCAACTTATCTAGTAAAATAAATATATGTGGCAAATGACACATACCTATTTAATGACACTTTGAGTTCATGTGAAGTTTGGCAGTGTAATAAAGGTCTTATCTCTTGCCTCCACTGTTATTGCACAGATTTAAACTGCTGTCTCAGAGGCAGTTTTACTATCTTTTTCAATCTCTCCCATAAAAGTGAGACTTGATTTGCTCAGCATGAGAACAGATCAATAAAAGCTGAGTTATACAGCAGATTAGATCACTAACTCAGAGATCAAAGATGTTAAATAGAAGTTGTATAGGAACAATTAGATCAAAAGTTCAGTTCAGATGTACTGTACTTGTTTGTAAGGCTCAAAAGAAATATCATTCTGATATGAAAAAAAAATTGAAAATTTGTCAGTTTTATTTCATCTAGAAAAAAAGAAAGAACATTGTTTCTAAAAAGCCAAAGACAAATTTCTAATGATAAAATAAGATTATTTTAGGGTTTGATTATTCTAGGTAATTTTTCTCATTATTATACCAGAAATCTATTTGCATCTAATCTTTCAGATTGTAAAGAGCCATTCAAATTAAAACATAACTGTGCTCAATGAAGAAGAAACGTCAGTGATTTCTGAAATATCTTTCAGGTACTCACAATGTCCTTAACAAGGATCTCTAGACTTCCATATGCTTTAAATATACCCTTCTTTAAGTGATGAGTCTATTTAAAAAAATTGTTTCCTATTTAGCAAGGAGGTGTTAGTTTACTTACATGGGTAAGGTTCACAATCAGTTAATTAATAGAGAAGTTACTGCTAAGAAATAGAAAACAAGTTCATCCATAGCTGTGAAAATGGTGGTATGTTACCCATAACATAATTCATGTCAACCGATCTTTTGGATTGAACAGCTCTACCTGTTTGTGTATATCACAGGGGTATAAATTTTGTGAAATTACTCACATTGCAATGGTCATTTTAATTTCAAGATTTGTCACAGTATTATAGCATAGAAATAGATTCTTTCCTTGAGAAACGTACATAACATCAATTCATGTTAATGTAAGTTTCAATTAGGGCAGAACAGTTCTTTTTATTTCCAGTACAGTGTAATATCATTCCTACAAGAAAAATAAAAATAAATAAAAAAACTCCACAACTTTCTTCTTTGCTTGGGGTTCCTTGCTTTTTAATAAACTAAGTGACTGTGTCAGGTAATCCTCTAAAATCAAAGATTCAGAGTGTGTGATTCACATACTGATTCTGACTACTACTGTCATAAAGTGCAGAAAACAATCATTAAAAAAAAAAATAAACCTGATCTATCTAACTGAAAATATAATGGTCACTAGAAGGCAGTGTCCTGGGCCCAATCTGCAGTTTCTGTTGTCACACAGATATACTGCAGATGTTTGAAAAGCAGAACTGGAGCATCATGTTTTTTGAGCCTTTAAAATTCTTAGGCGTGGTGTGGGCAAACAATACTTTAATTGAAACAATACTTCAATAGAAACAATACTTCATAATAGTCACTTTAAGATAAGGAATTTATATATTGATTCTTTTCTATAATTATTGTTGATCAGATAGTTGATTGACTTATACAAACATATTTCAGTTGCTCAATATAAAAATCAGAAAGACAGCATTTTCTTTGGAGGAACAAGTTCCATGATTTGTATTGGTTATTTAATATCACACTAAATATAACATGTACTATTCAGTTTATGAGTTAAACCACAGAAAAGACATTCCTTGGATTGCTTTGTTGGACTCCTGTGAATTACTGTTTCCCTTTCCATATTTTTTTAGGTTTTGCCTACTGTTGTTCACTTTCAGAAGTATATAGGAATGAAGGCACTTAATGGACCCACTCTTAGAAAGATTCTTCTGATGTAAAGGAAAGGAAATTTATCACACTCTTTTTGGTGTAAATGGCAGATGATGAATGCCAGGGCACAACTGAAAACAAAGTAATTTCTGAATACCCTACATTTGTCTGTGTTTTAGAAACTACATTTGATTTATTTAATTCCTGTGTGTTCTCAGCTTGGCATGCAACAATCCCCTCCCTCAAATCCCCCACTTCCCAAGATGATTAATGGTGGAGGTGCTCCTTGGATTCTTTTACATGGTATATGTCCATTCTACTGCAGCCCTCATGGCAAGTCAGGGTCACAAAGAAAATATCAAGTGCCTCACATGGAAGACTGCAATCTCCCTCTTACAATTGCTAATCTGCCTATTGTTTTTAGGAAAACAAAGAAATCATCAGAGGATGCTGACAATCTTTCAGATATTGACCAGTTTTCATTATTTTCTTTTCATTTTCATTTTCAGGTAACGCTTCTAGTAATAAAAATAATTTGATTTCTAGGCTCTAGCTATTGTCTCCCTGTTTTTGTCTGCACTCTGCTTTGAGCAGGATATGACACAGGCAGACAAGCAGATAAGTTTGGGTGATTTCTTCCTGTTGGTAGACAAAGATTTCAATGTCCGCTCTGTAATTCTTAGACATGTAAGATTGTTTCAATACTGTAAATCACATCTTGTTGATGGTTGGATGCCCTAAAATGATGGGACAATGTTGTTTTTCAGTATCTGGGCAAAACTTTGTAAGTCTGAGGTTACGGCAGATTTTGGGTAAGTCACTTGTGGCATGGTAGAGGTAATTATATATTGAAACACAATGTCCACCATTAAGCATCCCAGGGTGAATTGAAGAATATAACGGTATCTGAGTCAGTTTTCTGCCATCTCCATCTGTCCAGAAGCTTGTTGAATGTCCTACTGGAAATTCTTTCTGAAAGTGGATCTTGCCATTACTGCTTATGAATTTTCACCTCCAAAGAACTTAAATGCCCTCTATATGGGGCTGCAGGTTCGAATCCTGTAGAATAAGGACAGTATAACACCTAGCAAACTATTGAGAGAGGTAGCTTGATGAGAGGACACAAAAATCCATGCTTCATAAACTATATGTGTAGCATCCTCAACCAGTCAGGGACGTAAAACTTTTGTATACTTTTATCACCACCAAGATTTTTCAGGGCTACTGAACACCCAAGTTTTTGCAGCACGGTACTCAGCTAAAGCTGCCGATTCTACCATAGATGTTCTTTCTCCAGCCAAGAAATATGTAGCATCGCTTCCCAGTTTCATCAGTCTACCGACAAGGTGTTATCCCAGTTGCACAAATAAACATACCTTGCAGGATTCACAAAACAATTTTGGCTCCTGGAAGACTGGTTAGTCATCCCTGGTTTCAACAACTGGGAATGTTATGCTCATTATAAACTTGGTTTGCACTTGACTGACCATGTTACTGAAGAAGTGTGGAAAAGGGTCTGTTTCCCAGTGGCAGAGGGAAGGGGTGACTGGCCTGCTGTTTGAACACCTGTGACAGCAATTATAATTCTTCTGAGGATTAACCATATTGTACTTACTTAACAATCAATTACAATAATTACATTAAATCTAATTTTTTACTAAAATATTTACATTTTAATTGAAATAAGTATAATTCTGCAAACAATAGTTAGGATACACGAATTGTCACCAAATCAGAGTAAATAGAAGACGAATGTACACAGGTATCCACACAATACAAGCAGAATTCAATGACTGAGATAATCCTATTCCTCCTCCCTGCAGAAGAAATTTTCTACTGATGTATTTCCAGGTTTTTTTACTTAGGTAGACGATAATGGCATTTCACGGTTTCACTGACTAGATAAAAGTGAGAGATGGTGGTGGTAGGTATGATGGTAGAGAGAATATTCATTTAAGTAATGACAAATTACAAGGAGGTTATTGTCCCGAAGGAAACAGCTGGAGGCAGTGCTGTGTGTATCCCACCTTCCTCTGCCAGAATGCTCAATGCTCTTAATTGAGTCCAGTGTGAAAGCAGCTGAAGAGAATCAATTCCTATGCTAGAAAAGATTCTGTGATGTCAGTTTTCTAGAAGTCTTGTGCAAAAGAAAGGGAAACGCAAACTCTCAGCTACTTTAGTAATTAATTATATGACACATTCCGTACCTTTGAAGTGAATTGCTGAAAATGCATCTTGAATTGATAAAAGAAACTGCAACTGATGCAGCTTGTATGGAGAAATAAGAATCAAAATAACTGTTTACAAAATATAAATTAAGTCACAAGTGTACACAAATAAGGTCATTGAGTATTGAGCTAATTGCCACGAAAGAAAAGTTCATACTAAATGTGATATTTGCCAAATGTAGAGGTATTAGTTATGTAATTAGAACTGACAGAAAATGAGTGAACTAATTAAACTAGAGCTCCGTAAGCAATTTACCTCATTAAATGTTTTACAGTTCTACATCTGCATCAAAGTTATTTTGCGTTTAGTTTAAATAATAATAAAGGAGGGAAAATCAAGGTTAATTGGCATTTTAATAATGAGTATCTTAATTAAAATTATCTTATCTACAGAAAAGTCTTCCCCTGTAAAATGATTACAGCATGTTCTCTGTTTATTCTGCAGTTTGAAGAAGAGAATGAGAGCAAATTTGATAGATTACTTCAGTCGGAGTTCCATCATGTGTATTGATGGAAGTGTACAATACACATTTGTTATTAACCTCTTATGATCTCAATAATTGTTATTAGTAGGGAATTCTGTTCTCAGGCAATTATTTATAAAGACAGCTGTGTAATTCCAGATGGATATTCCACCAGATGGAAGAAAAATCCACTATCTCTTCATGAACACTAGATGAAAAGGGTAAAAGGTAAAGTTACACATTTGCAGAACAACTTTCCAAACCTGCTTAAACAGATGGGCTCACTGTATTGATCTTGTGACTTGCCATGACAAACGTCAAAGATGTTTTGGGTCAGATGCAGACTGCACATTTTGATATCTTTTTAGTTTCTGTGAAAGACAGTGTTTGCTTTCCAGTATCTTCTTGTTGGCCATGGATTATAGGCAGTAACACAGACGTAAGCCAGATGGTCTGCTTTACGTATCAGATGCAGAGGAACCTACTTCAGCAATTTGCAAAGTAGATCTCCATTTTTTCATATGGTTAACAGCAACTGGGGGAAAAAAATCATGATTCAGATATATAAAATGGACTCAGATTTCCATTCACATCATCTCAGCTAGGTGGCTGGTAATTCCATTTCTGTGCTTTTCCCCTCTGCTCTTGTATCTTACAAATGTACCTCCTCAAGACCTTTTCTGAAGACGACTATGGGGATGGGGAAGGGAGTGCTCCTAATTTTCCTTTTTTCACTCAAGTAATTCCCACTCTAAAAGGTGCAGTAAAGTAAATTATTCAATACACAAAAACTCATGAAAAATGTAATGCCCCATCAATTGTCTGTCATTCTGGTTTGCTGCCAATTCACCTCATGTTTTGCTTAATTTTTGTTAAATTATCTTGCTCTTTGAAGCCAAGACTGCATCTTCACGTACATATATATACATAGAGCACCATATAAAAACTACTGTACAAGAATCTAAACAATGGTGAGCAACAACATAACTGTAAATGTATTAGCTAAATGTCTGGTTTAATGGGGATCTTCAGTTATAGTGATTGTTCAGGCACATTCCCCTCTAGATCAAAAGAAAAAGGATATGGGAAATGAAGACTTATGGATGTTAATTCTTCCTTTGACTCATCAGTCTTAAACTATCAAATGCCAGTTTTCTGGCATTTTCTTGAGGTAAATTTTCCTTCTTTATACAGAAAGCAAAAACACAAAATGTAGCAGTTATTTAATTCATGTTTAGTATTACATATGAAAATAAGTGCCATGGTCACTCTTAATGGAAAAATATTCCTATGTGTGAAAAGAAAACATAAACAGTTTGGTTTTTTTTTAAAAGAGTATCGTGAGATACCACCTGCAGTCACCTATAAACCAGATAATTTGAGCTGACTTCTTAAGGATTCTGCTAGATAGACCTAACTGGAATGAAACAAAGGGAAGGATTTAACCTGCTCAAGAATCTTTGAAGTCTGTTCATTATTTGAAAAGGTTTGCTTCAAGGTAACAAGCAACAGAAGTATTCAGAGGAACCTATCTCTGTAGAAAAATTGATAGATTTGTTTTTGTTTTTTTAAAAAAGGCATTCCATTATAAATAAGAAATAATTGAGCATTCAACAATCCTTTTAATGTTATGGCACTGTAATCTGCTTCTTTAGAAGAGACAAATAGAAACAGCATAAATACATCTATTTCCAACAAGATATTCAGATGAGATCTTTCAGAAATGTTGAAAACCTTCTGAGTGGCAATCATACCTTTAAGTGTATTGACTGCAGTCCCAAGCTCAGGGTTATTCACAGATTTGCTGAGGGTGCGCTTTCTTTTCTCCAGGTCATTGATAAAGGTATTAAAGGTGATAGGTGTGACAGTAGGGTCCTTCGGCACTCCACTGTGGCTGGCCTCCAGGGACAGTAGGAATTGTTAACCCCTGCCCTGGAGCCTGATGAACCAGTCAGTTATTCACACGTCAAGTAGTCCACCTGTCTGAATGAAAGTTTTATTAGAAATCACACTAAGACAAGGTGACTTCTCAAGCAACCAAAAAGACACGTATATTAAGCGTTCAGGTTAATACAAGGAGCTTGGACTAAATTGCAAACAGTTCCTAGTTTCCACCTCCATTAAGAGGCAGGTCCTTGTCTTCATTATTCTCACAGTTCAGCAACTTTGAGCAATAATCTGCATTGTAAAGGAACATGTATACATGTATCTATTATATAGAATATATACTGTAATAACAATTTTTAATTTTTGATATACATATATATGTATATATAAAGTCATCTGTCTTTCATTCTACTTTCAAAGCCTGGCTTTGACTTTTGCTTCTATCAGAAACCCCCTTCCCCACATGAATTTCACTACAATCACAATCTCTGTCCAGGAAGACTTTCCCTTTTCTGTCCCCTAGGTGTACCCAGGTACGTATAATTAATCACTTTATTTTGCAGTAAATAGCTACTTAACAGTTTTTTCATGATATCTTGATGCAAATAATGACAAAATTCCTAGTATAAGTACTGTGATGAATTCCAGATGACACATGCTTAGGTTTGGATCTGTGTTTGGAAGATGAAGGTAAAGTTAATGAAGGCAAGTTAAATGTTCTGTTTGCTAATTGACCTTAAATTTTGAATTTAGAAAGACTGCTGTTATGCCTGTCTTGGTGGTTTAGTCAGTATTTAGCTTCTGGTATGAGGCAGAAAACAGAGGATGTACAGGTAATTCTTCTTGTTCATTATGAATTTGTGCTGGTAAAAGAAAATATGTTAATTAATGAAAACTCCACAACGAGGTCATGTTTCACTAGGCTGCAAGACTGACTCAAGGGCTGTCTGAAAGCAAATGCAGTCCCTGACTTGAGGATGAAATCATGGGGAGAGCTTGTAATTGTCTTTCTGTCTCACTGTTCCCCCACATCAAGCATTTTGGGACCACTAGAGGGACAACCTTTCTCTCAGCAGGCTGGTGGCAAGACAAAGCATTGCTTAATGAAATTCCTGTCACTTAACAAATACTTGAAAAGAAGAGTAGTTTCTAATGGTGAGGCATTCTGATCAGCTGCCTGGCAAGTGGCTAACATCGTGTACTCCAGTTCAGGCGGAAAGCCAAGAGCAGCAAAGTTTCTGCTCCCCCCTATCTATTCCTGTAAGGGGAAACTACTCTTAAAGCCATGTCCACAGGTTTTGCTGAACAGGTCTCAAAGGTATGCTAACAAATTACACTATATCTGGTATAATAATTGTCAACGCAACTGGAAAATAACAGAATTAATTCCTAGTCCTGCAAATCTGATTCATGATTATTATGTAATTAACTGTAATATTGTTTTCTAACACAGTGGGCACACCTCCCCAGACCAGCACACGCAACATGAGTCTCAGCTTGCTCTCACCTCACACTTGCTGACACTTAGGGTTACACCTCATGGAGCTGCAGTGCAGCACCCCAGCATCTCTCCCACCTTGTGCCCCAGCTTGAGCAATGCAGCTCTGGCCACACTTGGCTGAGAAGGTGTGTGCAATATGCAGTACTTGGGGCACAGAGCAGGAGGTGGTCCCAGATACTGCACAGGACATGCGGTTTGGCTCAAGAGTACTGCACTGTGTGGTGCCTGACTTCATCTTGAGCTGCAGTCACCAAAGCAGTATCTGACCATGGTGGTAAGGAGGTGCCCAACTTTTTTGCTGTTTGGTCTGCAGCATTGTCTCAAGCACTGGAGAAAACCAGAGATACCTCATTTCTTTAACACAGCCATGCTAAGTTTGGTTTTGTGGATTTTATTGTCCATGAGTCAGAACTTGACAGTAGTTTTGGTGATCCGTACAAGACGAAGAACTTTGTGCTATATGGTTCCCTTGAGACAAACAGGGGCAGGGTTTATTCTAGTAAATCAGGCTCAGCCTTAAGGGTGAAGCATCAAATGAAATCTCTGAAGAATGTTTTTCAAGAATCCCTGTTTCTTTGAGTTGCGTTTGGCTTTTGAGTAATGTTAATGTCTTTCTTCTGTGGCAGAGCTGGAGTTGGGGAGAAGTGTGTGTTTTTCTTCTTCCACAGAATAAGATCATTAGCATCCTTTGTTTATTTTAAGTAGGTACACCGAAGAGATTAAACTTGGTTTTTGAAACCTACATATCACTGACTTTTTAATCTCAATGCAACGTTATAACTAATCTACAAATGATAAAGACAGTAAATTGTTTGTTTTTCTTGCCAAATTGCTTGTTGATAAACATCTGTGATAAGACTTTAAAATATGAATACCGAGCACTGAGATACTTCCTTTGGCTGGGGAAAAAGACCTTAACAGATTTTGAAGAATAACTTTGTGATTCTTCACCACCAGCCACCAAGCACAAAAGAGATTCTTGTGAAAAGAATATAAAGCTATGTTTAAAGCACAAACATATTGTGTAGTCACTATCACACAAATGCACACACATGCACGCAGCACCACATAAAAACAGTAGAGTAGAAGTATATTAACAATTGCAAGAAATAAAATCAAATGGTGGGTGGCAAAAACAATACAAATTTTTTTCTCATTTGTTTTCTGAAGCAGTGTTCTCTTTCACTGGGGAAAAATCAGGACCGGCTCCCCACACCGCTAGCCACAATAGGGATCTCTCCATCTTGCCATCACCCACTGTCCTGTGACTGCTCACTGATTAATCTGCAGGGCTTTTAATTTACTGTAAATGGGAGGAGATACTGTTGCTAGAACACAAATTTCTCAAGAAACTTTCAAGGCACTGAAGCTGCTGTGCATGAGCAATCTCTGGTGGAAAACTAATCACAGCTACATCAGAAATTTTGTATAAAAAGCATTTTGCAAAAAGAATATAAAGCTTAGGTAATCTAATTTTGAGTTGAAATCTGCATTCATGTACAGTGAAATTTAAATGCTATAAATGCTCTTTTACATACAAACAACCATCTTTTAATCTATTAGCTTTCCTTATCACTAGAGAAGAGTGAATTTGATATGTGACTTTAAAGAAGAGCAGTGTAATGTCAAATCAAAGCAGACAGAGCTAACGTTCCCTCTCCATTTCTTCAGTTTTCTTATTTTGTGAGAAGTATGTTCATCTTCTAGGCTATTCATGATACCCAAAATGTAATTGAGAGAAACGATGAATACACAACAAATGAAAACATATCAACTCTACCTGTCTGCTTCATGGGCATCTGTTCCTGAGTATGTATGTGCAGAAAAAAATGCTGGCATGTTAAGTCTTGGTGCTACTTAATTAAAACCAATGGCATTTTCAGTTGGTTTCAGGGGAAACGAGTTCTAGTCCTTAGCAGAGTATAACCTGTGTAAGTAGAAAGAATTTGGCACTTTTAAGGATTTTAACTATTGGGTTCTCATTGACTGGAATGGGGTTCTGTTTCTAACAGGTTTGCCTGTAAGCTCTGTGAGCAAACAAATGTGCGTTTTGAACTCTGCAATGCTGGCATCTATTCATATTAAAGCATAGGAAGTTTTCTGAAGACATATTTTGGAAAATCAATTCCAATAGTTTGCTTTATGGAGATTTAAAAATAAACAGACACATGCTAAAGAAGTTGCCGTTTCTATAAGCAAAGCAATGCCTATACCTAATTGTGTCTTCTGTTTCAGCTTAAGACCATACCTGTACTAGTAAGATAAAGAGTATATTATATTTGGATGGACTTGGAACATTTCTAAGAGTTTGGAATCCACTGTTGACCTTGGCCAACTGGCACTCTCTCAAACAAGACACAGGTTGGGCTACTCCAGAAACCACTCTAAATATCTAAGTATTTCCTTGCATGTGGTTATCTTATTTTAGTGAATAGAAGAGCTAGCTAACATAGATATGGACTCGTGTGTCTACAATGTTCCTGCACAAATGTAGCCTATGTTTTGCTTCAGTTTACAAGTGAATTGCTCTAAGGGCAATGAAAAGTGAAAATTCTTTGAATAGCAACCAAGTATCAAACTTTGCCAGTCTTGTCTCTGCTGAGTCTCTCTGTCCATTGGCATTATGGGTTACCGATCATTCACAGTCACAGTGCAGTAGTCCGGCAGACCAGCATGCTGGTGACATGCTGTTGTCAAAGGGTAAATTTTAAGCAACTAAATATCCAGATTATCCCTACATAGCATCAAAAAAATATTAAGAAAGGAAGAACATATTAAATTGTTCCCTCTGCGTAAAAATCTTTGAAAAACATCTAAGTTAGTAAGCTATTGGTAATGATGCAGGTGAATTACTTTTTCCCACATGGAGCCTAGGGACTCCCTTGAATAGTGTATTGGTCACTGTGACGAACAACCAAAATGGATGCCAAATTATAAGGTCTAATAATTTATGCAGTTCAGAATGGATGGGAGAAACCTTGTTCCAGACAGGTTCCCAACTCTGTTTATGCATTTTAAATGAAACAGCTCAAAAGGCATGAGATACCTTGAAGTGCAATGGCATTAGTATTAGGACATACTTGCTCTGATTATGAGAATAAGATACCTTTATGTCTCAATGTCGTGTGAAAGCTGTGTTCCTTGTACAGTATGAAAAGCTTGCACTGCTGAATTCCAGTTTCCTTTGCTCTAATTTCCTGAGCTATACTTGTTACTATCAGAATTAGTATCTAAATACATATATAAAATTGAAAATATAAAAAAAAATAGAAAATACATACAAGTATTTTCTATTTACTCTGGCTTCACCTTTTGATCCATCTCACTAACCAAAATTCTGGGTTTTGTGCATTTTCCCATTAGGAGATAAAATTGCAGTAGCTGTGTTTTTCCTTTGATGAGATGCTTATGTAGACACTCACTACGTGCTGGAAAAACAAAGCACGAAACTAAGTGATAGCACTTTTTGAAGCAGCACTCTGCCCAAAAACCTCTTTTCATAAGTCTTCTTTACAGGCAAGTCCAACTGTTGTCTTGTAGTTAGAAACTTAGCCATTATTCTTGGCATTAAAGTAGTTAGCATTAAAGTTAGTTAGGCCTGTTAGCTATTGGCATTAGCTGAACTTCTGATACAGGGTCCTGTGCACAACCATTTTGTTATGTACTTGACCAGATGGTCGGCCTTGGGAATGTTTCTTCACAAGCATCTGGGCTAATCAGTAGAGGAACTTTTGAGAGGTTCTCATGGATAATGAGGATCCTATCCTTGAGTCATATGAGAAAGAACACCTAATCAAGGAGAGCAAGTATTGTTGTTCTTTAAAGTGAAACATCCTGGAGTATACGAGCATACGAACCTTGAGGATCCTGCCACAATTTGAAAGGTCTAGCCAAATTGGCTGAGAAGTGAAAATTCTGGGTGTCCTAAGCTGAACTACCTTCACTATCATACTAAAAGTCATGCCCATAGGCCAAGAAAATCCTTGCCCAGATGCACACTCTTTTTTTTTTTAGATGAGAATGACACATATTATAATCATATATAAATTATTAATCAATCATTGTAACTGAGAATGTGTTACCTTTTAACTTTTGTCTATAAATATGAAGAGGAAACCAGCATGGGCTGTGCAAGATTTGTTGAAATATTCCACCATGCACCCTGGCCAGAATAAAGCAATGCCTCCTCTCTAAACATAGTCCCTGTGTTTCAGGACAATCGGGACTTAAACCTCTTTTTCAGTGAACACTACCTGGGGATGTGCCTAATTCTTTTCATCAACTTTGTTACTTTCTCTACAATATAGTTTGGACATGCAAGCAGTCGCTGAACCATAACCAATGGGAAATGGTGGACTTCCATGAGCTTTTGTTTTGGGCAACAGCACATGCCTTTGTTTTCTAAAAGGGTATAATTCTTTAATTGACCAGATGAAAAGATATGCTGATGTACGTCTTTCTTTCCTGAGATACTTTGCGCAATCTGTAGCAATACCACCCTTAGAGGGGAAAAAAATGTAAACAGGAAACAAATGAAACTTGATGTCACATGGTTTCTGTGGCTTTAGGTTAAGCTCCTGTGTGGGTTTTCTGCTGTCTGTTAAGGGTGATGCTTCTGCAGGGGCAGTGTGCCTCTGACAAACGTTATAAAACTCTAATACCTTGATCTATCTGTATCTAATACCATTTTAGGCAGCCAACCAATATCTCTAGTAAACACATTTTGATTTGTAAGGAAACAATACTTGAACAAATCAGATTAAAAATGCACTGTCAAGTGATAAATATTCAAATATCTTCCTTTTACTGTTGTCTTTAGGAATATTTGGACAGATTAGCTGCCAACATATCTGATACTGATAAAAATTCACCAGTGTAAAAGAAGTACATAATCTTGCAGAAATTACAATTGCCTACAAGAAGAGTCAGACTTGCTCTGGTTCACTGGAGGGGAAAAAAAAAGGCAGAGAAACATCAAGCTTGTTAAGGTTTTTCTGTAAGAAACACTAAAAGTGCTTTTGCTTTTGCCCTTGTCGCCTCTATGGAATTGTGCACTGTTCATGTACACCACTGAGGAAAAATATGTTAACATAAAGAGGGCTGGTGAATCACAAAGGGGAATTCTTTATGTAGCTTGTTTCCATATGAAAGTAGCAACATTTGTGCATAAATGGCTTGCAGCATTTTTTATGAATTGGGCCCTAAGTGCTCATGATTGTCCTTGGTATTCAGTTTTCAGTCATTAGGTAGCGTTGAAACAACAGGAGGAAAAAAAGGAAACATTTTGTACCTGTGGTACTCACTTGGACAACACAGTTTTAGTAAAATAGCTACACTCTTTTTCCTTTTTGTTATAAATTATGCAGGGACAAAATGATGTGTGAATCAATGAAAAGGCAAATAATATATTTCTGAAACATTAATAGTCAGTGCCATACTGCAGATAAGGGGGAAAAATTGTTAGGCTGATTTTTCTATCTGATTTAAATTCACTTTCCTATCTTCACTAATCTGGCTGCTGCCTTGACAGAGTCAGATTGTGTATGGAAAAAGAGATGATGCTTCTCTCATCTCCAGGTTAATAGTGCTTTACTTTTCTTTCTTTCTCCCTTTCCTTTCTCCCTCCCTTTTCTTTCTCCCTTTCCTTTCTCCCTTTCCTTTCCTTTCCTCCTTCCTTCCCTCCCTCCCTCCCTCCATTGTTTTTTGTTGTGGGATGGGATTTTTTGAGGTTTTGGTTGGGGTTTTTTTTAACACATTATCCAACCACCAGCTTTTGCAGTAGAGTTTATTCTGAATCCAGGAAAGAGAATATTAGCTGAAAACAAAAGCCTTTTTAAGATGCATTACAAGAGTTGGGTGTGGAGGGGGGGAATGAAAAACTCATGGGTTTGTTTCATTCAAACTCCATCAAGACCCTGAACCTAAAATATATATGTTTGAAAGAAGTAGAAGGCTTTCATTAAACGTGATCCAAATAAGCAGTAGTGGTCATTCATATACTTAATAACCAGTATCTAAGCCTAAATTAGACTAGAAAATTTGGGGGGGTTGTGAATACTAATTTCTATGAATCTTAACTTTTCCTGTGTTGCTTCTAATTGTATAGTGCAAAGAGTCATAGACTTTATGTGGAAATTATGTATTTGATTGTCCTTCTATCTATATCTTTTATCACTCTTGGTTTTGATTTCCTTTCCCTTTTAAAATTGCTTTAATTTTCCTTTCTGCTTTGCTAAAAGGAACATAGCGAAAATAGAAATAAATTGCTGTAGTATTTCTAAATTATAGGTATTTGGTACCTGCTGCAAGCCTGTGGAATCATAGCAGCTAATGATCAAGTTAAACATTATCTTTAACATATTAAACTAATATCTTCAGGGAGGGATAGGTAAATCTGTTACCTGTAAAAAAGGACTAAATCCCGAGATCCATTTAGTTGTTATACCAGGAAAAATTTATCTCTAATGGAGATGGTGGTTCATAGTGAATTGTTAATATTGCAATACATGGAGTTTCTTTGGGGTACATGCGTCCAAGTACTGATAATTATAATCTGATCTTAACTCAGTGCATGTGATGAGGTCAGATATAACATCACGTAGTTGTGTATTTGTGTAACAGGCGGTTCTGTTTGAGGTCTGTGCATTCAATAAAGTGGTGTTAGTAGCCTCCCACAAGAAAAGGGCTTTTTTTAAGACTATGCTTACAAACTAAGTGCCTATGTTTTTTAGGTTGAAGGAAAAAAAATATGGTGGTAGCTATCACTAGCAGATGTAAGCACTAAAATGAATTTTAAGAGGTTATCTTCAGATTTACATTTTATTCTAGATTGAGATTAATCCAGTGTTTAAAGATTACCTGTGTAAGGATTCTTGCTTATAAACCTTCAAATTAATATCACCAGGAATTAATTTCTGACTTGTTTCTAGCAGCAGAAGTCACAGATTGTCATATGTGTGTCCCTTAGCCTGTTGCCAGCCTGCCTAGTACTGAGAGTGAACCTGACTGCTAGGCAGTGTAGATGGCTTAGTAATCAAATTGAACAAAAGAAATTCTGTCCTACGTCTATCCATCCTCTTGGGTGCATCAGTACAAGGAGGATATTTAAAGCCTTTTTTTTTTTTTTTTCCTTTGCCTTCCTTTCACTCCCAGTCCAGACAACTTACTAGCAGTCCATCAATAAGAGATTCTCCAGCAGGTTTGGGAGACAATCATGTGTAAAATGAAACAATCAACCTGATCTTCTGTGCTTCCAGGCCAGGTGTGGTAGTAGGGCTTAGAGCAGGCAAGTGTTTCCTTGGTTATCTCAGGAAGCTGTGCAGCATGGTACCCTCCACCCTTCCATGTGGCATTACCAGTAGCCCCTGTTTGGACTTGGGCTCAGTAAACTTGTGTTATTTAGCCCTATCTCACTAACAAATCTGATCACTAGAGTGTTCTGAAACTCAGTGCTGTGGGCTCCTGCTCAGAAACGGCTGCATGGTGGAAGGGGAGGAGGACATGGCGGCAAGCAAATGACAGACAGTTGTCTGTAGATCAATGTGGTGATTGTATCAATTTCAGATTCTCTACTAACAATAGGTGTCTGATTGGACACCACTGACTTTATTGGGAAGTAGATGGGATATAATACACCTTCCAGTGCATTAGTTGTTTCTGCTGATTGGATGAAGGATAAATTTCACATGGAGGACAGTTTGAGTCCCATCATTCTCACAATTACGTTGAACACCAGCTAAAAGTGTCCTGTTGCTGCTGCACTTTACAGCAGCAAATTAGAAGGATTTTCCTAATGCATTTCCTCACCGTAGTCTGTGCAGCATCATTCTGCAATAAACTGAGAACTGGGTCAAAACATCTCACTGTTCTTAATTCCAATAATTCCATGTAAAGGGTAATCATTTTCTCTAGAAAAAGAAAAGGACAATAGAAAGAATAAACAGAACAGTAGGACTTGTGGAAATGGAACAAACAAATTAAATGTTAAGAAGCTTTTATTACAGTAAATCTTGTTTTATTCCAAAAGACAGCAATGTAAAGTATGTAGTGAAAATAGCCATAAAACAAATCATCACCCTCTTAATCCCATAACCTTACCCCCCATATGAATTTTAACAGTACCAGATTATCTGGACCACCTCCCTTTGTTTGAACGACTGACTTAAATCTGTGCAGAAACTAATGGGTGAGATTTTTCGTTACTGTTTTGAAGATTCAGCTCTGTAAAATGTTGGAAGCCTCTTCTAATGATCCAGTAATGGAAAGGAAAGCTGGGGGGGGGCAGACAGCCAACAAAATCCCACAGTTTGCTGAAAAACATGTTATTTGTCTTCCACAGACTTAAAGCTTTGCAAGTTAGTGTTGCTGGCTCAGGGCCAGACGGCATAGTACCTTTTAGAGTCACACCCTAAGACCCCCAGTTCATCAAGGTACTTAAGCATTTGTCTGATGTTCAGTACATGAAGAATACAAGTTAAATTGGAGTTTAATTATGTGATTAACTCAATTTATTTAACATTCTAAGCAGAGCATATAAACAGACCGTGTAAATAAAGGGCGGAAGAGTTACTTTCAAGAGTAATTCAATAGCTGTTAAATATTTTCTATATGGTTCATGAATTGTGTGGCCTCATGTATTTACCTTTTAATTGTTCAAGACTATTGGGATTCCAAAAACAAACAACAGAGAACTAATCTGATCTAAGGAGCTTTCCAAGGAACATTTTTATCATTTATCAAGCCCCCTTTGCTCTGTTAGACTTCACCAAATGACAAGGCTATTTTCAAGCCATAAACCCCCATGCCCCATGCAGTTATGGCATGCAACCAAAGAAGTCTGGAGGAGAAAATGAAGTCATAATTAACAACAGCTGCTCACGCCTAGCATTTCCAAATAACATGCAAAAATTTTCTTTTTTTTTTTTTTTTTCCAAAATCCAGAACCAACCAAGACCCTAATGATTTATCTTCTGGGGAAAAAGAGGAAGGCTCACACCAGTCTCTGGGAGTCTCTTTGTTGTCCAAGCAGTGCAGGAACCTCTCATCACAGTTTCTTTGATAGAGGTTTCACTGTTGTTTGCTTGTTACATTCAGTGACCAAAATCAAAGCAAAATGACAGTAATTTGCTTTACTCACATATTGTTATTAGTTTGGTGCAAGGCTTTGTCATCAAAGCAAATGGCAGTGTTCTGTCCTTTAGAGGTTAATATTAAAATATAGAATGGAATGATCATGTTTTATTGGCTTAGCCTTTCCCTGCACTGCTTATAAAAACAGACAGTGCTTTAAAATGTCTCACTAATGCTCATTTTCCTGAGGGTGGAGTTGACCTCAAGTAGTTTACAACTTGGCTGTTAGTTAAGACTAATTAACTTTGACTTTGTTGTTAGAATAGCCTAATCTGCAGTTTCATCTTAAAGGAGTCAAAGAAATAGTACATTCAAATTAAACATTGGAAATGGTGAGTGCTTATATGTTGGCTATATAAGGAGGTCTTTCCTCCACAGTCTTCATCTCCATCTTCCTAAAAATGTTTGTGGTTTCACACACTTTTACAATTCTTTTTAACCTGGTCCAGAACTCTTCAACAGGGAAAAACGGTCTTTGTAGCTTGCATGCCTTATCTGCTTATTTCCACCTCTTGTGAGTAAGCAATACAATTTCATTTTAAGCAGCCTGACTCATATGAAATAGTTATTTTTCTTAAAATGCTACAGCTTAATGCTTCTAAACAAAAAGCATTGTGCTAAAAACTAAATTTGCAATACTTTTTAATTGTATCATTAATCCTTTACATACTCTTTCTGTGGGCCTTCCTTATAACATTATCACTCTGTAAGAGTAAGCCATATTTTATTGTTGAAAACATTATTTTAATTTAAGCCAGAGGAATGGAGGGTCTTGTGTTTTAATTATGCTAAAATTACCAAAGTGACCTTATCATACCACTCATACAAAAGAAATAATTTGCATTAGACAGTAACTTTTGTGTAAACAATTGTCTTTAATAGCAAAATAACATACGCTGAGAGTGTATAATAGCCATGAAAGTGGTCTTAATGTAATGTTCAGCTTTAATATATCAATTAGATCACTACATTAAGCATTATTTTAACTTAAGTAAAAGTTAAATAATTCACTTTTAAAGAATAATGGCAATAAACTCTAAATTGCTCTCTTTAAAAGTTTGTTTTATTTGAACTTGCATCTTTACAATTAACATTAAGTGAAAAACAATTTAGGAACTTATTGGCATGACATTAGTATTCCAAATTAATTCTTTTACTTTTGTTGTAGTGGAAACCAAAAAAATCAAACTTCTGAAGTTCTGTGTTTACATTCAGATCCCACAAAGACTTTGGGACAAACTGACTACCGTTATAAAGTGCACACACTACATTCACAGATCTTGAACCTGTCATTCATAATGTCACGTTTTCCTAAGATAGCATCGAATAGTGCTAAAAAAAAGTATTAAAATAGTTTTATTAAAGCTATTTTATGAAATCTTGGGCTAGACTAAAATCACAAACTGCATATACTGTGAATGAAGCTGGACCAATGTAGTCTAGCAAACCTCCCTCACTGAATGGGTCACGTTTGCAAGCTTTGCTGTCTGATGCACACTTACCCACAAAATAACACAGAAGTCAGCTGTAATTTCAGCCTCATGGTGGCCTGATCACTGTCCACAAAGTTGTTGATTTGTGCATAAGCCTTTCATCCAACAAACTCTCTCTCTGCACAAGCAGCGATGCTCAAAAACCTTCCCCTTTTCTGCCCAGCTGCTGCAGCTGGTCTCCCTGGGATCTTTCTCTCTACTCAGCTGAGGTTAAGTGCATACTTCAGTGTCTTTGTGCGTATTCGTGAAGTGGGAGCATATACCTTCTGACCCTAAAGAAAGGGGAGCAAAGGTAATGCCAGCAGTGGGGTGAGAGGTATGTACAATCAGGCAAATATGCTCAAGTCACGCTGGCTGCCACTCTGCCATTAACAGGGAGATAAAAGGGAGGTCTGGGAAGGAGAGGCTCAGCGCGGCTCTCCTGGTTCCCCCCAGGTTGCTCTGAGGCTGCAGTGACATTACTGTGATGCAGTTCCCAGGGGCACTGACTCTGTGCTGCTCTCAAGGACTGCTTCCCTCAGCCTGACTGCCAGAGGTGGTCTCTTCTCCCTGCTCTCTCCGAGGCAGGCAGAGCTGAGCAAGCTGCAGTTTGTTGTGCAGCCTTAAATAAGAACACCCTATGCCCTGGCCCCTCCTCTCAGGAGGAAATTCGCTCTATTCACCTGATGAATATCAAGTAAATCCTAAGACTGTGACCTGTGGCATAAATGGGATTTTAGTGTACAGGCCAAGATGTTTGCCAATGCTTTTGCATAAATCTGCATTGCATTCTTTTTGCAGTAAGACATTCCATGCAATGTTTGTGATCAACACATGTTATTCCGTAATATCTTTGCCTACCTGGAGGGTGACATGTAGATGTGTTTAAGGTTATATAATTTAACACTTTTGCGGTTTAATTTTTCACTTTGTCTTATTGTCTGTCTTTGGTTTTTTCTTGACAGTGTGCCTGCAGGAAATATTTTCCTGTTGCATGCATTTTGACATTCCCAGTGATCTGTTATACTAACTGTCAGCAGCTGGAATTACTCATCAATTATTATTTTTTTTCTCATCCCTGTTCTTCAGGTAGTCTTTTCTGCTTGTAACACATTTCTCAGCAAGTATGATCAGGCCTTCAGTAAAAGAAGGTGCAATGCTGGCTCTTCAAAGCCAAATTCTTCTCATTTAAACACTGAAATGCTGTAGATCAGTTTAATTTTATGGAGTTATTTTCTTTATTTTTTTTAAGTGGAACAAAGCAGAATTTACACTGTAGTAAATGCACTAAGAAAGGGTATTGCATAGGAAGGTCTCTTTCTGTGCTCTTTCAGCCTCCTATTTAAACAGTTGTAACTGTGTTTTACAGAAAGGCACTAAACTCTTTCAGTGAGAACATGCAGGCTTGACAAAGGGGAAATATTGTGGTTGTTCCAATTGCTCAAGAAAGGTTGGTAGCAATGTGTTTCTCGTCCAAATGAACAGAGGTAAGTGCTGCTTACCAAAATTCAGGGAGATTGAGTGTCGTCATGGGCATTTTTAATTCAAGTACTGCAAGGTTTAAAAAAAAACAAAAACAAAAACAAAAACAAAAACAACAAAACCAATGTACTGCAATGTGATTCAAGGAAACAGATTCAGGGAATGTACCTTTGAGAGCCAAATGTGACTCATCGCATTTGAGATTCCCTTTTCTCTCTTCTAAAGAAGAAAGTACGGTTGTTGGGTAACTTATGGTCCTACCGAATTTTTTTAGGTGCTTTATTCTAGATTTCCACTGGGCAATGAGACATATAAGTTTTCTTATACCCGGACATTTCAGTCTGCCTAGGCACCTAGGTATAGTATGGACATAACCCCAGTTTTAACCACTGCCGGGGGGGAGGGGGGGGGGAAGTTGCTTTTCTGTGGGAGACTCTAGGTTGGAACTGCATTGCAGAGGGGAAACTAGAACAGTTTGCGTATGGTTAATGTGTAAGTGGTATAGAATAATTACAGAATCTTATTTGCTAAATATACCTTCAAGTTTGCTGAATAGACTAAAGCTGTTTCTGCAACCATGCAAACTTTCTGCTGAATATGTGAAAAGGGTACCTGCTCCTTAGTCCTGAATCAAAGTCAGAGAAATGAGGTTTACTGTCTGCCAATAGCATAGAATAAAGCTTTTCAGTTTACTGCTTTAATGTGGCCAACTGCCAGTCAGTCACCAAATTCTGCTCGCTATTTTAACAACATTATTTTAACAAAGCACTCGTAACAGAAATAATTGTGATACTTGACAGTGAAGAAATCTTCTAATGACCATCTGCCAAAAGAGTCTTATACAGCAGGAGATAAATCTCTTCCAAAACTTCAGTATTTTCTGAACTTTTAACGCTTCGCAGTGAAACTCCTAGTGAGTCTTACCCTGGTAGCTTCATAGAATACTGTGACTGGGAAAAAAAAACTTGGTTATGATATGCCACCTGCAACACTTGAAGAGGGAAAAATTTATTTCAAAGTCTTGGTAGCTATTGTTGTCTTGAAAGGTGTGGTTTGATGATTGCAGAGCAAGTGTTCCACTTCCATTATTTTTTTTTCATATCAGATCTGGAAGATAAAAATAAATTAAAATCTGCAATTTTATTTTTTTTCTCTTAACCCATTTGAACACGAGGCAGCTTAGAAATATTTGTGAAGAAAAGTAGTCTGTCCCAGGGCTGCACAGTTCGTCTTGTGGCATGTTTACAGACAGCCTACTTCTTTCTTGTGAAAAATGGTAAATTTAAACATATAGAAAGAAAACCCAAAAGAATGTCACTAAGGTGGCAAAGGAGAAAATCTGACATTAAATCCTAATCACAGTAGACTTGGAGAGGTTTTTAAACTGATTTAACTAAGTTTTAGGATTTCTCAGTGACAAACTCAAGATTACAGGGAGAGAGTGTAAGGGCTTTGAGCCAAGTGACTTTGTGTTGCTTGGTGATGTAGCATTACAGAGCAGCAGTGAAACTACTGAAAAACAAAGGTGTTAAAAAAGTAACTGCAGCGTATCTTTTCATCAGTTTGTTTTACTGTTTGAATTAAGCTTAAGCAAGCTACTGCTCACACTAATTAAATTAACTTAAAGATATATAACAAGTTCCCTACGTGAACATGGTAGATCTTACTGCTACTGACTTCTCCAAGCTTGCGGGCACATCATCTTCAAGGTGTCTAAACCTAGAAAGACCTTCACATTTGAATAGGTTTTAATATGTTAATAGAAAAAAGAAATATTGTTTGTTTATTGTCAAGATACACATAAACTTGTAATCAAGTTTTTTATGCCAACAGGGTTGTGGGTGTGGACAGGCAATTTATCACCAGTGATACAAAAGTTGCTGTATGATATTGTGCTTCAAATAAGCTGAATGCTAATGTTTGACCTTCCTTTTACGGAAACCTTGAAAATTAAAAGCAGTGATGACTGCTACATCTGTAGCCTTACATTGCTGCCTCTTCTCTCTAGATAAACACTGGCTCTCGACCTCAGGTTGTCACCTGTCAAAGGTAGAATTTCAGTTCTTCCAAGTTTTAGAGAAGGACCTGTGTACAACAGCCCACTTACGCTCAATGTTTTTGTACCTACTGGAGAGATGCATTTCTTTTTTCTACTTAGAGAGGTATCAGTGCTATAAAATGGCCAACAAAGTCTTGTAAAACAAGTGAAAAACAAGAATTTGGAAAATTAAATTCAACATTAATTTTGTTCCACAGAATGATGAGACAAATGGAAAGCCTGGGTAGTCATTACTAGCAGTCTTTAGTGTAAGATGTAAAGGGCATTTAATTAGTTTAACAGAAGGTAGGCTCAGAACAAGTTATCAGGTTTTTTTCATGCGGTGTATTGGGACTCTGCTTTTGTTATGGCGGTTAAAGGTCTGTGTAGATTCAAAGGAATGGAGGAGGGGTGACAGCCAAGCAATGGAAGACAAAGCTGTGGAAGGATTGTAACACCTGACCCTATCCATAAGCCACTTGTATTTGAAAGGTGCTTTAGGCAAAATATCATGTACATTCACACTCTTACATTCTTTCCTAGGCATCCCTAGGCAAAGGCTACTGGCCTAGATCGTTCCTTGGACTGAAATACACACTATTGTCATGTTTCATAACATCTTCAGTATAATTAGGAAAATGTAAGTCAAGATTTACCTTATCATGCATGTGAAGCATAAGCAGCTAGGCCTTTATAAAAACAAACAAAAATCTTGTTTCTGGGATACTACCAGAGGTTCCCTCATCACAACCATCTTTGGTACAAATCAAGTCATGCTTTATTAGATCTACTTCATTTTTATGCCATATTATTTTTCTTGAAGGAATATAATATTGGCTAGTTTTTATACAAGAATCTTCTTTCTTTGTGGGAAAGAAGGGCTAAGGCTTGGAGTTTTCCTTGAAAGGATGTAATGTTACCTTACTAGTACCTGTTACATCATAAATTGGGCAGTTTTCCTCAAATGCATATGGAGTAGAAATGCTTTCAGGAAGCAGTCTAATCCACATTATATATCCACTTAGTTCAGTATAAAGAGTCAGCAGGTAGTATTAGATGCCAACTATATGCTCAGAGTCCAGCACAAGAAGCTTTCTCCTCTGGGTGCACTTGGTGATGCAAATAACAGGACTGGCCCCAGAGTGCCCAGCGTGAAAGTAGAGAAGTTGGCACAAGAGGCACTGTCTTGGTGGGCAGGTCCTTCAGCAGGTCAGGAGTCATTTAAAAGGGAACAATCTCCCTCACCTTTCCCTCTATTTCTGCACTTTAAAGTAAGGTACTGCAGCTAGGTATGCAAGCATTGTAGAGCTAGAAGAAAAGCAGGCAAGAGCATTTGCACTCTGGTGGGGGCTCTCAGTTGACCAGGTGCACAGGTAGGCACTACAGCATTTGGTACAGCTTAGATGTCTGCTCAGACATATGTTCTCTCTGCTCTGTTGCTGCAAGGATTGGGATCAGACTCTTCTGTATATATTTAGGGATTCTTTTTTTTTGTATTTTTAGGTTGTAACTTCTTAAAACTGAATAAATGAAGAGGCCCTGTACAACATTTAGTGCTATTCATACTTACGTTTAAAGTCATAGAACTACTCCTAATACAGAAAAGCATTATAGCTATAAATCAAGTCTTAGACTTATGCATGTATGTTTTCAATGGGTTTGCTTCCTGCGAATGTTAAATTACATGATCAACCAGCAGAGAACTGTACTGTTGCTTTAAGAAGAAATACCAAACATATCCTCCATGACACCTTATTTCTGAAGCAAAAGGAGCCTCAGCAGTAGCCTGATACATCTCTCATGTTTCAGAGAGGAAAAGTGAGTTGCATACTGTTGAAGAAGAACAGCTCCAGGCCGTCCTCTCCTAGAAACCCTGGCCCGCTCACACCCTACTTGTGCAAACTGGTGTGGAGCAGGTTTCTGCTTTGTCCTCCTGGACAGTCCTGGTGACAGTAGGGCCTTCTTGTGACCCTGCAAAACACTGGACAGTCCTCCTGCACCCGATGTACAGTTGGAGGCCATTGCACTCAAAAATACTTTCTCTGGACAGCCCTTTCTTTACGTAAAATCCTCTAAGAGAAAAGCACATCTTTGGCACAGAAAGATTTCTGTGTTTTCTGTGTCTGGACATTCGGTATGCATGACAGGAGAAAACAGCAGCAGAAACTCATCGTGATCTTGGATAACACCAAATACAAATCAAACAGTTTTAAATATTTCTGAATCCGAAGGAACTTGGCCTTTGTGACCCAACTTTTCACAGATGCTTCCAGATACTAATTTCAATGGTGTAATTTCTTTTTTTTTTTGAAATATCTAATAGTTGGCACAATTGCAGTTCAGTTTAATGATGTTCTTAAAGGACACATCAAAACTGACAAATGACAAAACATGAGCTCTTCTTCAAATATGTCTGTCAGTGTATAAACCAGTATCCTATAGGAAACCAAACACTTTCCCTGCCTGATTTCTACAAGATGCATCACAGGTCACGCACTATCTTTAAGTGTCTGATGTAGAATATGGTGTGCCTGCCATGATTTTAAGAGATTGTTCTTGAGAAATGCAGCCATTGGTTGATTGCCGTGTTCGAGGGCTCTTCACTTTTTATTTCTGAGACTGAAAAAGTCCTTCATTTCTTTACAGACTGACTGTAGGGGTCCCCTGCACTCTTCTGCATGTATGAAGAAGTTCTCATCCTGTCCATCCTACTAATCTTCTTCTAGCTGCAAGGGATTGACCCCCAAACTATTCAAGGATATTTGTGTCATGGTCACATTTGACGAGAAATGAAGATAGAAAGTCAGTGAAGTACTCCAGCAATCAGAGGTCTTCACAGCTTGCCGAACAACAAACTCTCTGCTAAAAGGATGGCAGGTGCTTGAAGATCGAACTGGAGGCATCACAAACATGCATGCTCAAGCAGCAGTCGCTGTCTCACACTGCTTAAAGATCAAGCGGAGGCAAGCAAAGGCTACTCTCCAGCTGTAAATAGGCATTCATCAAAAAACCACCTTGGTCACCCTAATGAACTCTATAACTAGGAGGGGGTTAAACATAAGCATTTATAAGTTGTAGACATACACTTTCCATGAGAACTGGGAGATTTGGTCTTTTAGTATGTTTAATTTCTGACATACTGCTTCCACGTCTCTAGTTGTAACAGCAAAAAGACCACTCTGATGCAATGGCAGGTCAACATATTAGCACCTTTCTTGTTCATATAAGTATGTCTTCCTGATGGCTCTTTTCCTTATTCCTCAGCAGAGGCTACTCATGCCCTTGTCTCCTTTATATTCTTTGAAGAGCACCTTGTCTAGACTTCAGGTCTTTTCTCAAGACTTAGGTCTATCACGTGCTGCTTGTAACTGTACTTGTAAATTTTCTTGTAGCAAGTGGTATCATAGTTTAAACATGAGTTTGGTAAAACACTTGTGCAGAGGAAGACGGCTTAAAATATTATTTTTTATCTGAATGCTAACCTTGATTCATGTGAATAGCTACAGCACTGAAAATACCATGACTTCTGTAGTGAATCTATAGTATCTTACAATAAAGTACACCACAAAATGTATTTGGGATGTTATTTACTACCTTCTCTAGTTAATGAACAGAGCATAGCGCAGATGATAGTTATCATATCTGCATATCTTTACAAAACTAGAAAATTTTTAACTGACTTCTTTAAATATGAAGAACAGAAATCTGTCTGGGTTTCACGCATAATGTCGAGATTCGAAATAGAGGCATTTACTTACTACTCAGCTTTGTTTTGTTTTGTGAACTTATGTTGCTCCGTGTTATTATGATTAGGTGAAGGCACAGTCTATCTGTGAAGTAGCATTAATTGTCACTGGTGGCACTGCTATGTGGGAAGAGAGGCTACAGCTGTCTTGCCTCTGGTGGTTCGTCTGCATTTGATTAAGGTTCTCCTGCCTGTGACCTGCCTGCTGGGAAGATGGAACCAGGCTCTTGGCAGCCTGATGGTAGCACAAAAGACAGATGAAACAAGACAAGTTCAGGCTGGACTGAACTCCCCGCTACAGGGGCAGTCCAGAGTGGAGCAGGTTCCCCAGAGAGGCTGTGGGGTCTGCATCCTCAGAGGTTTTCAAGATCAGGCCCAAAAAAACCCTGAGTCACATGGTCCAACCTCCCCAGTAATGGTGTTCTCAGTAGAAGGTTGAATTGGACACCTCCTGACTTCCTCTCCAACTTCACTTATTTCATGTTAGAAGGACAATAGTAAGAGACCTTCCTCCTCCCACAGAAGCAGTGACATAACGACTGAAGAAGAAGGAACTGTTCCACATGGCAACTCCCACACTTCATTAGCACTCGAGACAAAGCTTTCAGATCAGTCCTTTCCTGTGAACATTCAGAACAGACAGAAGGCTCCACAACTTCACTTGCTAGGTTCAGCCTAGTTCCCTGGACAATTTGAAAATTTAGTGCATTTTCAAAAGGAGAACTTTTCACATAAGACTGTACTTTGATGCTTTGGGCTACACTGGCATTTCTAAGCAGCATTTTTGTGGAACAGTATAATTGGATGATGGATTGAGATTTGTTGAATGACCAATATTTATATTGAGTATATATAAATAATGTAATACAGAATACTAAAAAGTTAGTGCTATGAAAATTTGTATGTATATCAGACTGGTATGAAAGGATAACACTCAGGGAAAAACAAATACATAAATGAGGAATTCAATGTTACTTCACTTTTAAAAACTAATTTAATTACCTGAAAATACATTTTTATTTTAAGTGTAAAAATTATGACACATACAAACTATGTATTTATGTATATTAAACCAAAGCGCACCTGCTAATTAAGGAACTCTTTAGTCTCCTGTGAAGACAATTTGACAAGCATCACAAATCATGCTCTGTTGCATTTCAGTCAATATCCTGAGTGCCCAGTGCCCTACAGATTGTGAAAAAGTGTGTATATATTGTAAAAGCAATGAACAGTTCTCCTGAGGTGCTGTGTACCTACAGGTCCTGCTGGAGTCATAGTTTTGTTTCTTCAGGTCATCCTGCAAGGCACACATCTCTGAAATATTATTAATTCTTAAACCTCATTTTCTATGATTGTTTTGAAGTGTTTCTTACGTCTTCCACAGCCATGATGTTAAAAAAAAAAAAAAAAAAAAAGTAAAGCTGAAAGATTAGATCACTAGGAAAAATATTTTTGTGCTTCCATATGGCTCTTCTAGAGAATGGCAGTATATTGCATAAATGTATTTGGTGTTCGAGGTAGGGACAGAAAATCACAAAGCAGCTAATACAGTGTTTATTGTCTTAACACTTTTCTAGTTGAAATAACAAAAGCTTTTTTTTTTTCTTTCAAAAGACCAATATTTAGAGGGTGTTGATTTATGTAAATCAATAATTTATCAACTTGTTCTCTTTCTCCACTGCCAACCAGATGCTTCTAGCTTTGCACTGCCAGACAATGTCAGCTGCAAAGCATAATGGCCTTGTGCTTCATGTAGAAATAAGAACATAAATATTTAAAAAATCCTGCTACAGGAAGTGAGGGGGAGTTAGGGTGGGGGTGAGAGATTTTTCTGGTTTACTGCGAGAGCAATGCAGGTCTACATATTTTATGGTCTGGTTTTATCAGAAGTGGAGGCAGGGACATTTCAGTCTGATTTTTATCTCCTAACAAGACTGACAGACCCAAGTCTTTTCATGGCAATTTGTTGAAGACATCTGGTGAAGCTTTCTAGGGGATGAACACACAGCAGAGTGTTCCTCTGGTATCAGTTGGCATGGCAACTAGTAAAAGACTATTCAACATCCATAGGTTTCAAAAACGTTGAAGCCTAGTTGAAAATCCATTTGGGCTCCTATCTGCAAAATTCTCCTTTTGAAAATGCACTAAATCCTTTTTTCAGGGAACTAGACTGAACAAGTAAGTACAATTGTGGAGCCTTCTGTCTCAAATAATTTCCAAAGCACAGTATTAATGATTCCAGGAAGCAGAGGCCTGAGATGATAGACAGTATTACTGGCACTGTACAAAACAGAATATTACCAGAAGGCTGGTAAAGACTGCTGAAGCCTGGGGGTAGTGCAGGGAAAGATGAGATGAGACAGAGGGGAGGGAAAAATGCTGTTATCAAAGTTTAATACAGTAATTATCATGAGTCACCACAGGCAAATGACTGATTATACTTCATCATTACATATTGTTAAGTAATATAAAGTTTATTCTATACAAGGCACTCCACTCCCTACTTGGCAAGGTCATATCACTCGAACACACCCAACAGCTAAACAATATATGTTGTTTATTTAAAAAGACTGACATAGGAAAAAATGTCTTGAAAAGCAGTGTTCACACCTCCTGCACAAAAAACAAGTAAATTGTCTTTGATGGATAAGTTTGTGAATATTGAGAAGAGAAAGAATTTACCACCCTGGGTGTTGTCCTCCCATAGGCATTAGTCTAATCTCTGCAATGACTGTGCAGAATACGCATTTTGGAAACAGATTTATTTGTAGTTTGCTTTTTTTTCTGCAACCTGTCCCTTCACAAACACAGTGGTTTAACAGCTGTACCAACTCTGTAGATTTACTTGCTAGATTTAAAATGGTTTACATAATGGAGTTCAAAGGCTGATTAGCACACTATAGTTGGAGCTGTAACCAGAGAACCACATGGAAGATAAGTGTGGATCATCACAAGGTGTAAGCTTAGTTATGGAAACATGATATTCCTTCATTTCTTTCATGCTGATGTATACAAAATAGGAACAGAAAGCAGTTAGTAGAGATAGTCTAGGACAGAAAACCCCTGTATACACACTTTGCAACTATTACAGCAGGACTATAGGGAGACCTTTTCACAGGTCAGAGGGCTGTGGAATATTTACTGTCTGTAGCTTGTGTCTTCTTTTCAGGAAAAAAGTATGGTGATACACCTCTGAAATGCAGGATAATCACACAGTTGAGGACTGCTGATGTCAGTGTACTTGGGACTATACACTAAATCAGCAAAACAGGAATTACTGTAGGGAGAGTGTGTGTGTTTGTGTTTGTCCATGTGTATATATCAGTGCTTATATTTGCTTTTGTGCATGTATTTTTGTCTGTTCCTAAATTATATAGGATCTGGGGGAATTTTTTTGTGTGATACACTTTCTCCTTGAGTATAAACTTAAAAAAAATAAAAGAAATTGGTTACTAAGTCTGTGTTCAAAACGCTGAGCTTGACTATACGGTTTCCCCTTTTCTTGGACCTCCTTAGGAGACCAGATCTAAACCTTAACAAGGGTTATCCGGGTTAAATACAATTGCAGTAAACCGTACAGCAATGGGTAACCTGGCTCTAATTAAAGTTAAAACTTCTTCCTCTTCCCCACCCCCAAAAACTTAGTCTGTGATCTTTTCAAATTTATAGCAGGGAATAAAATAGAATTCCTGCTCAACCCCCAAATTATTACTATATATTCTTCTTGGCTGTGATAAAGTGACAAATATATATGCATTTATATATAACTTAAAAACTTGCAGTTGAAGCACAAAGTTCATCTTTTTTTCCACTAATGAAGTGACATTTGCTATCCTAATATTGCTGTTCTGTAAGTTAATATGGATTGTTTAAGTGAGATCCCTCTTCAATCAGACATCCAGTCTCCAGTGTCTCACTTCACATTTTTGGATCTATGTAGGTGGTTCATAAGAGATGGATTCAGTCTATAACTACTTGTTATTGAAAGAGTTCTCTAGCAGTGAGTTCCTTTATTAACCATAAATTTGGCAGAAATGGTTATTTTGATGCTTTCTTAGTTGGATCAACCACATACATACAAGATCATGTGTGTATGAGTGGAACAGTCAAGGGTTGGTGCTACCAACCATATTGACGTATATTTTAGCAGCAAAGGAGCAATGGCTACGGGTACCGCTTGGATCAGGCTCCAGGACATGTAATTTTGGGAAGTAGTGAAGGCTGGCATAGACATTCACAGAATCACAGAATGGTTGAGGTTGGAAGGACCTCTAGAGTTTGCCCGATCCAACCCCTCCACTGACGCAGAGTCCCCTACATCCATTTGGCTTGGACCATGTCCAGGTGTCTTTTGAAGATCTCCAAGGATGAAGACTCTACAGTCTCTCTGGGTAACTTGTTCCAGTGCTTAGCCACCCTCACAGGTAAAAAGTGTTTTCTGATGTTTACACAGAACCTCCTGTGTTTCAGCTTGTGCCTGTTGCCTCTTGTCCTGTCGCTGGGCATCACTGAAAAGTGTCTGGCTCCTTCTTTTTTCATTCTCCCTCAGACTTTTGTATACATTAATAAGATTCCCTCTTTCATATTCATTGCTCCTAGAGGCTGTGATCCTCTTTTTTCTTCTGAGGGGCACGTATTTCCTTACTTTTTAATTCAGTGAGAAGAAGCCTGCTTGCATTTACAATATTTAGTTATTTTTAAGGTCCAATACTTAGTAAGCACTCTGTATGAACACTGAGATCAGTATAACTGAAGCTAGCCCTGTCATAGATCCAGGAGAAGCTGATGACAAGAACTTCAAAATGTTTAGTCACTATGTTATGGGAATGTCTGCAGAGGTTTTTCTTCTGTTTCATTTGGGGCAGTAAAATATCTTTTAGGCAGCAATGGTTTTGAGCCTTGATTAGGTCCTCATGTGCCACAGCATTTCCAGTAAGTGGATAGATGGTGATCTAAAGTGAATCCAATTAGGTGTAATTTTATCTTTTTTTTGTGTGTGTGTGCCTTTAACATTATCGGTATAAATTCCATAACAAGGAGAAAACACCTTATTTTCCCACTATATACCTGCTTTCTTGGTAAAGTAAATCAATTTATACATCTTTTCAAGATGTTGTGTTTTGAAGAAACAAGTACGTTATTCCAAATCAAATCATGAACACCGTAGGCTTCAGCCTCCACGGATGTGTAGACAGCCCACCTGTAGTAATTAGATTACAGTACGTACAGGTAGATATCTGTTCAGTTACAGTTCACTTGATCACATCTTGTCCTCTGCATGAAAATATCAGCACATTTTTATGAGTGCAAGTGTAAGGAGTCTGTTACACCAATTTGAATTCCTTGTTAGCCCAAAAAATACTAAAACTTTGGGCAGGCCCTAATTAAAGGGGGAAAAAAAGGCACAGGATCATCTAGTTCCATGCCTGATTTGGAGATTAAACTTCATTCTCCCTTTTTGATGTTCTGCTATGTCAAGTGGTTGACTGCACTTCAGAAAAGGGATCCCGGTTTTAGTCTTTCTACCTACAGTGTACATTGAAGTATTAGATTAAATTTTGATGCAAGCTTTCTTTCAAGATATGCCTACTGCAATCCTTGAGCTGGGTCCCCTAAGTGAAAAATTATACTCAGTATTAAATATCTAGGTTTTTTTTTTTTATATTTCTTACTATTTTCATATGCTTCATTCTAAGAGTCCATCTATTTATTTCATTTAATACATAAATAAATGGGACCTTTACATTGCTGCTTGTGCGTGTTGCTAGGATTCTTCGCTACTAATGTATGAAAACAGATTTCTCTGTCTTGGACTATTTTCCTGGGAGCACTAAACGCCACAGATATCAAACAAGTTGAATGACCTGTTGTGTTATTATTGCAGAGCCTTAATAAATCGCCTCTAAGGTGTTGCCTATTTTTACCTCGGTTTCCCCAATTGTAAGCAATGCTGCTCTATCACTAAAGAAGTAGCAAAATGGTTATTGTTTAATTATTTAAACATTTCTGACTTGATAATAATTTTTTTCAGAAACATTAAAATTATATGTCACCTTTAGACATCTTAATTTTGATTGGTTGCTGATTAATAACTGAAGTAACTAGCTTTCAACATAAAGCATACAGGTTACTTAAAATAAATTGTATTTGCAGAATATCCATTATCTAATCATGTGTGATTTAAGAAAATGATTTAGAAGAGCAAGCAGACTTAAACAAGAATGACCCCCCTAAAAAAACCCTTCCTCTACAGATGGTGATTTCCAACCAATCATGGCAGAGAGAAGCTATTACTTTATTCTACAATAAAGGGAATACTTGAAGATTAAAGAAAAGTGAATGATATAACTCACTCCAGTGACTTCTTCCCAGCTTACTCCCCCAGATGCAACTGGTCTCCTTTTTAAACCCAGATTTCATTTTTAATTAACACATATCAAGCTGTCCTTAACCTGTTTTCAACACAATACTCCCAGTCACACTTTAAACTTCAGTTATCCTTTAATAAAAATAAGCTGTGTTAAGATCTCAGCCAGCTCAGGCAGTCACATACACTCATTGTTTTCTGTTCCAAATCAGAAAATTGTTCTGTATAATAAATCTTTTTTCACCGTGACCCTTTGTAACATGTTAATTGAAAAGCTTAGGACTGACGGACTCAAAGTGCTGTGTGATCACTTAGGCTATATTGCGGCCCTGAGGCTTACAACCAGACCTAATGTCAGAAACTGTCTGAAGTAAAATTTTGCCATGGAGCCTGACGGGTTTTGGGGGGCCAGATCACCCAAAACCAGGCAGAGCCAAAGCCCTCGCTCCATTTGTGGATTTGGCTTTAAAGCTATGTCAAGGGAAGGCTCAGACGTCTAAGGCAGAACTGAAATATCCAAAACAAAACTTGCAAACTAAAAAAACCCTCATTCTGTGTAATCATAGAAATGGTTAAGCCCATCAGGTTTCTTTTTGATTTTTTTGATTGGTGATTATGGCTCATAACTACCACCAGGAACTCAATACCTGTGTCCTGATTGGGATCCAGTATCTAGGTCTTCTTTAGGGTAATTTTCATGTAAAAAGGTAGATCTGCCACACCGAAGCTCTTCAGCAAAATGTTAATCAGCTTATACTAATGATAAACACTGATTCAGAACTACCCCAAGAATACCCTTTTTTGATACATTGGCCTCAGGCAGTTGAGCTGGCCAAGCAGACGCTTAAAGCATTTAGAAACCTGGAGTAGTGGAGGCAAAATTTTGCATCAAACAACTTAAATTTCTCAGCTTCACCAAAGGCCTGCTCAGGCACAGAAGTCCTGTACTGGGTGTTTTAACAACTTCTTGACCTGGAAAAGTGGCATCTTAAAATTAGGACATTATAAGGAAACATTTATTACTGTCATTGCTATTGCTACTAGCAATAGATTTTGCTTAGTTATGCAAATATGCTATATTTTAAACACAGTGCAACTTGATTTGAAGCAGCTGCTTTTAATTCCTGCAAATGCATGAGATACCATTTATCATAATAATATACTATATCTTAAAATTATGTTGAAATTACATATTCTTCCCCAGTGTTTATCACCAGTATCATTCTACTATTTTTAACACTCAATGCTGCAAGATAATCACAAAGTACTTTAATTTGGGAAAGTCACAGAAAAGAATAGATAAATGCACACTAAGGGTCATCAGCTGTTGAAAGCCTAAACTACAGAAACACAAACTAAAATTAAAGTATACTTTTTTAATAGAACTTTTTGAATGGAAAAACTACAAAGAAGTGTGGCAAATTCATAATCACCTGATGCCAATATGTCAACAATGACTTTTTTGTTTTCTATGTTCTTTCCACTGCCCTCCAAATGTGTGCTAACCCTTATCCAGCTATTAGCTAGATAAAAAGTTCTGTGTCCTACACAAGGCATGAAGACAAATTAGATACGGCTACCAGTCATTATTATACATATATAAGAGTTTATGCCTAGAAGATATGGTTTAATTAATACAATACCTAATTTTAGGTGCCTGTGGTGTTATTTAAGCCATATATTGTGGCTCCTAAGTTGGATCTGGATGCCTACTTTGGTAATGAAGTTCCAGAGTGACAAATAATTCAGATACAGTTCCTAGGGCTGCCAGAGACCAAGGGACATTCATGAGATTGTGACTAAGATTAAAGAAGGTGTATGTTATTCCTCTGTTGTGATTTAACCCCAGCCATCAGTTGCTGATGATTAAGGAAGTTCTAGGAAAAGGGAAACAGTTTAATCTCAAAACTCTTTGAATTTTACTTTACCTTCAGTAGCAACAATTTTTGTGCGGTAATCCTGAAAGATCTGGCATTGCATATTCAGCAAGTCAAAGTGTTCAATAAGTGCATTAACTTCAAGATGATATTTTTTACTAGAGCGGCATAAAGACCATGTTTGCGAAGAAAAAATAATTCAAGCAACAACAAGCGTAATAACCTGACCTCAATAATGTGCAAAGCTTTACAGAGTCAAAAAAAAAAAAAAAGAAAAAAAAAATAGAATAAGAATAAATGTTGGAAGATTAATGGAAAATGGGATGAAATGCAAAACATCTTTGTCAAAGGTAGAGCATGTCAGATTAACCCTGTTATCCTAGGTTTTAAATGGCAGTTGACAGAGGAAATGTGTTCTGTGTAGTCAGTCTAGATTTCACTAAAGCATTTGATAGGGTGCCACATGGGAAATTACCAATTGAATTTGATAATAGGGGGCTAGTACGAGAACTTTTAAAGCAGATAGAATGAGCTAAGTGGGAGGTGATAATGGATTATGCTGCAAAGGGAATTACTAACTTGGACAAAGGTAATGTCATGAATAACCTAATGACCCATTTTGAGACCAGTCTTATTAAATACTTCCTTTAATGCTGTGGACAAAACCATATTGCTAATGATGGTTTCTGACTAATTTTGCAGGACATCATCAATACAGGACTGTATTGGACTATTATATGGGAAAAATAACATGATGAATAGGATGATAGAGATGGAATTAGTTGCATTGTCACAGGAAACCTGAGGACATACACATTTTCAGAAAGGTGATTGCACTAGAGAAAGTGTAGAGAACAGCAAACAGAACTATATGTTTTTAAAAATGAAATATTGTAAGTTTGGAAATGGAGACCAGCAAGGCTGATTTTGAGGACCTGGTGGCCAGACTGTTCATCTTCAGTGCAATTTAGTTTGGGCTGTCTCTAGTCTGGTCTTATGGATTGAATGTTCATTTTTGTCAGAGAACATTAGATGTTCTCAGGAGTGCATACTTGGGTTTTCTTGCAACCTAAAAAACATGCAGTCGGCATACTCCACAAAAGCACTGCAATAAAAAACAAAGCACAATCAGCAGGGACAAACAGTTTGCTTCAAATGTACATTCCTGGTCTAAAAAAATATTAAAAGAACTCATCTTACATATGCACAGAGGATTATATTTATTTCCTTTAAATACAAAGGAAAGTGAATGCAGAAACTTAGTTGAAAAATGGATATTCACACAAAAAGAAGTTGGTATAAAGTGGATAAAAAAGCAATCTTAGAGTACATGTAATTTGCTAATTATCTGTCTGAAAAAACTTAGGTTAAAACTAGTTCAGAAGACATAGAGATAGTCCGAAGTCATTTCAGATCACATCATGAATCCTGCTTTAAAGTTCTGTGAAGTTCATCAGTCATGACCTCTGGAAAAAGGAAACAGAAAATCTGGTGACTTCATTACGGCAGGAATACACCAAAGCTGGCCTGTTTCAGATAATTCTTGATTTTATTTTTTTTTTTCTTCGAATTAGTACAGAAGAATGTGACTGTGGGTGAAAAGTAAATGGTAATTAAAAAGCAAAGGGTAACTGTTAACAAACTGCTGAATCTTTTGGTCTGTTGAACTCTGTCTTTTAAATCAAAAATATTTTAATTGTTTCTTTGCTGTCATTATTTTGAAGAATCTAAGTTTGATATGCTGGAGACTTGTAGGATAAAAAAAGATAGACCAGATTCATTATACTGTTACTCAAGACAGGAAGGATTCTTTAGCTGAGGAGAAGAGTGACAAAATTTTGTTCATAGAGCATATTTGTCTTGAAGTATTTGGAGGAAAACTTATTAATTAGAGGCCATGCACAGACTTTATCTGTGCTACCTGAAATGTAGGAAAAGTGCCCATGAGCAAATCTACTTTCCCAATATGTTACCAATATACAATAAATGCATGTATCTACGTATTGCACATAATAACTGTATACAGCTACTACGCATGTTATCGCTGTGCACTCTTTTTGCTGTGGTCAATTTATATTTCATATCTTTTACCTAGGGATTTGTTCTTGGGAGAAAAGGACTACTCAGTCCATTAGCTGCTCTGAATTTATGATGATAAATCCCTTGATGTTCAGCCATGACAGGAATTACTCTGCTCTAATGAGTAATAAATGTGGATAAGTCATGTGTCCCTATGGATTTCTTGGCCAGAAATTACATTTAGAAGAAGGCTAATTGTCTAAAATTTATCCAAATTCAATACAAATTTTATTGCTGCTAATTGCCTTTCCAGGTTTTGCAGCATTAAAGATATTTAAATGTATTTGTCATAGCACTTTTGTGCGTATGTAATCCTTAAGAATAGTACCAACTGCCATCGTATTTAGGCATTTCAACTATTTCTGTAATTCAGCACTAAATCATTATGACTTGGAACACAATTTTCCATTGTTAATACCATAGCAGATCATGTTTTTAAAATTGTGTTAATGTTTCTGTCATAAAAAGTGTCTTTACTATGCTTGTTTTGTAGTCCTGACATGCTTTAATTGCCATGGCAGTGTTATAAGCAGGAGATACTGTAATCAGATGACACCTGCTAGTGCCACTAGACTTAAGGTTCTGTCAGCATTACCGTGATAGACCACACTTTTCAGGTGTTTTCATGTCAAATGGTATAATTCACTCTGTGCTTGAACTGTAGCACAGAAGGCCTCGTAGTTTTAAGCTCTGCATAAGTATTATATGAGGCGAAGAGATTATTATTATAGTGCTAACAATGTATGCAGGATTGACAGCAGATGCTGCCATACTAGACTCTCTGTTCCCAAGATGCAGCTCCCAAGGCCCTTGCAAACACTGTATTTCACATAAGTGCTATTGTTTAGGACTACTGTTTATTGTAAAAAATAAAAGCTACTATGTGCTCAAGAAAGATAGTTCTATTAGGCCGTAGGATCATTGTCTGTTTCACAAGTATGTTCGCTGCGTACTAGAGAGAATGTGGAAAACCTATTGTAGGAAGTCTGTTGAAATTAGGGTCACCAATATTCTGTAATACACTGAACTTAAACTTTATGCTTTTGAAATCATGCTTTCACTCAATTTTATGGCATAGTTCTGTGCAGTCAAAGGAAACATGAAAACTTTCCAATACATGGATTTTTACTGCACTAAAAACATCAACGCACCAAATCAATTAAATTAGGAGAGGTTCACGTTTTTACTGCTATTATTGCTATTCTGTTAAAATTGGGAAGGGTTGGAGTTTTTTCCTTTTTTAGTTGGCAGCCTTTGACCTTGCTGTAGAAATGGTTGTTACGAGATAGAACTGACCAATTTGCTGACAGAATTGTTTTCTTGCAGAGGTCAGGAATGGGCCTGGTTTCTTGACATTCTGACCTCCTAAACTAAGAGAAAGGAGTACAGAAACTCAGGCACTGAAAACAGGGAATGAGTTACTGGAAGGGACACACCTTTTGGGGGGATATTCAGGTTATGTGTCAAGATTTCACTTCTTCCAGTCTAAATTATGGTCAAAGTCTATGTGGTTAAGCAAAACTGAAGATGGTGAAGAGGGAGGAATAAAGGATGAGTTACAAAGTAGTGAAGAGTGGTGTGCTGCAACCTCTGTGAAAGAGGAGGGCAGAGGCAGAGCCATAGACAGACCCTTCCCTTCCTATTCCCAAGTGCTCGTGCCTTGACGAGTCGTGTCCCAAACTTCTCATCTTCCAGTGCATCTGGCCATTCGGGCTGTCTTCTACCACTCACTTATGCCCCTATTTGGGGATGCAGCTAGCTTTACTGTGTAGCTGTTTTTGAGAAGTCGTCATCTTTGACCTGTTCTCATAACCCCTCAGGTGACATCAAACTGAAGAGGTAAGTTGTCCTACCACGAGCATTGCCAAGCTGATTTCCTTTCCCGCTGATTGTGGAGTGCTCAACTGGGCTTTGTTTCAACAAATAAATAAAGTTTCATTCAAAACATGGGAGAGTCCCTATCTGGTTGTTCCATTGAAGTAAACAGTACTTGCTTGCATGCTTAAGAATTGGAGTTTGTTAATCTAGAGAATGAAAGACGGAAAGGAAGCATGATAACAGTCTTCAAGTATGCAAATGCCATCGTGAAAAGGAAGGGAATAATCTGTTTGCCATGTCTGCAACATATAGTACAAAGAGTAATAGGTTTACATTTCAGCAAGAAAGAATGTTGGATGTGAAGAGAAGCTTTTGAATACCAAGAATAATGAAGCATGGGGATAGATAGGGGAGGCTGTGGGTTCTCCATCATCTGAGTACCCTGGTGTAAAATGATCCTATTTTAGGGAAAAGGAGATGGCCTAGATAATCCCTTCTGGCGTCTTTCACCCTTTTTACTCACTTTTTTTCCTCTGCAGCATGAAGAAAAATTGTTTAGAAATTTGTATGCAACAAATGATACCTAAAGGTTCTTGAAACGTGGGCATTTGAACCAAATATACACAAAAAGCCATATTTTCCCGGTACCTTCATTCCCAAATGCTTCTGTTCTTTCCATTGATGAAAAACAAGGCTGTTCCCATTGGCTGATTACTGACAATATGCAGTGAGAACTTTTAGTTAAAAATCATTGTCAAAATATCTCAATCTCAGTGATTAAAAAGGTGCAGGTGTGCTCTGTGTAACTATGGGATGAATAATAACTACCCTATTTATATTCTGTTTTTGTACTTGTTTAGAATTTTTCAGCCAAGGTTCTGTATCTGACCACAATTCTTTTTAACAATAACGAACTTCTTGTAGTATTCCTATGCCTTCAGCCTTCTGCTTGCAATCTGTTCAAAATTCTGCCTCTTGTTTAATTTATTACTGTTTCTGCTACTCTCATATTACCCTTTAGTCAGGCAACAGCATTGGCTACCTCTAAAGCTGAGAATCAACTTCAAAATTTTATTGTTAACATTAAAGGCTCTTCAAACCTTTTCCCCTTTCTATTTGTGAAATCTGGTTCATGTTTATGGCCCCTCTCATAATTTATGTTTGGCTTCTGACCTGTTTCTCCTCCATCCCTACCCTTTGCTGTGTCAAAATATCAGGCTTCTCCTCAATTAACACTGCTATTTTGGAAGCCTTTCCCTTTATAGAATTCTACAGTTGAATCTTTCAGACTGTTTACCTTAAAAGTAAAACTTTTTCTGTTGCTTTCTGTGAGAATACTATTGAGAGGTATATTTTATGCCCTATCGTGCCATTTGGCTTTGTTATTTTGCTGTACTCTGATATTTAAGGGTCAGATGTTATTGCACAACAAAGTAGTTATGTTTTTGAACATTCAGCTTATACTGTTTTAGTTCTCATCATCCATAATTGTAACTGAATTCCCAGGAATGACACATATGGATACAATAACATAATTATTGTCCTGGAGTTGTAAATGTCCTGTCATATGATAATACCTACAAAACTGAGGATTGAAGGATTATCAGTTGGAAAAAAAAAAAAAAAAGTCTAATTTATCATCATTCACCATAAGCACACAGTGAAAACCAAGAAAGGAAATAGTATTTAGTCCCTAAGTGATGATTATGACTGGCACAGGTTGCCCAGAGAGGCGGCAGATGTGCCATCCCTGGAACCATTCCAAGTCAGGTTGGATGGATCTCTGAGCAACCTGATCCAGTGGAACAAGTCCCTGCTCATTCCCTTCCAACCCAAACTATTTTACGATTCTATGATTCTATGATGATATATGACAGCAGAGCTAAAGTAGAATGCTAAGAAACCTTAACACTTATTTAATTATTTTTTAATAAATTTCCAAGTTGCTTTATAAATCAGTTTACATTCAGGCTATTGGTCAACAGGGAAAGTTGCAGTGGACTGGCTATGAGCTCTGAACTGGATGTAGTTCTCAGCAACAGAGGTTTGTATGCTTTCTTCAAGGGCATGGGCTAAAGATAATTGTGTACTGTAAAAAGGCTGTGGCAGTTCTATGCCGTGCTCATGTGTCTCTGCCTGCCTTGCCTTTTCTTGCAAATGCAACCCTCTGCTGACAGAGGTCATGGTGGCTTCTCCTCAGCCCCCATCCTATCTCATTTCTTTTTTTTTATGTTTGTTGGTTTTGGGGTTTGGGTTTTTTTTTGCGGCAACAGTATCATATCCTGGGGTGTCATCTTGGGAATGGTAAAACTCAGTTTTGTTTACGTTACTAAAAAGTTGTCAGACTGTGGCAACTTGTTTATTTTTCTTTCCCTTTTTCAAAGATTAGGTTTTTGAAGGACTTCACCCTGCACTATTTTAAAGCCATGGAGAGCTTTAACAGTGACACTGTACTAGGGGTTGACTCCAACAGAACCTCATCCCGTGCATTACCCTGAAGCCACTTAAGTTTCAATAGCTTTAAAATGCTTAATACCATTCTGTCCTCGAGGGTAGTTGGCACAGAGAAGCAGTATCATTAAGACTGCTCCAAAACACATAGGCCACATGTAAACAATCTAACAGAAGAAGCGCATAGCCTAGCTCGTGACCCACAACTGGAAATTTCTTGGCAGAATGATAGCTTTTCTGGAACAAAAAGTCACTTTGTCTATTAGGGAGTCATGCAGTGCATCAGGCAGACCCGTGGGGTGTGGTGGGTCATGCTGAGTGTCCCATGTCCTCAGTCTTTGCACACCTGCACATTGCTGCAGACTTGTTCTGGTCTGGTCCCGTGAACATGAATGCTGGTCAGGGATTAGACAGCATGAGGTTCACTTCTGGGGGTCAGCTTTTGCGAGAAGACAGTCCAGTTTACATGCCCTGAGACAGCTCCACAATGCAAACCAGGACACAGTCAATGGGAACAACTAGAAGAGTCACTTCAAAAGTTTTCTCCCCATCTACACTAAAGCACTAATGTAGACAATCCCAAACTTGGGATGATTTTAGCAGTTTAACTAGATAAGTGTTCAAGTTTTAGTACTTGGAAGTACGTCTGGGGACTTTGCTAGCATTCAGTTCATTTTTCCAAAATTTTTCTTCTACTTTGTGATGTCCCAAGCCATTCCACAAGTGAATGTAACGGGAAGCAGCTGTACACTGGAAACCTCACAATATCTGAACACATCATAGCCAGTAAAACCTAGAGCTGCATGGCAACAGGATTGCTGGGTGGTCTATCTAAACCTGTTAGAAATGCACTGATGCAGCAGCCTCTTTCTTAAATGAGTTCCTCATTCAGACCACAAGAGCAACACGTGCTTCTTTTCTTGATAGTGAGATTTTTTTTTTTATGAATATTCAGTGGTGGAAAGATTGAGAGTATTAGAAATTCCCTGAAACTGTTCATAAATCTACAGAATAGAACCAGTATACATAAAACTTCATGAATATGTGAGCAAATAAAGTCATTTTTATTAGCTCTTGAATTATCTTGAATAGGTCATAGTGAAGTAAATGTTTCATCTTTTTTTCCAACTTATGTTCAATAATTTGATCTCATTGAAACAGGTTTTTGTGCCTGTATTACTCAAAATCTAAATTGTGATTTTTTGAACATGAAAAAAATGTGGATTAATGTTATAGTTTAGTTGCTCAATATTATGTATAATTCAGGTCTTTAGCTTGGACTATACATTACATGGTCCAAGTATATTTTTCCTGAATCTTCTGATAGATGCATTTAAATTGAGATATTTTAAAAATTATTCTGCCTTCTTAAGATAACCATTACTCTTTTCCCATGATCCCCACCCTGATTGCACAAAATGCAGTCTTAAAAAAACAGTAGAAAATCATGCAGCAAGTCAAAGCATTTTATATGTTTTGAAAAGTTTGAGTAAAACCAGAATATTTACTAATCAAAACTTCATAATTTGAAAACTAAATTTAATTTTGTTCTGATTTGTATTAAATAAAATAATATAAACAGTTCAGAGTGAATTTATTAAATGACAATTCTGGTCTCCTTTAACATACATTATTGTTTTTTCCTTGAGAGAAAACCATTTCCCTTTAATCTCTGTAATATAGGTAATCTATACATTGCAGGCTTGCAAAGAATTTCTTAAAAATAATTTAAATGTACTAAAGTAATGTGAGGCCTGATCTTGACTTCCACAAGAGGACATCTCGTTATTTATACTGAAATAAACTGGCCCAGTATTTTTGTTCACAACTATAAATGTGGTATGGTGAGAGGTCTGTCAAAACTGTGATAATGGGTTTAAAACATGTCTGTACACTTTGGAGCTGTTTGCATGTGTTGAGTAGGAGCATAGATATAAAAGGTTGAGTAGATACAATGATTTACCTGATTTCAGCAGTAATTTCTTAGCTTTATAATGCTGCAAGTGGTGCTGTAAACATGTCTCTGTCACGGAAAATTTGTAAGAAATTGCAGTGATTGGCAAAGCAAATATTATTGTTATTGCCATATTTAACATGAATGGGTGGCTCTGAGTATAAAACAGTCTCCAGTGCAACAGTTAAGTAAAAACAAATACACAGTCAAGTTGCTTGAAATGTTTTCTGGTTCCTTGTGATTTTCCACTTTAATCAAAAGGTGAACTAAATAAGTACTTCAATCGAGTCTGAGGCTGCAGATAAGCCCTTGTTTTTGATAAAATCTGGGCCACAATATTGAATCTGAAACCATATTGTTTAGTATATTTGACTGAACCTTGGCCATTGACATCATATGTGCTTATCTGTGTCCCAATTTTCTAATCTGTTCACTGAGCTATTATTTACCTGTTTTACAAAATGTTAAGTCTGAATTAATTGAGACAGGATTTTGGCCTTTCCTCATATGGCTGTGGGATTAGAACAAGGAAGCAACGAGTTCTGCTGGTATCCACCTCGTCATCTCTGAAACCAAAATACAAGTGTACATATACTCAGCATGAAGGTCACATCCCCAGAAGAAGAACGATGCTAAAGGCTGCCTGGGGACCTTTCAGAACACCATTGTTTGTTCCTGCACGCTCTGAGCAGCTCTGGAGTCTAGGGACTCTGGGGCAGCTTTTAATATTTGTCCAATCCTTGGTGATCGTCGATTAAAAACACTACGTGCATTAAATCTTCTGCAGTTATCCACACACACAGCTCTGCAGCCACTAAGAATTTAATCTTAATAAAGACTTTGAGAAGAGAAATGTTATGTGCGCAGTGCATATGGTGGAGTCCTTCCTGGCATGCAGTGGATGGCAGGCTGGCGAGCTTCCCAGTTACAGACCTACCCTCCTCCTGTCCATTTCCCTGTTGGATTTCAGGGGTTCAGTTTATGATTCTGGAGGGAGTTTTGTGTGAGTAGTGAACGATTCCTACAAATGAAAAATAACACAGGTAATACTCCAAGTTGCCCACTTTCCAGAGGTGCTGGAGGAGTGTTGTGAGCACGATTCCCACACTTGGCAGGATCTGTTCATCCCTCCAGGGGATCCTCCTGCCTATGTCTTTACAGCATCCTTCCTACTCCAAAGTGTTCAGTCCCTAAACGGTTGTTTTGCACGACTTAAAATTGCGCATCTAATCTCTTTTTTTTCATATGTATAAGGACTTCCAACAGCTTAGAAATTGTAATTGGCATTTGAGACTAGGAAGATTTGTATCTTTTCAGAAATGTGCAGATGTTATTTGAATAAATATTTTTATTTTACAGAACGCTCTTCTACATTTAAAAAAAATATTCTGATACGTCGTATGATCATTCATTATCTTTGATCTGAAGCCTTTGAACACTGGTCTGCAAAGTCAGTACAGTAATTTTATTGTGTCACGAGAGTCCTTGTTGCAGAGGAAGGTAATAACGAATCTTGTTACACCCACAATTACTATCACCAATGGAAAAGAGCTTGGCTGGGTAGCTGAAGCATGGCTGATGTGTCCCCAAGATGTCTGATTGCGATAATGGCTCCAGGTGACAGTTAGCAGATGGCACGAGTTAAAGAAACATTCAACTGCTTGCAGCAGAGCTGTGTAGAAGAACCCATGCTTTCAGCTGCTTAGTTTGCTTCTAATTAAATCTTTCTCACTTGAGCCAGGTAACAGACTGTTAACTTCTTGAGTCTGCAGAGAGTTTCATTGGGTAGCTCAGAGGGGCGAACCGTTGCATTATAAAAGGAAGATAAAGAATGTAAATTCTGACGATTTGAAAGTCACTCTTAGCTGATTTAGTACTGCCCTACCTAAAACCAGCAAGCTGTTATGCACGTTTTGCAGTTCCAAGCTACTGCTAACAAATAGCATAGGTCACAAATACCTCTGCCCGACTGTCAGACCCTCCATTTTTAATCCTTCAGTTTGTAGTGCACTTATGTTGAATAAAAAAAAAAAAATCAACATATGTAATAACATAAATCGAATAGAATAGAATATAGAATATACATTAAGTATATTCATAGCATATAGAAAGCCTATTAAAAAAGGTATTTTCACCACATACAGACTCCCGCTGAATGTGAGGCCCCACACACCTCAGAAGAAAAGGCAGAGAGGCAGGAGGGGAACAGAAATGAGTGATGAGTCTTTATTTCAGGGTTTGGGTTACTGAGTAAGGAGGGGGGCTTTAAAGCCTTCACATCCTTTCCACGTAGGAGTCTGTTCACAGGAAGGAGAGAGACCGAGTGTGTTACTTACACAAGGTCCCAATAAGGACCTTGTGCACCCAAGGGGCTGCCCTGCTCCTCTGTGCAGCAGCTTTGAGTCATGCTGGGCAGAAGGGACTAGATTTCCTGGAAAGCCAACGTTTTCCAGGTAAACTCCATGGAAGATGGGCTTTTCACTAGGTGCTACCTTCATTTACTCTAATGAACTTTGGGTGCTACCGTCTTTTACTCTAATGAACTTTAGGTGCTAGGACATGGCATTGTTTTTTGGGAGGAATAGAGGGAGATGCGTTGAAACTTAAAAAAATTGAGTACCCTGAGTAATCCATCTGAATTTGGTCCACACTCCCCAACAGGAAAAATGATACCATTCTATCTTTCATCCATTTTTAAATTCTGAAGAGTTTAGTGTTTTTTAGTGAAGCAAATCTAGACAACTTGTTCTTGGCTGGTATCTTTTTATGTTGATGCTTGCAAAAAATTCACAGATGTCACAACTGGATTAGTTAAAACACACTGAATCCCTCTGAACATTTTTGTTGCGAATTAAAGGCCATAGACACACACATAATTTATTGATGATCCACAGTAACTTTTTATGTGGTTAATTTAGCCAGTGGTTCTTTGTTAAGCCCTGAGATGACCCTGTATTTGCCATGTATGTGGTACAGACTGCTGACATATGGTAACTGAACCCTTCATGGCTTCAGTCTGATTTAGTTTACTTCCCTTTGGGGGTGAAGTAACCTAACTGAACTACCACCACCTTAGGTGCACACACACATATTATTTCAGTTCAACTAATTAATTTTAATGTGATTTCACTTATTTTCTTAATTTAGACTAATATTTTCCAAATGTCTCCATACAGACAATTCTTAAGCTAGACCGAGTCTTATCTTACATGCAGTTCTGGGGGTTTGGTGGTGTTTTCTTTCCCCCAAAATTTTGTCTTTGTATTTTCTCTTCCCAACTGTGGATAGTTTCTTCATCACTCTCAAAGGCTGAGTTCCTTACATAAATCACCCAGGTGTCCATATTTCTCTTTTATCTGGCATAGGCACGGCATACAGTCTCTACTGGTTTTGAACTGGTGTAAAAACAAAGGTTACATTGTTGATTTGGAATATTTTTGTAAATGCTTTTGATAAGGTTGTGCCAGGCTCGGCTCTATGTAATCTGCAATGTGTATATTGCTCAATTTAGTTACACAGAAAAAAAATATCTTTCATTTCAAAACTGACTTCTGGTTTTCACACTTGCTGGCTTTCAATATTTGTGTTATTGATCAGTAAACCCATAATCTTGTACATCATGCTTGTCATCTTGTCACATGCTTACACATATATGTGTGTATGTCTGTATGTAACAGATGTTAGGAACTAATGCCACTTTTATCTAAAATTTACTACCATATGCTAATAGATGTTGTATCCCTAATTAAATTTCTTTTCCTACACTCACATTCTTCTTCAATACTTTATGAATCCTTCCCTTTTTTGTAATTCTGTTATTGGCCTCCCTTTAAAAACTTCCACAAATGTTTCCATATTTCTTATGAGTGCAGCTAGGAAATGCGGGCTGCTGCTTGATGAAATTTGAGGTAATTTAAAAAAAAAAAACAACAACAACAAAAAAAAACCCTTAAAGAGAATGAGCAAAATAAATTGAGTGCTAATCATACTTCCACATTTTTTTCACATTTTCCTGCATACTCCAGATGTAAATGTATATGAGGAAGCTCAGACATTTGTTGGTGAGATCTTATTGTATATTAACCAAATCTCTCTTGTTGAGAAATATATTCAATTGATAGCATAGTTCTTCACTATAAAATGGACCCAGTGAGTTTGAGGTTCCAGTATACTTCACAAACTGCTCCACTTCAGGTATCCAATAGCATAAATGTTCCTGTGCAGAAAACGTTGGAGGAGTGGGTCTGTTCAAGGAGCCCACAGGCACCGAGCTCCTGTGCGGCCAGCCCTGTGCGCTCCTGCGTGCTCTCAAGGGCACTCCAGCACTGATGAGTCTCCCAGGGCTCTTCAAGCACTGATAATTTGCCCAGCCACTTGAGGCACTGACACAGAGCTGCCTGCTTGGCATGTCTACAGGACAAATGTGCTTCAGAGGCTGAAAAAAATAACAAGAAAAATAGTCATTAACCATGCCTTACCCCATATGTATTGCACCAGGAAGGTATAGATGCCGGCTTAAAGATTGGAATAAGAAAAAAGAAATTATTTTGTCACTTAATTGCAAGAATAGTGTCAAAAGATTCTAGAAATAAACTAGGTGTGAAAGGAAAGTCCTAAATTGCGAGCGGAGAAATGACAAGGACCTCCATTTTCCTGACAACTTCCTTGGGGAAAGGGAATTGTTCTAAGGATGGGTTAGGCAGCGCTGACAGCTTGTCTGTCTGATTTGAGCAAAGCACAGTGCCTCATTCATCTTGATTTTCTCTATACTTTTTTTCTCAGTGAAATAATTAGCAGAAATGCTTATTTCCATATAGTAGTGGTCAGATGACTTAAAAGAAAAAGAAGGAAGACATTCCTATTTTAAAAGCAAGAGATCAAATACTGTTAGCAGAATACAGACTAAATTCATCCTGAAAATACAGGCTTGCAGTTAATATTGCCTCAAAATTTAGCTTGTTTATTGAAATCTATGATCTTGTCGTATTTGTTTTCTTCCCTGAACACTTAATGAAGCGTAACAAAATTCAACTCCAGGGTCTCAATACGCATTGCAATTAAGTAATTAACTGAAGATAGGACAATGGAATTCTGAAAGTTTGTTTGTTAAAAAACAAGTTTACATTGAAGATAACTTGCCCTATAAAATTAATTGTAGCAAGATTTGATACTGTAGACACAAACACAATAACGACTTGTGACATGCTGACAGCCACAACTTTTGATTGTAGCATGGATATGGATATCAGACTTCACTAACTTCATCTGAATATGGAGTATTCTTAAAACTGTAGGTATACATTACTCATTAAGTTTGTTCAGCAAATGAGTACATTTGAATTCATTTCAGAGCTTGTTGAAAAATAAAATAAATTCTGGGTGGTATTTTTTCAAGAGCCCTTGACTTTGGAACTTGATTCTTCCATTGATCCCAAAAGTTAGTTGGCCCTAGGTCACCCTGCAAGACAAATTTATTGCCTTCTCCTGCCTGAAGAAATCTCTTAGGAGTGAAGTGGAGTCTGTGCTCCCATTGTGAAGGATTACTAGGTTCACATCAGATTTTACTGATATTTCTCAAAGTTTAAGTGTATGAATCCAAGAGCTTAGTATCACATTTTACAAATCAGTCAATTAAACACTACGCTGATTAACATATTTTTCTTTAGTGAGGCACACATTATTATCAGGAACTTGGATTGATCTGACAAGTGGTTGGACTTTATTTTCTTTTTAGTTACTTTCTAGCTCAATTCTTCTAAGTCTGCTCTCATTAGGAGCATACTAGTCTCTTTTCAATAGGTGTAATTTAATAGTATTTTGTTTGGTTGTGCTGTAGGCTATGTGTTCTTTGATGAGAACAGATTTGTAACTTCTATATAGAGCTAATTGGATTTCTTGATTATCTCGCTGAAGTTAACCAAAATGACCTTACCGCAAAGTCAAAGCCTGAAAGGTTTTCTTTCAGAAATAATACTCTTTTCTTCCTGATAACTGTGTATTGCTTCAAGTTGGCTAAATATTCTTTTTTTTTTTCTTTTTATGTTGTTTCCCTGAAGTGCATCTGTCTTCTATTCAGAGGTACATCTCTCCTGTCACATTTTCAAAAAACATAAGAGTATTTCTGGATTATAAATCATTTGAAATGAGAAGTAATCTAGTGTGCATATGAAGCAAATACTTTAAATGGATTTTAGCCTAGAAGGCATTTTTTTAAAAATGGCTTAAACAAGCCTGACATAATACTTATAAGACAGGAAAATATTATTAGTTGATGTCATACATGAAGTGAGACACAGGGACAAGTGCAGAAGAGGATTTTTGAAAGTACTTATTAGCATTGGCTGGTTTCCACTGAAATTAATCATTGAGTTTGGTGTATGCAGAATTAGGTCTTTTTCGCAGTTCGATCATACATGACTGTAGCAGGATCATAGCATAGGATGAGTCCTGGAAAAAAGAATAATCCGGCTATATTGATTAAAACTGACCCCTGAGAAAGACAATCAGATACCTTCCCACCCACCTCTGTGGAGGTAGATGACATTTTAATACATTTTTCATGATAGTTTTCCTGTGTTGGTTTATGTTACATGTTTAATTCACTTTTTTCAAGTTCCACATTGAAAGAGTCTTTCAAATTCATTGGCAAATGTGCTCATTCATATGCCTCCTTCAGAAACATCCATATGAGTATGTTGCTCAGAACAGGTTGAGATTAAACTTGGTAAATATAGGAATGAGATAACTTGCCAGAGAAAACAGGACTTGATGACCCTGCAGTCCCTTGCTGCTTTGGTTTCTACAAACCTGTAAATACTAATTTCCTTTTCCTGTTTATAAATGCCAGTTGTTCACTGAAAATTGTGATTTTGGTTACATTTATTTGCTTTCAAGACTGTGAAAAGCGTACAGGCATGGTTTAAAAAAACACTTAAATAAACTTGAGGAGCCTGCTCACCTGCTTGGATTGTATCATTATGTTACCTGACATAGAGTTACAGAGATTGCCAGCTGAGTAATATTGGAATATCCCAGAAAAGGGGTCACACCATAGCATATAGACCTGAGTTGTGATGTTGGAACTGTTGGTAGCTGTTTCTGGGTCTTGTTTTGTTTGGGCTTAGGGTGTCCTTGTGTTTAGTGTGGATCAGAAGATCTGGCCATGGCCCTGCCTCAAAAGGCCATCTGTCATCTGGAGACCAGGGGAGCGCAACAGCATCTTGCAGTCCCTCTGAGGTGCATATGCAGTACAAGGAGCTGCGGGATTCGTGGTATTCAAGCAGTGACACAGCATCTACACCCACTGCAGATCCTTCTCTGCCAGATCTGGGTACTCTCTGGTGCTTTTTTACTGCCAAAAAAGCTGCATCATTGCAACCATGGATAATTTGCAAACGGGAGAACAAAGAGAGGGAGTACGTCTAGTCCATTACATCAGTTGTTTGTTACAAGAAGGTGCCTAGATCTTTACAGGAAATCACAGTCACCAACCCTGCTTTGAATGTTTCTCTGTGCATATATTGGCAAGATATGCTCTGTATACTGGAAAACTTGATTATGTATAATTGTTCCTTCTTCGATATGTGCTGAAAAGACATACTCAGTGTGTGAGTATGTCTCACTCAGAAAAACTCAGAAAAAAAGTTTTAACCCAAAATGGTATTTAACAGTATTTTCACGGGTGCTATGGACGTTCAGGAATTGTTCACGACATAGACGGAAAAAACAGAATGAAAAAATATGAAGCAGCCAATAGTCCTCACACAAGACAATCTGAGTATTTTTAAGCTGCTTCCGATATAAATAGCACTTGATTTTAAGGCATGATGGGAAAGAATTAATGTTGCTTTTAACCACCTGTATTTGCACTTTCTTTGCCTCAAATGTGTTTTTTCTTTGTAAGCAATTTGTAATGATACAACTGTATACTTCTTGGAGACCTTTAAATTAATCCGGTCTTTCCATCCCATATTGTAATTTAGAGAACTGTCACTGATTACATAAAGATCATCTTGGCATTGCCTTGCTGTGTGGCATCCAAATATGGACTAAACTGGCACCTTCATATGGAAAAGTGCCCTTCTTCCGGATATATTGGGGTGGAAAAGAATTGAATCAGCCTTTTATTACTTAACTGATTATACACATTCTACGATACTTGTTTACAAATATTTTTTTTTGTTTCTGTAGCTATTTTGCATTCTGAATCGCTCTCTTTCCAGGTTTCCATAGCAACTCTTGTACAGCTTGATCATTAGAAAGAAGTTCTCTTTAATTGATCTCCTAATGTATAGCTTAATAGTAACTGTTAAGCAGTCTTTTGTTTCCAGGTCATATTTAAGGTTCATATATTTGCATAAAAACATCTCATTAGCTCAAACCAACCATTATTGGTAATTTTCTTCCTTTAGTTTTTTAATAACTAAACCCTCATTGAGGTTTTACAAATAGCAAATATTTATAGCTTGTAGAAAGGGCTTTCTCTGTGAGCCTGGGTGCTTTGTTTCTACGAGTAGCAAGAAAATTACAGAGCTTCAAAATTTTGATCACATAATACAAAAAGAAGGTGTCTTTTTCTCCAATTGAAATTTAAATAGACTGTGCTAACTATAGGCCAGAGGCAATATTTAATGGTAAAGTTGCAGTGTATTAGAAGCTTGTACAAATATGAATAACAATGTAAAAAATAACCAAGAATAACTGACAATTTCCCCGCCCCCACTGGCATCACAAAAACCACAAAATTCTTGTACTAAGTAGCACTGCTTTCAATGACATCCTTACCTGAAACAAAGTCAAGTGTGGATATGTAAAACTAAGCAAAAATAGCACTTAGACATTACTCTTTATTTGACAATAAGGTAACTAATTTGCTATCTATTATTGTTAGATGAAGGACTGAAATTAACCATGCGCTTCGCAGCATATGCAGTTGCAGATTTATATGGGTATGAAATGAGTTTTATTGAAAAAGATACATTGCAAACACATACCTCTGTAAATATGCAGTTTGCTTCATCTTCTTGTGTATGGAAGAATTAAAATGTAAATTTACATAAACTGAAAATGAAAGATTTTCCAGTTAGAGAAACTAAGGGGGAACAGCTTTCACCAGTGTAAGAATCCCATATTTTCCCCCAATCTTCTATAACCTACTCTAGAATGAGTTAATATTGAAAGAATAGTTTTAAAATTATATCAGGCCAAAACGCATAAATATAGGTCACACCATCATGCTAAGCTCCAGAAAATGTAATTAGCACATATAAGCTTTTCTTCTTTTCCCCTTTTCTTTTTTTTTCCCTCTTGCATCCTTGACCTCTGTGTGTCTTTATAGAAACTCTAATAGCATTAACATTATGGTACGATTAAAAAGCTAGACAGCACAACAATGCTGCTTGACAAGATATTTTTACAATCCTTTTTGATGTCATTCTGTTGGGATTGAATGTCCTTTGAACTCTTGCAAATTAAGTGGATGTTCAGTGGATGTATTCTCATATGGTATCTCTTTGTGTTATCTGTTAGGTCTCTTCTGCTGTTTGGAATGAAGGATTGGTTTCCATTTATCCTAGCACCTATAATTTTGTTAAACAGTAATTATTCATGCACAACATGGATTTCAGAATTAGGTTTAAAAACTGGATTTACTATAGCTTTTCAGTATGCTAAATGTATGTTTTAAACAAATTGTATGTGGTCTATGCAAGCTAAGCTGATAAAAATGTATGAGCTTTTGTTTCCTAAACTATTTTCATCAACTGACATCAGAGTTTAACCATAGATATGAACCCAGCCACCAACATACCAGTCATGTAATGTCATTACTGGTTGTATCATATTTTGTATGCTCTAGTCATGTTCCACAGGTGTAAAAAACAGAAAAGGGGTAAAGACTGAAAAGTTCTGTGTAAATTAAAAACATGTCTAGAAAAAGCACCAAAACTTTTAGTGGGGTAAAAGGAAGGGCACTAACATAGCATAAATTTTCCTTTCCATAACCAGGTTAGTGCAGAATTGCGAAGTGCAAGTTCTGTATTTTCAGTTGGAAAGAAAATCTAATGAATATTCCTTAAATCTCTCTGTATTTTTAAGTACAGTAAGACTGACAAGAATCATCAGTATTACAAGACCCCTTTCCTCTGAAAGAACAAAAGCCAAAAAACACAAGCATGTGAGTGTTTGTTATTGAGAGTTGCAACAGAACCACCCTCGCAGGAGGGAAAAACCAGGAAGAAATAAAGACAGAATTCCTGAGGAATGACACAGGGAGAGATGTTGTGGAGTGCTTTGACACTAACAGGTTCCAACAAGTCAAGAAGCATCAACCAGGATTAAAGTAGATAATAGAGGAAGCAAGCAACCCAGTGACATTTAGATTTATGAACCAAGAACAGGAGGCCTGTAGTTAAGCTGAAAGCAGATTTCTCTGCTTAAGAAAAAGACGGAGAGATTGAGACAGGAGCTGAAATTGCTGATAGAAAGTAGTAAACCCAAGCTACGTTCTGGTGACTGTACTGTTTCACTTTGCCATGCCATCAGAGACATGACAAATCCAGATAACAGATAGGATAGCTGTGAAAAACGCTGAAAGAAAATGGGAGAGTGTGGAAACTAAGAGCAGTATGACAAACTGAAGGGAAACAGATGGAGATCCTTAATTTATACACCTGCAATAGGTATTTTGCTGTTGAGAAGGATGAGAGATGGATTTAGACAGTGATTAACTTATGCAGAATACTAGAAAGTAGCAACTCAGACAAATACACTAGTTCTTTGATGACACATTTTTCATTATGTATGAAAGGTGTCTGGTTAATGGTTAACAGGATGTTATTAACCATTCAAAAAAAAAAAAAAAAAGACTTATATTGCCTTCCCTTGGTCCAGATTTTTGTGTCTGCATTAGGATACTGGTGAGTTCAGCCTGTGGTTTTTTCCTTCCTTGAACTAGTTGCCTATTTGTACAAAAGATGGAAATTTTAATTTCTTCTCATTGTTGTGATATCTTGTGCTTTTCCAGTGCACAATTCATCCCCTGTGTTGAAGACAGACCAACTAAATCAGACTTTCTCCTGCAGTCACCAGTTTAAGTGCATCTCAAACTTTACTGGCTTAATTTGTAGGGTGAAAGCTTATTATTTCCATTGTAAAAATGGCCTAAAGAATTATTTTCTCAGGCAGATTTCTATTTCCAGAGAGCTGAATAAAGATTAGGTTCAAGCATATTGACTTGATTTCAAGCTCTGAAAGAGCAATCTGTAGCAGACACAGATTATTTATTTTATGTCCATTTTCTCTTGTATTGCGCCTCCTGTTTCACCTGCTCCAAATGGTTTCTCCTCCAGTTTTTTCTCTATTTTAACACTGCCTGTTCACTCCAATCTCATTTGCTTTATATAATCTGTCCAGTTCAGAATTTCTCAGGCTTCAGACCTCACTCAAAATTTCCTTCCTAACTGAGTTTTCTCTTAACCTACTTTCACCATTAAAGCATGCCATTGCCCTCCCAGGCTTCATGAAGACCACTGGATGTCCTGTGTTCCCTTCCTTGAGATGCTCTTTGGGGCTGGGGTGTCAGAGAAAGCACTGCGCAACATACCCAGCAATTCAAGGCAAATGAGCTGTGAAGGGAAAACTACAAGGCAGCATGCGAGGTTCCTTGCAAACTGAGATACAGGTTTTCTATTCATCTGGTAGTTAAGGAACACCACAGTCAGGGGCACTTCCAGAACAGTGTGCAAAAAGAAGCAAGGAAGCTAAAGCAGCAGCTGGTATGTAGGCATTCATAGTGCTGCCAGAGGTGCTGCTTGCAGAAGGGAGATGCCCAGATGTGAAGTGGTGATCAAGTCTTGTGGCATGTCCTATCCTGAGTGGTGCAGCCACTTCTGGTACAGTACAGCCCCTGAAGGTGGATGCTTCTGTGCAGGTCGTGGTCTGTAGGGAATTTCCCAGGCTGCAGCCAGGAGTGATGGCAGCAGCACCCTCTGCGACAGGCAAGTGCTGATAGTTGTGGCAGTGCAAGTGAGGAACCGCAATAAATAACTAAGGGTATGAACTACTCATAGATATTTGCTAACAGCAATAGACAACTGGAGACAACTAGAGGAAAGTAAATATCGTATTTAAGAATCTAGAAGCTATTCTTCAGTAATATACTACAATTCCTGCAATAAATACTAAGGAAGACGCACATGTTTATATTTGTTTGGGAACAAAAACATTTGGGCATCCTAATTCCCTGCAATTTTGTTACACGGCAACTTCAGTTTCTTAGTCTCCCTGCTTCCCAGAGTTTTACAAAGTATATAACCATATGAACAAACTAAAGGGAGCTAATAGTTGGCATCCACTTTAGCATGACATATCCAGCTAGAAAAGGATTTTTGTATATGGATATGATTTAGGCTATACCGTTCAGCCTGATACTAAAGAATGGTTTTGCGTTCTCTATTGATAGAGACATAGCTGGGTAGGTGTAGCGTGAGTAATTTACAAAATTAACCCACCTTGATGCTGTGTATTTTGAGGGACTCAGCACAGATATCAGTGTGTGACCCTCAGTCATCTGGTAGGTTACCCCTCGCTGTATCATTCTGCTGACTCTGAACTTGCAGGGTGTTTTCTCAAAGAGTAGGAATAAGAGAATGGAGTAACAGAAGTAGGTGGGAGATATTTCTACCAAAGTTTGAGGGAAGATCTTTAGGAAGTGTTGTACTTGCTTGACTAATAATTAGACAAACTGTGCAGTACCAATACTACCAATAGCTAAAAATTTCCTTAGTGCACCACCGCACAAATGGGAGAATGCATATAATAACCTGATTAAGTGAAAATATTAATCCAGGAAGCAGTGATGTGATCTAGTGGCTTCCTTAGTTTCCTACAAGACCTACAGCTTCGCATCTCATATTTCTCAGCATAAAGGTTTAACAATTGTATTTTGATGTTAAGATAGACTGGAATTATGCTGAAGTTCCTCCAGCCTTCCTTCTGGAACTCAGAGAAGCCCGTAAATTGAAGAGCCAGAAAAAGCACACAATCCCTGTCAGACAGGAGAGGAAAGATGAAGTGTACAAAGGATCATGACACATGAAACATCCATAAAAGTTGTACAAAGTGTTTTACAGTGTATCAAACTACAACAACCTTTGCAAAGCTTAATAGTGCAAAGAGGTAATTTACCTAACACTCATTTTTATACTATTCCTTCACTATCATGATACGTTTTAGGTACACCTAGTTAATTTCACTCAAATTATTGCCCAAAACAATGAAAACAATGTATCAATAAAAGAAATAAATGCCTTAATTAGTTACAAAAAGAAATATGTAAATTCTTTATTATCTTGAGTGAGAACAAAATAACATGCTTGAAAGAAAAGAAAGAAACCCCAATTCAATAGATCCGATGTTCAAAAAAACTGAAAACAAATATATTGGGAAGTAATTTTAAGAGCTGGAGAATATCAAAAGGGAAAAAAAAAAAAAAACCAAAAAAAAAAACCCCAGAAACAAGAAAGAAGTGTAGTTAGAAGCTTTAAAAAAAGTATCGTAATTATAAATAGCAATTTGGAGTATAATGCAACAGTTCTGAAAGACTAAATGAGAACAAAAATGAGAATAAAAGGAGCAGGATAGTGGGAAACAGTCAGTGATCACATTAAATGCCACAGTGAGAATTTCAAAATGAGAGCACAGACGAATCAGAAGTCTGAAGTGAACAAAAGAAAGGCGAGAGATGTCAATGAAAGCAAGGCTAAAATTACATTGCCTGTAAGGTTTTGGGCATACTGATACTGCTTAAGAGAACAGCTTTGAAGACCCCGTATTCAAAAGCCAAGACTGATAATACCTAATGCATTCAATGTGTATATTAAAACCTACAGTAAATATCCCATATGTTGTGCAAGAAAAGTGTGTGAAATACCATTTTATACATTTCTGTATTTCTCCAGAAAACCAAAGATATTTTATGGTGAAAGCAATTTGTACAACCACAGATTTTAAAGTCAGAAAACAGTGTTAGATGATATGCTCATACCATTTGTGAAACTCAAGCTGCAAAATGGCACATCTTCAGCCCTGTGTTTAGCCTGGTAACTCATAAGGTCATCGTATAGACTGGTAGGGTTGAATTTGCAGACTACTGGAATATTGCAACAGTCAATAGTTTAAATAATTATTTACTACTTGTCTAATTAGACATGTTATTTCCTGCAGAGCCTTAAATAAATGTATTTACCAGTTAGACTGAAAAGTGTTAGATCACCTCCTGTAGACATCTGATTTATTAGAAAACATGCTAGTACGGACTATCCCTGGGTTTAGTTATTACTGGTCATGCAGAGATCCATTCACCTCACCAGGAGCACAGTTCAGACAGAAGAAAAATGGTAGAGTGACAAAAATGTTTTTTGCAAATACAATGAAATCTTCGGGGCATAATGCTTAAGTAGTGCAATGAATCTGTACTGACTTGAAGGATTTTGCATAATTCTAAGCAGTCCAAGATCAATAATATGGAGATGCTTTTAAATTTTAAGTCATCATTAAATTGAATGGAATCCAAAACAAAGATATCTCGATGAGACTGTTCAGTTAAAGCTTTCAGAGTTGAACTTTTGTCTAAACTGAGCTCTTGTTTTTCTTGCTGGCTGAAAACATTGTGAAAAGCACCTAAAATATCATAATCAAGAACAATTAATACAGCAAGTCAAAACAACAGGCAAACAGCACTAATTTTTCTCTGAATTAGCCATGTAATCAAAAGCTTTGTAAGCTGCTAAGAATACAGTAAGAATAAAAGGTGAATTTATGTAAGTTTCAAAAATATTCATTCTCTATGTAAAAAATGTAACCCAAAGTTGGACTCCTAACATCAGGAAGCAATCAGGTTTGTTCAGCACTCAGGTGCTAAAGATCTATTGCTGTTAAAGTGTAAGTGAAACATAAATATAAGTATAATATAAATCCTTAATGCCGTTCAAAATATGGATGTGGCATTGAGTCTCATCTAGCAAGTTTTTTGACTGGCAGCTCAAGCCAGAGTTAACCAATCTGAAACAAAAGAAGGAGGAGAAGAAAGAAAATCTGGATTGATGGAGCAATCTTGCTCCTATTCAAGTCAATGAAACACTCTCATTCAAGCATGATCAGTCTCCTTTTGTGCTATATACTAAGTACACAGGACACTCCATCTTTGTCCAAGGGGGCTTACCTGAGGACAAGGTGAAATTTAAAATTTCTCTTGATCATAAGGCTTAAGTTGGCTATCAATATAGTCATTATGATTCTGTTTATATTATCAGTACAAGGCACTTTGGTATCAATTAACTGTCTAAAACCTGAGGATATTTATTGTTTCCAAAAAATTTCCCAAATTGCGAACTGGATTGCATTTTCTCGTATTTGAAGTCTTTCACTTTCACATTTTACTGACATCCTTATTGCTTACTACTACTTATTCCAAAATATATAAACTATTTTTTTAATTCAAATATTTACTGGGGTCTGTGTAAATGGACTTTTTCTTATTCAGCTTGACTTTCTGCTTTTGGTAACAGTTTCATATTTCTTTCCCATAGAAAACTAGCTCTAAGCAGGTGCACTTTCTTACAAAAACTTCTTATTTTATAAAGAAAATATTGATTTAACAGGACCCAGAAAGAAATAAGAATGTAGGTAGGCTGTAATTACCTGTATCTAAAACCAGGATATGAGGAAGTTTTCTTCTTTCTGTCTTCTAACATTAGAAAAAAATTGCAGTTCATCCTCCCTTCTTAGAGACTCATTAATAACCTTCCTGATAAACATTAAAACCCCCTCCATTATTTCCTACAATGTATTCAGTTCTGTTTTGGTGTCCTGGTTTGTGGATGCAGAGGACAGTGCCAGTTTGTACATCTAGTTATTTAAACTAACCAGAACTAAAAATAGAAAGCACTACATGCCCTGGTTAATCTGACCCAGTCAATATGCTCAGAGTGCAATCAAAAACATTTATTTTTAAGACGTGTTTGATATGTTTCTGTTATTTTAACAGATAGGGTCGACAAGGGGTTTAGTTGAGGGTTAACCCCCAACTTTACAGGCAGTTTCTCAGTCTTATTCCTGCCACCTCGGCAGTCATCATAACTTGCCATAACAAATCAGAGCCTTTGCATAAACAGGGTTAGGAATGGGGGGCTGTATGCAGCAGGTAGCTCCAAACCTGCAAATAAAGCACTGGGTTATGTCAGTTCTCCACTCCTAAAGGTTTTAATCTTTAAAATAATGAAATAATCCTTCAGGAAGTTAAATCTCTCCTCTTAGTCAAGTGCACCTGCAGTTCAACTCTCCTTCTTTTCCCTCCTGCTGTTTTTTGCCCCCTAATTGTTTCATAACCCTTTTTCAGCTGCATTACAACTGCGACAGGAGGAGGTGAAGGATTACAGTTGTGGCCTCCTACCCTACCCTGCATATTGGCAGAAAACAAAAGAGATTTAGGTCTAACTAGGCTGAGGATTTTGAATGTAAATCACCACTCTGCGAGTAAATAAATGTATTAACAAGTATGATGGCTGAGGTCAGATGGAAACTGTACTAGGGAGACGAAAGTGCATACCTGCATCCCTAAGTCAGATACCTAGGCTATTGAGAGGAATGTGCTTTAGGAACTCCCTTTGGTTGGTACTTTTCTAATACAAAACCAGGTCCCTTTCCACACTGACTTTTATGAAATTACAATTTGTAACTGTTATTCTCTTCTCATGAACTGCACAACAAGTATGAACGTCCAGCTTTGATATTTTTACTTTCATCATCAGGGCCAGGCACTGAGAACTGAGACATTGAGGTGTCTATTTCTCTTACTGGACGCCACATGCGCTGCCTCCATGCACATAGCAGATCTGCTTTATACTTACTTTAGAACAGCTGCCTGTCTACTCAAGGAGGTACATGGATCCTTATGTGAGGTGTAATGATGGCTGGGCTCAAAAATGAGCAAAAAGCTGAATTTTCACTGTCCAGCACCCTGAACTGCTGTCAGATTTTTTGAAGCCGTGTGACATTGAAAGTCTTCTAGCTGGGCTTTCAGGAATGCTCAGCAAAGACGGTGGTCATTTACTTCAGATGCAGTGTGCAACATGGGCTTCTCCCGAGATTTGGTTCCATGCGTAAATCCTGGGACTTCAAACATTACCCATTTAAAGGGAAAGTAGGTCATTACCTGTATGCACTGAAGTTAGGAAGAATTTGAGTTTCACTGCAATTTTGTCACTGACGTGATGGTGAGATCTGAAAAATAACAGATGTTCCAGCACAAAAAGTTAAGTTCTCTTTCAAATCCAATTTGGAAACAGAGCTGGGGAGATTCTGAGTAGCTGGAAAGAGGTCTTCAGACCTCTCTGTAATGATTTAATTAATTTTAAATGCATAAAAAATCATAAAATTAAATTAATAAAATTAAATTCATAATATTCATCAATTTAAATTCATTAATTGCATTTAGTATAAAAATCCAAATCATACTATTTTAACTACATTTATTTTCATAATTTGATATAAATTATTAGGTGGTATAAAATATTATTCTGATTTAACCAGGATACCAGCTTAGACTCTGGTTAATACGTTTTGCTCTAAGTCCTTTAAAATTTAGACAAATGCTGTGAAGACTGGAACATGAGGCAATGACTGCTTCACATGCAGATATAATAGTGCTAAGAATCTCCTTTGAGGTAGGATCCAGGCTTTTTTCTAAACCAGGCAACTCTTGCAGTGTGTAAAAAGTAGAAGTGTAAAAAAACTAAGCACTGACAGCAGCTGACCTTACAGTAGCCTCAATTTTCCCGAGATTTATTTTAAGTGAACTGATTTGCTTAGCTGCAAATTAACAGATTTAAGAAAGTCTTAATCTCCAGATTTTATATTTTCAGGCACCCTTAACTGAAAAAGACATCTCAACAGATTTGTGAAATGTATCATTCAGTTAAAAACTATTGTAAGCTAAAGGAACTTGAATACTTTAGGAATATTTCAAGTGATTGGGTTGTCGTTAGGAAAGTATTGATAACTATTGTTTATAACTGTTATAACTACAGCCAAAGACAGTTCAGCTACTCAGGTCACTCTCAAGTAATTCCAGAGGGATTCAGGGCTGCTCGGTCAGCCTGGCAGCCACAGTAATTTGCCTGCTCTTGCAGGCTCTGCCTGGCCACACACGAGCAGGGACACGCTGCGCGCAGACAGGCTCTGCTGCAGCACCCTTGGCTGCACGCTCTGGGGTGGACAAATGCACAGGGCGGCTGCAGCTTTCTCTAAGGAAGCCTGTGCCAGCTGGTGTCAGGCCCATGTCGTTACTTCATCATGGGAAAGCACTGCCCTCAACAAAACAAAGCAAAAAAACCTCTCTCCAGTTCTTTCTCACATTTGCTTTAGCTTAGAAGAAAGTTATGTTTGGCGAAGATGAAGGAAGATGTTCAGTTCGCTGGAGCACCTCTTGACTTTTTTCTGCCCAGTTGTGAAAGGCACCCTGTATTGGAGCCAAACAATTCCCACTGTTTCTAATCCCAGGGGCTACAACAGATCTTTCAAATGGGTTGTTACTTCTGATTCACATTGCTTACTCTCGCTTTGAAAATTCTGCCCTTTAACAATACCTAGTAAAAACCATATTCACTTTTTTATATAAAGGAGATGTAGGACCATAAACTTTCTTTAAAATGTGTGCTCAATACTTCCTTTATCAGCCCAGTCAGTGTTGGTTTAATTCAAAAAAATAAAATAGAAATTAAACATTACTAAAACTCTTTCTACCTAAAATATCATGCAGTACAAAATATTTTCATTTTTAACTGGCTGTATACAGAGGTCAGTACTGGGACTGGTGCTATTTACCATCCTTGTAGGAGTCATTGAAGACACGGACAGTGTGATTGAGTGCACCCTCAGCAAATATGCTGATGACGCCAAGCTGTGTGGTGTGGTTGACACAGTGGAGGGAAGAGATACCATCCAGAGGGACCTGGACAGGCTTGGGAGGTGGGACCATGCAAACCTCATGAAGTTCAATAAGGCCATGAGCAAGGTCCTGTACCTGGGTCAAGGCAATCTCAAACATGGATACAGGCTGGGCAGAAAGCAGCCCTGAGGAGAAGGACCTGGGGGGTGCTGATTGATGAGAAGCTCAACATGAGCCGGCAATGCGTGCTCGCAGCCGAGGAAACCAATGGCATCCTGGGCTGCATCAAAAGCAGCATGGAGAGGTTGAGAGAGGTCATTCTGTCCCTCTGCTCTGCTCTGGTGAAAGCTCACTTGGACTACTGCGTCCAGCTCTAGAGCCCCCAACATAAGAAGGTCATGGACCTTTTGGATCAAGCCCAGAGGAGGGGCACAAAGATGATCCAAGGGCTGGAGCACCTCTGCTATGAGGAGAGGCTGAGAGAGTTGGGCTAGTTCAGCCTGGAGAAAAGAAGACTCCAGGGAGACCTTATAGAAGCCTTCCAAATACCTAAGGGGGGCCTACAGGAAACATAGGGAGGGACTCTTCATCAGAGAGTATAGAGACAGGATGAGGGGTAATGGTTTAAAACGGAAAGCAGGTAGATTAAGATTAAGATATTAGGAAGAAATTCTTTATTCTGACAGTGGTGAGACACTGAAACAGGTTGCCCAGAGAAGCTGTGGATGTCCCATCCCTGGAAGTGTTCATGGCCAGGTTGGATGGGGCTTTGAGCAACCTGGTCTAGTGGAAGGTGTCCCTGCCCATGGCGGGGAGGTTGGAACCCGATGATCTTCAAGGTCCCTTCCAACCTAAACCATTCTATGATTCTGTAAAGACATTTTACCCTACCTGACTGCTTGTGTTCTTGCTTCTAATGTGTAAACACAGGATTGGAAAAACTTTCTGGGTCACTGAGTCCGGTTGCCTCTCATAACAGACATTGTTTGTTCAAAGTTTTTTTAAGATCTATCATAAATGTGGTTTTTTCTACTGTTTAAACCTTTTAACACTGAAGAGTTCACATACTCTCTTCAGCCTTCATTTGGATTGTTAGAAGAAAATACTGTTAAACCACTTTGAAAGAAACTATAATTTCCTCTGAGTAGTGAATTCCTCTATTTTTTTTTCTTGTTGGTGGTAAGGAGAAAAGAAAATACTCATTTAGTTGCTTTTGATAGCAGTCTAACTCCTTCCAATCATCTTAATAGCCCAGTGATCCTATGAATCAAAATCTCCAGGTCTATAACTCTCTAACTTCTTTTCTGATGGTGTTATCCATGCATGTAACAGGAGTTTGTTACTAATCCGAAAATCAGTGAACTTCCATTTATTTTCAGTGTTTTGTCCCATTTCCACTATTTTAGTTCCTCAGGACCACTCAGTTATTGCTAGGTGAGATCTACATACATCTTTTGCTTTGATAACTCAGTTTTGCTCATCTGTTTTACTCATGCTCCTTTTTAGAACTTTTTTTCCCCCCCCCTTTTTTGTAATTAACAGAAATAAACAAATCAGTCCCAAGATTTATCCTTGAACTCCCAAATAACCTCCACGGAGCCCAACAGTTTCTCTTCAGTAAGCTTTTGTTGTCCTCTACAGTTCTTTATCCACCTTACAATTCTTGTCTTAATCCCTGTATTCTCTAGCTGAAGTAGTAATTTCCTATGTGCAACCATATCAAATACTTCAGTAAATCTAGTTTATATTTCCGTTGTGTAGAAAAAAATCATTATCAAAAAAGGATATCTGATTAGTCCAACGTGATCTGCTTTTAGCAATCCTGCGCTGCATTTTCTACTATTTTATCTCAGTGTCTTTTTATTCAACTCTTGAAAGGTTAAATCCTAGCATACTGTTGAGATCAGACTAATCTCCTCTCACCCTTCTCTTCCACCCCTGCTCCTTTATACCAAGTCTTACATTTCCTATCCTTTAATGTTACGGCACTATCGCTGATTTGATAGATTTCTTTAAAATACTTACCCCCTCCATATTCAGATCTCAGAGCTCAGTGTAGCCGATGACTTTACTAATGAGTTCCCTCAATTTATTAAGGTTTGCCCTTTTCAAACCCAACCTCTTATTACAAACCTACTATAATTTAATTTAAACTGAATCAGATCACAATCACTCAATCTGACATTATTTGCACTTTCAGCCCTTTTTACAACGACTTTCTTTAGAAATGTTTTCATAAGAAGTAGCATTACCTCTTTCTGGTTCGAGGTTTAATGGATAATGAGTGTAATAACAATGAAACCCAGAAAGTCTTGACACCACTGCTGCAGTGAAGATGCTACCTGCTCAAGCCCACAGAGACTTTAAAACAGGAATTGAAAATTACTGGCACAGGGCTGGGGGCACCCAGCTCAGGGCTGAAATAATGTCAGAGTGAAAGGAGTGTGATGTGGAAGGGTTTTGGAATAAGTAGACTGTCAATGAAGATTTTTTCTTGTGATATAACAGAAAGAGAGAAAATACAATTGAGTCCAAAGGGAAACAGAAAGGACAAGGCCAACTTTGAGACAATTATTTTTTCCAGATTTTTCTCATGTGTTCTGTTACTAGGCGGATTTATTACACTAATTGCTCCTGTTTCCTTTCAATCTTCTGTTTAAAACTGCTCAGTCGTAGCAGTTCTGGACCAATTTTACCAAATACAAGGGTGTTTCTACAGAATGCTCCTCTGGATTCCTGCTTGGGACTTTCTAATCCAGAAGCAGAGTTTTTAATTTAATATCCCATAATGGATTTTACTTCCTTGGACTTGTCCAGTCAGTTTTTCAATCCACGTACACTGATAGCATCTGCAGCCTTCTGTTGCAAGCTGTTTTACAGCTCAACAATGTTTCTTTCATTGAACACACACTGTCAAGGGTTGCATTTGATACCTGCATTTGACGCCTGACAGTTCTTGCCTGAGGAGATACAGTGGGCAGCCTTATTCTTACTGTCTTCCCAGTGTCATTCATAATTTTTCAGAATATCTTATCTCTCTGTGTTCATCCCTTTTCTAGCATGAAGATATCTCAATGTCTCATCTTGCTATTTTCTGCTACAGAAATTACTCTATGTTCTTGAGTTTTAGTAAATATGCTAAACTGCATTTAAAGAAGCACATGTGAAATTTTAAAAGGAAGAGAAATAAAACATATGTTCTACTAGAGCCATGGAACATTACAGCCAATCTTTGTTCTTTTCTCAATAAGCAAAGGGATGTTTGAAGAACATAATTATGATTAGTGTTTTTTGTTACATCATGTGCCCTTATTACTGTTATCTAGGTCAGTGTGAAAATCTAGTTCAGGCAAGAGCCGTGACAGATCAGCTGTATTTCTAAAAGATGTAAACAGAGATGGCTTGCAGGTGCAGTGCCTGTGCCTCTCTGCAAACGAAGAGAATCACAGTAGCAGTTAAACACCACTACTCCGTACTCAGCATCCACCTAAGATTAGCGCTGTTCCAGTTCACCAAAGCTGGCATAATCAAACCATTCTTTACCAGGCTCATCTGTTTTCGGCCTGAGAGTTGTACCTCAGCAGCACACAATAATCACCAATGACATCAGGGAACTTAATACACTGCCATTAATACCCAAAGTGTTTGCCTATCTGCGTCCTTCAGAATTGTTGTAGTATTTTCATCCCAAACTACTCCTTTTCCTTTGATGAAAACAGTTCAACAATAGTGAAAAGACTCAGGAGAGTATGGAGCAAGAACCCCCAGGAGAAGACCTGTGTAGCATTACATGACAAATTCTCAGCACAGGCTTTTTACTGAGCTGAAACTAAAGCGAATGAACAGGAAAATGGCCCCAAGCATCTTATTTCACGCATCTGTGAGATCAACTTCTAAGTGTTGTACACATGCAGAATGCTGAATTCAAATCAGAAACATTTACAAGACAATTTTCCTAGCCCCAGCTTTGCGGCTATAGGTTAGAATTTGAGATACCAAGTGTATAAAATTTAACACATACGTTTGAATAACAATATTAACACAAGAAAAGGAAATAGAACACACTATTGGCAGTGAACAGGTGATCTGTATTTGGAAAGTTACCCTGTTCTTCAGTACTGCCATGCATAAAAAAGAGAAGGTGGCATATGAAGGACTTTGCTCACAGTAACAGGGCAGTTCCTAGACTGATGGAATGGAGCTAATTTTGAGTGCTGAATTTAGCCAGAATGATTTGTTACCTTTCAGTATAAAATATTCATTTGTTAACTTTGAGCAATAATTAGCTCAAAGTACAATTAGTACAATAACTTCCAGTAATTTTGGTCAGTTAAGCCCACATTTTACTCATAATATTTAATAAAATATTAAAAAGTGTGACTACTTTTATATCATCATCTTTAAAAACCACACTAAGTTATTTTAATCAATATACTTGTTTTAAGTAAAAGCCATTTAATCTTCTGACTTATACATTAACCTTCCATTAAGTATTAGTGAAGAAGTTAAATGCACCTTAGTCAATAATGCTAATGCAAGAACTGTTGTATTACCTGTGGAGAAATGCGTATTCATATTATGTTAAAGTGGCTATCCTTAACGATTAGCTATTATATGTCAGGAAACTGATCATAAATTTGAAATATTCTGTAGGAAAATGAATTATAATGTTGAAACTGAGTTCTCTGTACTGTAATAATTCTGAAATGAGGTCATCTACTTCTCCTGGTCACTGCTTTTTAAGGCAATGATATTGAAGTGATGAAGATACCCTTGATGATACTTTAACCTACCTTGTGGTTTCACATCTTGGTGGGTAATAAATGAGACTGGTAATTGAACTATACTAAACCAAAATATATGAATCTACCTGCAGGTGTACGGTGAATTTGTTTTAGCATAAATTCTCATAGCTCTGTTTCTATCTAGAAATGCCTAAATCATAGAATCACACATTAGTTTGGGTTGTAAGGGAGCTTTAAAGGTCATCCAGTCCACCCCCCCTGCAATAAGCAGGGACATCTTCCACTAGATCAGGTTGCTCAGAGCCATGTCCAACCTGAACTTGAATGTTTCCAGAGATGGGGCATCTACTACCTCTCTGGACAACCTGTGCTTAATCACCCCCATTGTAAAAAAATTCTTTCTTATATCTAGTTGGAAATGTACAAAATGAGCAAAATGCTACAGTTGTGCCAAAAGATTTCTCCGAGTTTAAACCTAAATTATAGTGGCAAACTGCCTGCTTATAGAGTTTGTTCTGTATGACTTTTTCTGACCTTTTTTTCCTAGAACAGACTTTCTTCTAAACCAGTTTGTGCTCCAAGACACATTTTTACACCAATCTAACAAGCTGTTTCCACAGTAGGATACTCCCTTTCCCCTTGCTTTTGGCTACAACTCCTGCTGTTTTCTTTCTGTCAAGTCTGGTATCTGTGTGCATATTAGGTGAGTTGATTCAGCTGACTGACCTAACACAAAACTTTTTTTTTTTTTTTTTTAAGAAAGAATAGTTTTCTATTGGGTCAGCCATCAAAATCCATTTGTTCTTTAGTTGCATGATAGCTAAGGCCAACACGACAAGAGAAAAACTGTGGATGGGCAAGCAAACTGAGACCACGTCTTTTGTCATTACGTAGTTGTTAGATTAGCTTTGCTGTGAGGCAAAATGATACCTACAAAATACATAGTGCAGGTAATCACGAAAGAGACAGCAAAAATTTGCTCAGGTGCCCAGTCAAGTGATCTACAAAAAAATGTTATAGTATAGACTGTAACTTTCAAAACAAAAGAATGAAAAGGGGAAAAAGAAAGGAAAAATATATGGGGTACACCTGTAAATAAAAAGAATCTTGCCTGTCTTATGAGGCTGGGCATGAGTAGTTTTCAGGATAGCACATTTTTTAAACTGCTGATTTTCCCATCACCAACATGTGGTATGGTGCTGTTTTTTCTGGTCCTTTTCTGATCTTTGTTTCAACACTGTAAATGATTATTCCACTCACATTCACCTCTGCTTGTCCTTGTTGTATCATGTGAGTGACTTCTGCTGACTTTACAAAATTGTGTATTCAAATCCTTAAAGCTATTTCTGGTGTCCTAAGGATGAACTGCATTTGAAAAAAGCCAAGATCTCAAAGGTAGAATTTAATTGTTTGTTATATAGTTAAATTACAAACACAGATTGGCATTCATATAGCAATATAATAATATAATTCTTCATATAATAACACTGAGACATCTGTCTTCTGAACTCTAAATAAAACATCATTTTCATATATTTCTGAATTTTGGGGTTTCTTTTTTCTCTCCCACAGCCCAGTGCCTTTTTTTCTCAGTGCATTCACAACTATACTTTTAACTAGGAGAAGATTTAAATGATCTGGGACACACATGCAATGGGTTAAAGACCCAAAGTACCTTCAAACTCTTTCCAACATACCAAGATTTTCACTTAGTGATCACTAAACTAAAAAGCTAGAGAACTATTTCCATATTTTCCTTATTCAAATACTGAGTATTTCCTCTTCTCTGAGAGCTTCTACCACTCCAAACATCTGGAGGGAGCAATGTTGAATGATATGTTCAAAGATGCCCTTACTATCTATGGCCACTAGACAACAGCAGCTGTATGCTGTTTGAAAATACCATTACTTTCTTATAAACTATAAAAGGAAAGGTACTGGCTAGGCATTTCATTAGTGAGACAATACTGTGAAATACTCTGTCATATTATAATTTTACCTTCTCCTCCATATATGAGTAGTTAGACACAGAGCACTGAAATTGTCCTGTTACTAACAACAGTTGAAAAAGAAAAGCATTGACTTCTAAGTATCTTCACAGCTACTTGAAATGTATCACTTTGAAAAAAGTAGATTGTTTTAAAAAGCAGTTACTACAAGGCAAAGCACATTTGTTTACAAAAAAAAAAAAAAATCCCAAATCCCAAAATTCCCTGTACTTGAAAAGTAACATGAACTGACACTGTGACGTTGTGATGTGATAAAAACTACACATTTCTGTAGTAATAAGATTTCTTTAATAGCTCTGTATTCACTTTAAGTTACAAGTTTTGACACCAAAGATGTAGCATTTGAATACCTATGGCAAATACCCTCTTCAGACCGTTATCTGCTTCTTGCTGGTTCACTTTATCCAAGTTTGATCTCTTTGTTACAGTTCTTACACTTCTTCAAACGTTTCTTTTGGTGCATTTCCTGACAGAAAAGAACATTCAAACTCAGGATTAATGACAAACAAACCATTATCTACTCCAGCTCTCTTCTTGCCCAGTTTCTACCTTTTGATTTATCGTCCTTTCTCATGACTCCTAGTCTAATGAAGTTTCTAACTTTTAATCTTCTAGTAATCCATATTTAAATTACATACCCTAATTTGGAGGTCTCAGACTTAGGGCACCCATTCCATCTTGTCTCTTCTTAATTTCTCTGTGGATGTTCTTCACAGATCTTTTATAGGAGTCTCAGTTTAATTCCTTCAGGTTTTGTTTCCAAGCTCTCTATGCGTCTCACCTCATAAAAATCTTCCATGTCTTCTTGTTCAGGAACTCTTTCTCCCACAGATGTTTCTTCAGAATCTGCCACCCTTTTTTCCACTTTTATGATATGTGATGATGATTGATGCATCAGTGAATAATACCACTGTATCTGCATTTTCCCTTCCTTTTAGATTGCTCGTTTTCCCCATCATGAGGTCTCCCACTGCTGGCTTATATTGAGTATGGTTTTATTTCATACAGGAACATATCCATCTCCTGTAGTAGTCAGCATCTTGTTGATAGCAGTTTTGGTCAGCAGAGTCCACAGAATAGACATCTGTGTCTCCTTCCACCACCACATGTTGCAAAGCATTTCCTTGCAACCAGTAATAAATGTGTTATTGTAAAAGCCAAAAGCCACCATTCATACTGGATGACAGGAAAAGATCAGAACATTCAAGGGAACTGATAATGTCTCATATCCCTTTCAATAGTGGGAAATTTGCTATATTAAGTGCCTGTGTGATCCTGTGTTGTACAGCACGAGGCACAAAACACAGCCCAGTGAACAATACAGTCTTATTTTATGACTCTGTACCGGGGACGATTCAATCCAGGGGATTTGATTTAATCCTGAACCTATCACCAAAACATACCAGATTGGAAGGTTTTCTCTATCAGCATCCACTTGTCATTAACTGTCTTCCCTGATGCTCCCAAATTCACCATCTTTAGCAGCAATCTTTCTTCTCTTACTGTCCCCAACAGTTAAGATCCTAGCTGAAAACACAATTTTAGCTTCTCCCCCTTCTTCACCCCGCTCATCCAGTCTTTTAAATCTTACTACTTATTTTTTCACATTTTTAAGGTATGCATTGATTTGCTCTCCCTACAATCAAGTCTTCTATCTAGGCCCTTATTTGTGTCTTAAAAAATCGAACATACTTCATTTTGGCCTTCTCAGGGAAAACTTTTGATTATACTTCAACCCTTGAAAATATGTGTAGTATATTCTTGGTCTAGTAGTTGGATTATTTTTACTAGAATCTCTCTCCACTCTTCTAAAAGATTTAAGAATATAGACAATTTTAAGAATATTTTATTCACACATTTAAATAATAACTTGAATAATAATGTGCCTTCCACTTGCTTGAAATTGATCTTACCTTTTGATTTATTAGTTATTCCAGCCTCAAAACTTCATTTGCCTGCTTGACTATTTTTTCCTCCACATCACTTTATAACTACTGAGTCCTTTCTTCCGTCCAGCTGGGTAACAACTACTTCAGTAGCAGTGCCTACAAGAAATTGATTTAATATTAAAGTGGTTATAGCTGTGATGATCTTACCATTAAAAAAAAAAAAAATACGCAAATAAAGACATGGCCTCTTCCCATAACTACATTAGCTAATGTAGTTGAGAGACAAGGCCAAGTTTTCAAGAACATGAGGACATGTGTCCCTGAAAGCTCATCTGCTTATTGTTTTTCTCTATACTATATTTAAAAGGAATACTGATGTTCCCTCAGTAACTCCTACTAAACATTTTTAAAATGTGCATTTGATATTGCCACGGTCTGATCTGTCTATGAGTTTACTCAGTGCAAAGCAACATACCCCGGAAAACTACTACAGATATAGTTTTTAAAAGTAAACTTGACAAAGTACTACAATAACAGGATTTTGTAACTTTGCTGGAATCTTCTCTTTTTTTTTTTTCTTCTTTTTTTTTTTTTGGAGGGGAAAGAGAAAGAGTATGGGGAGGTAAGAGGTGTTGGTTGGTTTAAACTGCTGTTTACAATACACTAAACTTCATTGACATTTAAATCAGAAAATACATTTTGGGGGGAAAAATCATGTAAGATATGGTTATTTTTTCATTCCTCTCTGATCAGACAAGTTTCATGCTATTCAGAATTGCGCACCTGTTTGTATTGGAAACCTGTCATAAGTTTATACCAATGTGCCTTGGAATCGATTAACTCAAACTCTGTCTTGGTGTGGAATCACTTAAAATAGATTTATCTTCATACCTTCTAGAGTTTAAATCTTTTTAGATGACAAGCAGCAATCAAGTTTTATCAATTAATTTCCTTTTATATTTCCAGAAGAAAATAATAAATATAAAAATCACAGTGTAAACTTACTGGTGTGCAAATACCTTCAGTTCTTGCTCATGCCAGTCCTGTATTCATAAGAGGTAGGGAAGGATCATCAATAAGGGACTAAAGGTCAGCACAAGCAGTTGGTGAAACCACTCCCAAATGTCTTCTCCCAGAGCCTCTCCAAGTGCCAAGTTTCCCATGACCATTTTCTTTTTGCTCTGAATTTGGTGGCTGTCTAACCTGGAGAAATGGCAACCAGAAAATAGCCAACCAATTGGAAAAAAAAAAAATTGGATGCTTGAGTTCTTTAAAAGGCTGGGAAAACTGTGGGGATTTGGCAGAGTAATGTACCTACACAATTTTGGTTCCCAAACTGTCAAAATCCTGAATATTCATCTTTAGTGTAATTTCTTTCACTTTTTATACTTTTTGGCATTGCTTCCACAACATGCGTTGCATGAGTTCTAGTGACATTTCATAATATACCAAAATAATATTTGAAATTTCTTAATGTAACTGTCAGCGTACACTTTGGATAGATTTCTTACCTGGTAATATAAGCTTTCTAAAGGTATCCGGTCTTATCTAGTCAACAGGCTCTTTCAAAAGTCAGTGGATTCATCTCATCTGCCTCAGACACTTATTTCAAGACCAGCTTAAATACCCTTTGCAGGTTCACAATTAACTGACATGCTAGGGAAAATATGCAATAATACAAAGCACAGAAAAATACATCAAAATTTTTGTTTTGAAAATATATATTGGAATTCTAATGTAAAGGAGTTTATTAGCAGAATCAAAATAGTTTCAAAGAATCCAACTCAAAGTTATTCAAAATTTAGATCTAACCAAATTGAAAATCATAAGAAAATTTGAAATATAATTTGTATAATCACAGTGTTTTACATTCTGTCTGATTTAAGGATATGGATAAAAGAAAAGAATTCTTCCAAAACAGCACATGTGACTAAAGAGCTAGGAATAGCTTCTACATGCACAATGCTGTAAAGTTTTTTGTTCTCATCTGGTATTTTCTTCTTAGTGATGGTTAATTTTATTCTCTGGCAACAGAACTAAATACAGTGATGGGAATAATAGAGAAAAATTATTTAGAAGTTCAACTAATGAGATGCAAAGTATATGATGTGAATGGAATTTTTTTCTCCATCTCAGGGCATCATTGTAGAATTGCTGGGAAAAAAATTATAATCCTAAAATTGAATTAGAACATTCCATAAGCAGTTCCATTTCCTCAAATCTTACAGTGTCTATACAGATATGACTGAAAAATAACATGTATCTTTTCTTTATTCACAAACATTTTGTCTTCTTACTTTTTCTCCAGCATCTGCCTCCTAAGAAGGCTTTTGTTAGTGTCTCTAAAGCAGTTTGCTAATACAGAGTTCCAATAGCTCAAATAACTGTCTGTTTCCATTTCATTTTGATTGATTTAATGGATGATCTAAAGAAATAATTTTCTGTGTATGCCATAGTATTAAGGTGAAGACAAAGGCACTATTCAGCTTTTATAAAATCAGTTGATGTGCCAGATGTAAAATCAATTAACTCTGGTGAAGTATAGCCTTGTATTTTAACGACTGAGGTATCATAATTGCTTGCTATAGTTTTTCTTCTCAGCAAGATGAGCCTGGCCAGTGTTTCTGTTTCAGCAAAGTGTTAATAATAAAGTTATAAAACTCAAATGATGAGGGAATCCCCAGAAGTTTGGAGTTAAGACAAATATTCAAAAGGTCAGATGTTTATTGCACTTTTCCAGTTTAAGGAAATCTTGCTCGGATTATTAGCTCAACATTTCCACATGGCTTAAATCTCCATGAAGCATCTTCATTGTTCACCCTTTGGGTTATTTTCTGTTCTTTGAGATTTTGAAGGTGGAAAGTCCCACACCAACAGCATCCCTCTCAAAATCAGGGTATAAATAGCTTCAGCACTTTGATCACGTACTCCCTGCCACTCTTTCATACCCTTTAAGAAAGCAGTTATTCCTTGCTGCATTTTTAAATTGACTTTTTTATGGTTCAAGTTTATTGCAACCATTTTTATGAAAAGGAAAATGACACAAAATCCAGCATAACATATTTTCTAAATTACAAATTGTTTCATTTGATCATCATTTTCTTATCTGTAAAATGTCTGGATCCGAAATATTTTGAAAGGATATCAGTAATAACAGTCATCATCTCCTCCTACTTGCATGTTCATACTGTGAAATTACTTAGTATGTCTTATATAAAATATATAACTTTGACGGCCTAGTTCAATATGTGTCTAATCTGAAGTCTGTGAATTTTCCCACCAAAGATAATGGAGGGCATTAGTGTTCTTGTGGTTTTAAAGATGGGCACCTCCATAGACCCTTCCTTGAACTTTGCTCCCATTGAAATCACCCTGCTGATTTCAGGGAGAGCAGAAGCAGGTTTATTAGTTGGGAGTGCCACAGTGAAAATAAATGCACTTTCTTTTTCTAAAATAAGCAGAGAGTGAAAATGTTTGCAGAACCATAGCAATTCTTGTAGAGAAGTCTTTAGAAAGTTGACTGGCAGTGATAGAATTATTGGGTTTGCTTTTCTTTTAGGAAGGAGAACAGGCTTCTAGGCAGAAAAGGTGATTTATGCCGAGGATTTTCCCCTTCTGTGGTACATGTTGGAAATGCCATTGACACCCAGAAAAAGATTGTCTGTATCGTCTCTTTTCTGCAAATGAATTAGCATAGATAACAAAATAGAGATTATAATTGCCTCTTCAGGAAATTAGGCTAATGACTCCCATCTAAATTTAAACACAAGAAAATGTATGGAGTTTTTAAGCATACCTAAAGATACTAGAATAAACTTGTTAAGAAATTAATACAAACATGTTTATTGGAATGTAGCTTGTATATTTTCTTGTAAAATATTTATGTTCTATTTTTCCTAATAGCTGTCTAAATGATGTCATAAGGGAAGGAGGAGCCAATCTCTTTTAAAATGAAGGCATTTCTAGATAGCTCTTCAGGGATTTCAATCAACAGATCTAGGAAGAAAATATTCTCCTCATCCTTCAAATCTCATAAAGATGCAAGAGCTAATAATTCCTCTTTTTTTATTTTGGATTAGAAGAAAGAGATCCATCTACAATGTTGAGCTATCTTGTACCAAGGGTTTCCACAAAACAACAATTCAAGTTTCTACCTGATCATTTGTCCTTTCTTAAGTTTGACAAGTAGCCAGTAGACAAATCGAAATTCCACCTAGCATTTCTTGTTCTTCTTCGTCACTTTGGTTGAGATGAGAAATACTTTCTTCATCAAAAAAACCTTTCTTTATTCCAAGGAATATTTACTTTATTCCAAGAAATACTTCCAGATGATATTTTGTTGAAATTAGCAAGATTTTATGTACAATGTGTTTGACAGTTCAAAACTGATAACACTTTTAATATTTTTTTTTCTCAACATTTGCATTCAGCAAACACTGCTGCAATATGAGATCAGCATATTACGGCTATTAAGGATGATTCAGAGTACAAGACTGTCCAATAAGTCAGAGCATAGATTTTTAATTTTTTTTACTAAAAAAAAGAAATCTTACTGGTCAATTTGGCACCTGTATAAACAGATCAATTTTTATACTAAGTCTGTGGAAATAGCTCTGCAAAGTGATGGTGAATCAACCTACAGATTTCCTTCAGCAATTTATATACACAAATAGATTTCCCATTGACTTCAATGAGACCTCAAAAAACCTGCCAGGTCTGGCAACTTCACTGTGAAAAGAGAAAAATCTGAGAAATCAAGGGAGAAAGGAAGGATATGCAAATGTTTATGCTGACAAGTTCAGGAGGAGTTTGTGTGTGTAATACACTTGGGAACATGAGCTAAAGGTGAAAGAAAAGCATCGGTGTCTATGAGACAGAGAAACCTTGTGTTTGTAAAAGAAGTTCAAATATTAAAGGCGGGTTTTGTCAAAAAATATTATAAAAGTGTGGTTTTGGAAGTGGGAATAAGTTTATACCCTCTTATCTTAATTGTAGCATCCCATAAATGGAATGATAAAGGGAACTATAATCCCCTTTTGTTAAGAAATTTATTGTTTCCATCAAGGGAAACAAACTCTGCTTTGTGGGGACATTTCCTGCTAACATCTCCAATCCCATAATGTACAAAAACAACACAGTCAAGACAGCCTTTTTATATATAAGCATATATTTACCACATTAGCAAATACACTAATAGTTCCTCTCATCCTGCATACTGGACACTTCACAGGGAAATACTTTGAAAGGAAAAAATACAAAAAATCTTCTAAATGTAATCAATAATATTTGTTTAAGTTTTGGGTTTGCATATTATTTTATAAATAAAACTATGTCCCTGTCCACTGCAAGGGGGTTAAACTAGGTGATCTTAAAAAGTCCCTTGCAATCCAAACCATTCTATGATTCTATGTGTATTAATGTATCTATATTTTATTATTGCATATTGTATTTATATTAGTAATAGCTTCTGTATCTGGTTTTAGAATGGTTAGGGGGTTGGTGTTCCATTAAAAAAAGCAACCCAAAATATAATCTAGAATTGTCACAAACATGTAAATTTCGTCTCAGTATGGTCTTACTATTTCTGTGTCAGTTGTATGGAGTTTATTTAACAGTTTATTTATTGTATTAGAATTCCCCATTTCTAACACAAATAGCTGGCATTTAGAATGTCTAAATACTTTATTAAAAAGTATCATGAGATGTAAAGAATTCAGAATTCATTCTTGTGTATCATAATTCCACAGTGAACCAGGGAAAATGATATGTTTTAGTATGCTTAGTATTACTGAATTGAGGAATTATCCAGATAATAAGGAATGGTGCCTTTAATGTGGTAGTCAATAATAACGCCAAAAGTCATATTGATTTTTCTTGAACAATCAGCTGCAGCTTGTACATATTTCTCATGCTAATAAAACTGTTCCACTGTGTACAAAATGAGAGAAGCAGTTCATCTATTTTTTTCCTGTGTAATATTCATGTATGCTAAAAATAGGACAGAGCTGCACCTACAAGTGAATCCATCTTTCAGACTAAATCTTAATTAAAGAAGTGTGCGGACATGCAGTTCTGTGTGCTGGTGTCATGCGTAACTCTGTCAGAAGAGCTTAGATATAGAACTGCAATGTATCTATGTATTTTATATATATGTATATATAGATCAACTTTTTCTTTTTGAGGATGGGCAAATCAAAATGACACATTATCATTAAAAGCTGTTTGGGAGGATGGAGGTATTTCACATTTTTTGCAGTGACAAGAAATAGGGAAATGACCTGAATGTATGCAATGCTTAAATGTTGTCAGATATTCATCATATTTATATGCTTTGCCTGCCTCTCTGCTCAGGGTGATTTAATACTACATTAAAGTAGAACCTGGGAGGACATCATAAACAGCTCTTGTTTAAAGGGCATTGTGAAGGAGAGCCTTTAATCTGATTGATGAAATAAATGGAAAGTAATCTATCCTCTATTCAACAGCTTGTTGATGATATGAAAGAATTCCTACTCAAGCAAGCAAAGCTTTAAAGAGAAAGACCTCTTTCATCCTGTCAGCCTCTCATTTTTAGAAAAAGTTAAGTTTTTCATCATGGTTCAGGGGAGTTCTTGTAAAACGTTCATTGAAAATTTAAGAGCAATTACAGTGTCAGACAGCTAGAAAAATTGCTTTTACTGAGTGAGAGTTCTCTGACAGATGCATTGTGGGAGAATTGATTCTTTCTAAGGGATAAGTGAATTGTCATTGTTAGTCTCTTCTCATGACATCTAGCTAGATGTCATCTGCTTTGTAACAGAAGATTTGAATCAGACAACTGTACTCAACACTAGACAGTGTCTAGATTAGTTCAGCAAAGAAATAAGCCTGTACTCTGCATGGCATCAACTGAGCTTTTAAAGATTATGGATGAGCAAGGGTTTGAGAAAAAAGTTTGAAAAATCAAAAACAAAGCTTTATAGCCACTTCAGAAAGCCTGGATGTTTAACCTGTAAGGAAGTCTGTCAAATCCTTGAGGAAACCACATAGAGAAAGATCAATAGAATACCTACTGGCTCCATTAGCTTGATGTAAAAAGGGGAAGAGGGAAACCAGCTCTTCCACAAGAGAAGCTACATTATTCCAGGGATTAAGCGGGATCAGTTCTCTTGCAGAAAAGAAGACGAGAAAAAGAATGAAGATTCTTGGTGGGCCAGAACTGGAGTGAAAGGGCTTGTCAGGTAATCTAACTGATGATAAGAGAGCAGTTTATTGAATAGGAGGTGTCTCTAATTAGGTGTTCATTAGCATAAGGGTAGGTGCCAATTCTAATCTTGAGTTAGCTGCAGAAAATAGGCTGTCATTCACTCTGCAATCCCTGAGCTAACTTCTTCATAGTATATGCTTGCTGAATCCACTTCTAATTTTTCTGTGTTTTTTCTGTTTGGATTGCAGAGATACATTCGGTGTGTAAGAATGTCACTGGCATTTTCCCAAAATAGCACCATCAGATTCATTACGTATTCACAGCATTGAAATGTTATATTGTTTGAATATAGTGTGTATGTATGTGGTATAAAAAAGATGTGTCATTTTAAACACAATAATGTTTCGGTCTGAAAGCTTCATTTCAGTTTTTGTGTCTGATTTGAATCTAACCTTAGCTAAACCAAAAAAAAAAAACCAACCACAAATAAATTGCAGTTATCCATACTTAAAATAAATTCACTAGTAAGTAGCAAATTTTTGTTAAAAAAATCAGTTAAAGTATTCTCCACATCATGATCAGACCAGTACATTCTTCACCAGTTCAAATTTCATTAATGTTTTTGTGGCTGGGGTTTAATTGATGTCAGATTTTTACTTTTCTGTGCACTTGACATTTTAAGGAATGTATACAGACTTTAATTTAAATATTGAGTATTTCTTTTAGTTGCTCAGGAATTAAACTGTGATGCATTTGTAGTCCTTCATATGTCTAATTACTTAATCCTTTAATGGGAATAATATTAGCATTTAGACTTAAATAACCTTGTGCTATTTGTATGTGTTTTATTTATTGTTATATATCTCTTTAAAGCTTCAGTAAGAATGGCCTTGTCATTTTAGCTTTCTTCAGCTTTGGGAAGAACGGGCCTGAACTAAACTGTGTTTCTTTTCCTTAACATGTTTAGAATATCTTAAAAGTTTATGTGCCATTAAAACATTCTTCTGAAGCTGTGGAAATGCAAATTGTCAGGACAACATTTTCAATGAGTCCCTGATGCTAAAAATCACTGACCTGTGCTAGTTTCAGTATCATTCCTAACATTTTTGCCATTAAGATTCAATAGATCTCTTTATCAATGTCCTTAAGGCATTTGGATGAATCAATAACGACAATGAAAAGCAAGCCGTAATTCTACAGAAAAAGCGCTGCTAAATAGATCAACATACAAAATTGATACAACTTCTTAATAGTTTTCCTTAATAGTATTCTAATGGCTTGTATTTTCACCTAAGTTAATGAAATGCCCTTAGATACCTTGCTAACGATGTCTTTTTCTGTGTTCTGATCTCCTGAAGCATTATCTTGCTAAATGTATAGAAGGGCACGTTACTCAGAATCACTGACTCTTTTCTAAACTACAAAACATGGGGGGGGTTTATTTGTGTTTATTACGAATAAATTTTTCAAAGTGTTTTCTTGATTAAATTTATTTCTGCAACTGCTAGAGCTGTAAATCATGTATGTGGGGACAGATCACAACAAATATTCGAAAAGGGCATGTATTTGTAAGCAATATATAAATCAACTGTCTTTTTCAGGTTCAATTTTACCTTAAGTAAAATCAGCTAACAATTTAGGCTTTCAGTGTGTAAAATATTGTAAGTAAACTGATTTACTGATTGATATTAAGATTATGATCCAGTGTTCAGTAAAGCTAATGGGAGTCCCCACTGATTTCACTGTTTTTTGACTGAGCCCAAATCTGAAAGCCATATATGGTATTATTTCTAAGCACTACTTTTTCTTCCTTACTCCAGGTTTGTTATGGTAATTGCAAGGAGAGAGGGGTTGTTTTGAATTTTTGGCTTGGGATGTTTTTAAGAATAATGTTTCTATTTTTTCTGCAAATTTCTAATTGAAAAGAAGGTTGTGATGTGACAGGCAGAACTTCTAAAGTCTATATCTACAGCAGACTAAAAATGTTTAGCAAAATGGACGGTACTTGCATATAAAGTCTATCCTACAAAGGATGTTAATTTTTTTTTATATCTAAACGACTAGCTATTTCTTCAAAACCTATTTCAAGGAAAGATAAAGGGTTATATGGCCTGTGAAAGAATATGTTTACAAACATAATGCATAGTGTTTGGGCAATTATAGTGGAGCAATTATTTCTCTTATTGATTTTTCTCATTTACTAATAATTACAGCTGCAGAGTCTCAACTTAGGGAATGTTGTTCAGAGGAAAGGTTTAATATGAAGTACCAATTTAAAAAAAAAAAAAAAAAGAGCATTAAAAATGCAATATGCATTCTCCAGTTCATGACAGTACATTTTTAATCAACTGTTTCTCAAGAGGTTTTTGGTTTCTTATTGATCTTGTTTTGGATCAGATCCTTGATAAATATGTCAGAATAACCCAAGCTTTATTTTATTTTGTCAGAGTTTCTCTTCTGACAGGGTTACAGTAATATTTCTTTACTTCATGTAGCAGTTTCACTAGTAATACCCGGATGGACCTGATATTTCCTTTCAGAGATTGTCACAGTCATGGTATTTGTTTTCATGTATCTCTGTGTTATACATTTAATGAAATTATTTGCTCTGTAGCTATCAATTAGTCATCAAATACTACAGCAGAAACAGTAACTTTTGAAAAGCAGCCTGTACATGTGTGTAATTGCTAAGATAAAAAAGGAAGTTTATGAAATAGTTAAAGTTGGAATATATGGTTTCATTCTGGTATTTAGCTGCCAAAGTTGAATGTGATGGAAGGCATCTGCGGTTGTGTTTGTGTAAGGTTGTCTTTAGTGGCAGAGTGTATTATCTAGTGTCACTTTATGAAACTTTCAGTGGTACAGCCTTTTTCTTTTCCAGTATGTGTGTAAGAATTACTTTAATCTTTTTTCTCTATGAGAAAAGATAAATATTATCTGCTGTATATACCTGATGAAACACTTATCTTTTTGATAATTAATGAACCCATTTTAAGTCCATGTTATGCTATCCATCTTTTGTGGTACTGAAATGGATGACAGTGTGATTATGTCTTTGAAAGATAAGTAAATGTGTGTGCTCTTAGATCATCAGGCTTTTAAAATACCAGGAAAGTAGAAGTATAGCAAAACTGGGAGTATTTCTTAATCTTGACTTATAATACAGGGGTTTCTGTGCTTTTATTTATAAATGTACATTTTATTGCACTACATATACACAACAGATTTCACAGGCCTCTGCAAATGATTGTATTAATATTTTATGTTCCATTTATGCCTTTCCCCTGCATATTGACAAAATAATAAATATGCAATATATCGAATATTACATGACTGAACATTGATTTTTATACATACGACATAAAAGTGTTGCTAAACAAAGAATAATGCCATGTTTTACTTGAGAATTCTCAATACCATTACAAGTCAAGTTAAGCTTTGAATTATATTTCAGTATTCTTGTCAATATAAACTGGCTTACAAAGACACATTTAGAATGATAATTGATGGATTTCTCAAAATACCTTTGTCATTGAAGAAAAGTATATACTTTGAATTTCATTATTGTAAAAGTATATTTTTAAGAAGTCAAACAGATCCTCTTAAGTGTCTTAAATGGTATAATTTTGGCCGTCTGTGTTACAATATGGAATAATGTCCAATTATCTCGTTTATCATGGCTTCTGAAACAGCTTACACTATAAATTCTGTTTATTAAGGGCAAAATTATACTGTCAGATTCACACATGCTTATCTCTGAAAAGTGACTTACAGACCATACTTTACCCTTTTAGAGGAGGAAAAAATAATTTAAATGGGAAAAGGTCAGTGGATCTCTGGATGCTTGTGTCCTGCGTGCTATTTGATTCTCCTGTACATCACCTATAGGCACCAGTAAAAAAGCTGCTGCAGCCTGGAGGCAGTATACAGCTACATGTAGGCAGTGAATTTAAACTAGAGTCAATCCGGGGCCATTTCTTTTGGAGTTATGGCTGTGTATGAATTTTCTGGCTCCACATTTACAGCAAACAAAAGTCCATTGTTATGTTCTAAGGCTGGCCAAATGCAAACTTGGAGACTACGTTTAATAAGGAAAAAAAAATAATGATTGAAGTGTTAAATGACCTAAGGGTCTCCAGATTGCCATCCAGAAAGTTAAGGAACAGCCTTTTCCTAAGGCTTTTCCATTGACCTTTATTTTCTTATTCTTGTTTCTGCACTTGAGAAAGTACTAGAACATGTTATCTGAAGGTATTTGAGATCTTCTTCATCCATATTAATCTCATTTGTCTTGACTCCTGGCTGTTCATCAGAAAGATAGGGCTTAACTATAGACACTTTATTACCACCAGTGTTGCTATGTTAATCATGACATGGGATAATTGGGAAACACATAAAGTTACAGCAGGTTTACTTAGATCCATACATTGCCATGAAATATGAATGGTGCTGACCAGCCATCATAGTAAATTCTGAATAATTTTAACAAGGAAGGAATGAAAAGAAAACTTTGTTCATGAACGCAAATTCCTTTCGAAGTTTTAACTTTATTTATTAATTTTATTTAAAGTAGTGCATTATTTAGCTAACTAATATATAGAAACCCCTGTGTGGGCTAGTGGCTGTTTCTTCCCTGAGGTATAACTATGATATTTGGAAAAAGAATAGGATTGATATACATATAGAATTGATTTCAATTCCATAAATTCACTTCAAAGACATTAGACTGTATGGAAGATTTAGTTAAATAAATAAAGATTTTGGATTCATAAGAATGTTAATGGTTATGAAAGAAAATTGCAGTTTTTGTGAGAATTAGCTAGTATGCCCTTCATTAATGTATGCAAAGTTGGCAGTTCAGGTTACTGCACGCACTCTGAATTAAAGACATACTTAAAAGGTGGAGCAGCCGGACCAGTATTTAGCAAAACCAGCAAAACATTTATTTACTTTGTTTCCTCCACCAAACAGGTCTTTTTTTGGATAGTACAGTATAGACGTTAATCTTTTCAGTTAATTTCTATTAGAAATCACTATGAATATACATAGTCTTCGGAGATCTGGGGTATCTAAATTTCAATCTCAACTGGTTGGACCCTGTTGGTTATTTTCTGTCCAGTAGCAGAATAACTAGTCCATCTATAGATTGACAAGTACCTTCTGACATAGACGTGCTCGAATTTGTAAAATAAGTATGCAAATGCAAATGATTCACATTTGTTAAGCATACTGTGTTTTAAAGGGACAATATCTTAAAAATGTACATATTCTTCATAGCCAAACAAACAAATTTATTGCTAGAAATACTGCACAAATCTCCTAAAAAAGCATAATCAATGAGCTTCCGACTGTTTATCCAAGCAAAACTCATGATGACTACAGTTTTTATATCAACTCAGTAAGTATATACTACATATATAGTAACAGAATGTAACTGAATATGAGATTCATATAACTTATGGAATGGAAAGAATTTTTTTAATATAAATTGCAACAATTATATTTATCTTTCTACATTTTCACTACACTACTTATTTGAATTTGCTATGTTAGAAAGGTTCCAGATATAAAAAATCTTAAGTTGACATCCTGCGTCACATTAAGACAGCCTAATTGAAGTTATTGAACCCATGAAACGAATGTGTGCTTAATACTGGCTGGGAATTGGGCCTTGTGTGTAGACTGAAACTTTGCAGAATTTACCCATAGTTCTGTTGCTTTGCATCTTTTTTCTCAGACAGAGGGATTTTGTTCTTGGTTCTAAAAACTGCATGTATTGTGACTTTTCTTTTGCTGGACTGTTATAGTTGCAAGCTCTTTGGACTTGGTTGTAACCTTAAATCTCTTCAAGCACATTCTGCTGCCACCACCATTGTGGTGTATTATTTTCTAAATTAGCATTCTTTATTAATTTTGAAAGTTCACAAAATAGTAAGTAATTATATTAGCATTGCATTCCATGCACTGATGTGGTTTTTTGCCATTTTGCCTTTTGGACAATAAAGCAGAGGAAAGGATTGTGTTTTCCTCTTTGCTATGCATAGTCCTCTCACTCTTCTGAACTAGGAAAATCTTATTATTATAGCAGTTGCCCACAACACTGGAGATCAAAGCTCAGTCATTGACTGTATTACAGTATAGTTATATGATCTCATGCCAGGCGTCAGTCTAGCAAAGCTTAGGCCACTAGACATGATTTGAAACAGTAAACAAACAAAAATTCCTTTGCACAGATTTTGCAAGGAGGAATACATATTACTGTGTGCTTGCGTTTTGCTTAAATCTAGGTTCTTTGAGCACAGGCTATCTCTTACTATGTATATATAAATCATCTAAAACAATGGCATGACTTATGTATTACCTTTCTGATTGTGTACAGTTACTCTAATGTGAAACAATATCATAAAAATAGATACTAATATGAAAATCTGATTTGAAGCAGAATCATGCAGCATACATACATATTTTCACATTTTCACCACATTCTGAGGTAGTTCCATGCACAACGTTGTTCACAGATGATAAATCTTTTGCTGACAAAGTATAAAAGTCTGTACTACTCAACTGCGATAAAATGCTTTAGAGACATGAGAGTTATGCATCTGTTTCAAAGGAAGAATATCTCACATCATTTATATACATATAGAGTGAACACAAGTGTCCATAAGTAAAGACTAATATCAGCAACTGGATGATACACTAATCAAAGCATCTACATAAGTACAATAGCAGTGTAAAAGTTTAAAAAACAGTAGCCCAGTGAGATGCTAGGCAACAGCATTATGGTCACTAAATGAGGAAGTCCTATTTGGCTGTCAGTCACTTCCTCGGGTGCTTTGGTTACTACTTTGAGCCAAGCAAAAAGAAATCTTTCACTGGCTAATGCAACACCTGCTACAGTGCTAGATAAAGCTCCAAATTACAACCACATCTTTCTACCAGTTTTAAGAGCAAGAAAAGTGAAAAAAGGAATGAAGTGGTCTTTCAGGAAAATTAATTACAGTGTTTTAACAAAACAAATAAGAACAGGACAGAATGGCAATCAGAGGAAAGGATTTTTGCTATATATGAAATTGTACACAATTATATTTTTTCATTATAATCTTTGGAGAAAACTAAACAAAAAGATTTTATTTCCAAAAAAAAAAAAAAAGAAAATCAACACCAGTTATAGCATAACTTATGTGCTTTTGAGCTTATTAGAAACTTTGTGCGTTTATCTATGATTACAAATAGTCTCCTGTTTGGCACAGACCTTTCTGAATATCAGAAAGTTCCTATCCCTGTTCCAGTTAAAATGGTAAATTCCTTTGCAAAGCCTGTATAGAAATACCCTAATTTCCATTTTAGTTCACTTGTCAAAAGCAAAGAGAGTGTTGCCATTCTTGTACTCTAAGGATGTGAGGTGACACATCTGACAAGCAGAAATAGATTGGTGGTAAGTCCATTAATATATCTAAAATCATTTTGTAAGTGATCATTTTTAATATACACGAGGGAGTTACACCTACACATTCAGGGAAGAATATACTCACTTTGAATGTGGCTCATGTCCCCCTCCATTGCATATAATTGAGTCCTTTCTGGTTTAAATAATTTCTCCTCCAACCTTTTTCTCCATGCATGAGATATTTTAAAGCTCAGTCCAGCACAGATTTTTGAAAAATACCACTTGTGCTTGAAGGAAAATTATGTTTAAAACTGACAAAATCTCTGACACTGAACCCTGCAGTAGCAGTCTAGGAGTTTATTCTCTGGCCCAAAAGCGACAAACTCTCAACGAAAATCTGGATCTCTCCAGTGGAGAAAATCCTGTTCCCAGTTTGTGCCTCATCTGATGTGTAACTTTGAGCAAGTCACTTTACCTTTTTTCTGTTCTGTTTAGACTATAAGCTTTTGAGGAAAGAGATTGTCTCTGACTCTGAGTTTTACAAGGGCATACCCAACAGTGCTCCAATTACAACTACAGCTTAGCTCCAGCATAACTCTGTAATAAAAATCATTGATAACAGTATCCCAAATAAAAAATAATCTCATCCTAAAAGGAAGGAAATCACCTACCTTTAGAGGCCTGAAGCTTTGCAGTGGCAGTGAACCCATACAAACACCTTCTGTCTCACAGTAATAGGATAAAAGAGAGAGATAGAGTTTGTCTCCATCCGTTTAACAGAGATATGAAGAGCAACTTGGCCTCACACAAAATTGCTGTGCCTCTATATAGGACAGCTCTCTTTGCTATATAAAATAGTATAGCGAAGAATTCATCAATCTTCTATATTCTGCATTTTAAATGGGCTTTGTATTGATTTTTATTACTGTTGGAAAAGACCCATTTATAGAGCAGCAGGTTAAGAAAGAAGAATGTGGTGTGAACAGGACTATTTAATGAGAGAAAATATCCTGGTCTGTCCTTAGCTATTCGTAGTAAATATGATAGCATTTTCTCCCTGGAAGTTCTTGCCCAGCTCCTTTATGAAACTGTTTGTGCTAACTTCTGTTGTTGACCTTGGAAATTTACTACATGCGTTAATGGGTCCTCATGCAAAGAAATTACTCCCAAAGGCTTTACTTGCTGACTCTTCTACACCTTATCTTTGTTGCCCTTTTATTTCTTTTTCACCTGTCCAAAAGGCTTTGATGTCCCCTTGTTAACCTTTTCTTTCAATATAAATTCTGCTACATATTAAGTACAGGTTAAAAAAATTTTAATGTAGCAGCGCCAATTACTGAGAAAAAGGAAATGCTGGAATATTCTATCTGTAAAACCTTTGCTTAACCTTTTAGTATACGTGCATTATAGTGCAGTCCTTAGTTTCATTATCACATTCTAATTTTTCCTGAAGAAATGTGAGACCATTTACTGTGCAGTGCTGACAATCCTCAGTAAATGAAAACTTGTTCAGGACTTTGTTTCATCCTCATTGCTTATGTATGATCCTAAGAAATACTTGTAGTGTTCAAATTCTGCTTTTAAGATAGATTTCTTTAAACTGGAAATGATTGACATTAGAAAGGATTTCTGGAGGTCATCTGGTCCAGCCACCCTCCTCAAGCAGGGTCACCTAGAGCTACTTGCCCAGGACCGTGTCCAGACGGCTTTTGAGTACCTCTGTGGATGGAGACTCCACGGCCTCCCTGGGCAGCATGTTCCCATGCTCAGCCACCCTTACCAGAAGAAGTGTTTCCTGATGTTCAGAAGGAACCTCCTGTATTCCAGTTTGTGCCCATTGCCTCTTGTCTTGACACCGGGCATCACTGAAAAGAGCCTGGCTCCTTCTTTTTTGCACCCTCCCTTCAGGTGTTTATATACATTGATGAGATCTGCCCCGAGCCTCCTCTTCTTGAGGCTGAACAGTCCTGGCTATCTCAGCCTTTCCTCATAGGAAAGGTGCTCCAGTCCCTTAATCATCTTTTTGGCCCTTTGCTGGCCTCTCTCCAGTATGTCCAGGCTTCTCTTGGGCTGAGGAGCTCAGAACTGGACACACCAAACTTCATCACACTTGCAGCATATGAGTCTTCACACAGGCAATGGAAGAATGTATGCAACATTTTTTCAAGGTTTATGAACAACTACTTTAAATTCAGTTCTAGCTAATAAGCAGGACCTGGATGAGGATTTAAAGACAAAAGGCTATTTAGATGAAAATAAATTGTAAATTTCATAACTCAAAAAAAAAAAAAAAGAGTAAAAGCAATAGAATAAGAAAATTAACTCTAGCTATTATAGTTAATCAACAGGCAAGGTCTCATGGAAATCGGGCTTTAAAACACTGAATCTTATTGAAAGAATCTATATTAAAAGTTAACTAAGAGGAAATTGTTTTCACATAGAAGAAGGATAAGAAGCATGATAAAAAAAATATTGTGGTTGTATCAACATAATCTAAAATCAAAATGGAATAGTCACAATCATGGGAAATAAAACATAGAGCCAGAGTAATTATTAGAGAATGGTTCACAGAAAATGTTTATAAAACCAGAATGATTAAGAAGCAAAAGGGATTGCAAGTGACAAAGAATAAAAATGGTAGGGAGAAAAGATTGTAGAAACACAATGGTGGAAGAAGATTACAAAGATAATTAGGCGCATTTATATCTCACATGATACTTTATTGAGAAAGTGGCTAAATAGGATACTTTGACTCCCACTGTATACCTATTAATAAACATCAGATATAAATAGATATGGCTAAAGTATGTTATATATTTAATGTCTAATGTGGCCTTTACATAAGTGCACTTTACATGAAGGAGCAGTAGGAAAAGAAGAAAGGAAAAAAAAAAAAGAAAAAGAAAAAGACTGTTTCCTCTAGGTATAATCAGTCAGTAAGGTCAAATAAAGTTTACTCTGGAATTTGTAAACAACTAACCAGCACTATCCCAGTGTTATTAATTACTGTCTTCCAGGATCCCAGATTTGATTTCAAAGAACAGAAAAGGAACTTGTCAAAATAATGGTCCGAGAGAGGCCGTGTTGAGGTCTGCATGGCCAAATAGCTGAGTCTAATCATTACTTTCATTAACAATTTAAAAGATGAAAAAAAGTTCAGAGAGCAATAGGCAGTTTACTGGACAATATTATACTTCAGAAAATCTCAGCTGAGTCAAGAAATGTAAAAAAAATGTAAGATAAGACAAAGGCAAAATACTGCAGTTGGAAAGTCAAATACATACACAAAACCTGAGAAGTAATCATTCTTTAGCACTATCCGAGAAAAGGATCTTAAGCCCCATGTTGGCCTATACTGTGATGCCACTTTAAAAAAAAAATAAAAATGATGTATTCTTAGCACAATCAAAGTATGAGGTGGTTAGTTATTCTTCGTGCGGCTAAATCATCTCCTGTAGTACCTTGTCCATTTTTAGTAACCACATTTTAAGAAGGTTTTATATGAAAAAGGGTACAGAAAACAATGGCAATATTAAAACACCAGAATGATGAATGATAAAACGTTGCAGAATTCTGAGGAGGAAGAGTGAAAGATTAATTCACTAATGCCATTTTCCCCTTTCTTTTGCTAGGGCTATATTCAGTGAAAATAATTGTAATCTTTCTATAAATTGTTGCAGTCTTAGCCTGCTCTAGGCGTTTAGAGAAATGGGAAACGGTTGGCATCTATAGAAAATGGTTGATACTAAAAAAAAAAAAAAATCTTTTAGAAAGGATCAAAGATTCAACCTCAAAAGTTGCATTTTTAGGCAAGTGATGAGAAAACAGGGAGTTTTAATGGAAACTGTTCTACAGCTCTAAGTATAGCAGGTGTTACTAGATAGCTGCCAAAATAAAGTATATCTCAGAATGCAATTTGTGTTTTTAACTGCTCTTAAACTTTCTTCCAAAGAATTTTAATAACCTTATTCAGTGTTTCTAAACCAGACAGCATAACTTACAAAGGTATATTCCCCTTCTGTCTTTAAGTGCCCGTATTTTCTTTGTAATTTATTTAATCTGCCACTTAAAGTAGCTCATAATCCTTTATGTCTATTAAATTCAAAAGGTCCATCTGAAAATAATCTTATCTTTCTCTCAAACTCTGTTTCCTAGCAAATGTTATCAAAGTACAATGCATTCTTTCTCACAATTCCTGTATATATAAACGCAAAATAATTAGAATTGCAAGACACTGAACTTTTTGTTTCATTTTCAATTGAATGAAATTCCACTTCCATCCAAAACCAAGCATTTCTTTTAACCTATTAAAGTAGCTCTCCTTTTAGGCTTTGTTAATGCCTATCATAGATTATGCTTTTATTTGACAGTAAATCAAAATTTTCCTAGATTTTGAGACATGCTTCTTCTTTATCAACTAGCTGTATATTATTGAGAAAAAAAATTTTCACGGTTTCACAAAGATCGTCCTTAACCAAGCTCAACCTTTCAAGTAGTATTCTCTTCTACTGATAGCAGGCAAGCCTGAAAAAGCCAAGAATGCCAATTTCTCTTGGCTTTCACCCAAAACAGAATTCCAGATGGTTCAAACAGAGAGGACCAGCCCAGAGCCTGCACCCCGCACACACAGCCGCTCAGAGCAACGCTGGCTGGATCATTCTTCCTTTGAAAATACAGTGCCATAGAAACAGGAATGCTGCATAAAATTCAGCCAGTTTCCCTTGTACATTCTGAGAAATTAAGAGAAAAAAAATAGAAAGCAGTTACTACCCACTGTGATGGAAAATTCCATTTTGACGTTTTAGGAATGAAATGTTTTTAACTGTTTCTTTGAATCAAATGTCAAGGGGGGCTAGTTTTAAGAGAAGGTGTGAAGTGAAATTGCTGTTATGTGCTAGAAGTTATTAAAATTAAAAATAGCCCATATTTTACTGAAAATGTTAAAGCCAAGCATTTTGACTTTGTAGCAATGAAATGTGTCAGTCACTCTCAAAACATTTTTCCCAAGATTTTCCCTCATGGAAAAATGCAAAATGTTCCGGTTGCATTCTTCTGAAACAAAGCAGCTTTTGGACATTTCTAAATCCTCAGTGGAATAGAAAGACCTAGAAATATTTGAAAATTAGTTGAGACCAAAAAACTTTGGAAAGTGAAGACAGTGTTACATAAGCAGTTTGTTTGCCACTGACTGTCATCACAGTAGTATTAGAATATCTTCATTCATAAAGGTGAGCACTCCTTTGAATTAAAACAAGCAAAGAATTGTTGAAAAACAAGTAGCAGATAATTGAGATGTCAAAATTGTAAGTGATTTGTACACAGTCTCATAGGGAATTTGTGGCAGATCTGAAATCCTTTATCCTGTTACACCATTTCACCTGACTTTACACAGCGCAAGAGAGTATTAAGTGCTTTTCTGAGACTCCTATGTCTAGTATAAATGGTATAAATATTTTGTTAGCTTCAACATTGAAGGAGTATAATAAATTATATATTATTGTCTTATTTTGGAGATTACACTAACTCAACCAAACAGCAGAAATTTGTGATTAAGGTTGGCAGTGAGTAAATGTAAACAGTGCAGGGTCAAATCAAATGATTTCTAAACAAACAGGGGAAAAAAAGTCACATAATTTCATAAATAAATTATCAAATATTACCTGAAAAATAGCTACTATACAGCCTGATCCAGGGACCAATTGAAGTAAATCTATTTGTTTCAATAAAGTTTAAGTCTATTAAGAAATCAGGAGTGAAGGGAAGGAAGATTTCTTTCTCTAGTGATGTCAGCCTTTAGATCAGGGAAGTCCCCTAACCATGGGAAATTTTTCTATTGATTTTCTGTGCTTTTTGACTTCACATGTGTTGAGTATTAGCTTGGTTTGTCAGCTGCTGTGAAGCATTGCAGTTGCCAGCTGACTACATAGCGCATTATATGTTTTAGTCTGATGGTCTTCCTAGTATAACAACATGAAATCCCTTCCAACCCATACCACCCTATGATTCTATGACATACATTAGCATTTTTAATATGTTGTATTTCAATATTTAATGAGGCTTAGTACGCAAATGACCTCTTTTATAAATTACAATGTATGCATAAATGAATGTAATATGTTTTTATATGTATCACTATATGTAAAATGCAGAAAGGGAAAACCTTTAATTTTTTTTTTTTTTGTTACAGTCTTTCAGGCTTTACAGCCAAAACATAGCTTCTTTTTTGAATATTTTAAGAGCTTTTGAAAAATAAATGTATGCACAAGCTGTATAAACTAGAACCCAATTAATCAACAATTTTGAGATTTTCACATGGAGAATTCATACTAAATGTGTGTAAACGGTCAGCTGCATAAGAGAATTTGCTTAAATGTAACCTTCCCGGTAGGAAGCCTTTTCTTTGTAAGAAGAGAGGACTACAGCCTAGTTCTCCCCCAGAAGAGTACCCTTTCCTTTCTGTGCTGCAACACTTCAGCAAAGAGATAATATTGTATATAGCTGAGTTTGGTTACAGCTCCAGGCCTGTAAGATTTATTTTAAATATCAATGCCCAAAGTTAAACATCTTGATAAGCATTTAGCTACAAATCTTCCATTAAAACACATCCACTAAAATTATCTGAAAATCTCAATATTAGTTCTGTAGACAGCCCTCTGATTGCTTTCTTATCTTACCCATAGTCTACTTGGGTTTTAAATGGTCTTAGATTAACAAAGAGCAAACCCTCTCCTAACAGTTTTGGTGCCAAAAATGGGACATGGGCAGAATCTTGCCATGTGAATCTAACTTCACAACACAAAAAAAGGCCCTCAAACACTGACAAATCCAAAGGCAGTCCAGGTTGTCACTGACCAGCATTTTGAAGCTAGTTTTTCAGACACTAACATCTCTGTCCTTGTGCACACCCAGGGATCACCCAGACCTGCAAAAACAGAGCAGGACAGAGCCTGGTGCATATGGAGTGTGTCCAAAGGTGCAGGAGCTACATGCTACATGCTATATGCTATATGCTACATGCTACATGGGATAAAACCCTGAGTAACACAGTCTGACCCACTAGCTGCCCCTGCTTTGGGAAGGATGCCTGTCTAAAGACCTCCTGAGGTCCCTTTCCAGCCCCAAATCCAACCTGTATTGTCCCACTGTCCTGTAAACAGCTGTGGTTCCTGTAAACACATTGTGGAAAACCACAATGACTTCAGAGTGTTCTTTTCATCTCTTGTTAAACGCCTGCTGTTGCTTAGTAGGATTTGTTAAATTAGGAAGAGGAAACAACGCAAGTGAACAGGACACCTATTGGGAATACAGGGACCAAAGCTCATGTTTTGGACTTCACTCTGTTTTATAGTAGTAGTAGTAGTAGTAATAGTTGTTGTTGTAGTTATATTCAGAGTTTCACCTAAGTTGCAGGAATCATTGGACAGATGTTTTCGCATATCCAAAGTACCTATCCTAGCAATTGGGACAGAGACTCATTCTTAGCCTCATTCTATCTAAACAAAATTTCAATTATTCCTTGATTATAAAATACAACTCCTCCGAAGAAATCAGTTTGAGCAGGGCATCTGTTCTGGAGTAAGTAAAAGCAACCAATAAGATATGAGCTGATTGTGAGTCACATCCTCAGGTTAACGTTGAAGTCAAGAATCATATATAGCGAATTTTATTTTATGATGGATTTATAGTGCTTGCTGTAAAGGAAATGTTGTTTCCTAATTAACTCTGTTAAATACAGTCATCTAAGTTTTTAATGAATAATACATTAAACCAAAAGATCCAACCACATTAATTATATCATGTTAAATTTTGTGAATTAATTTCTAAAAACCTGAATTGTAGTCCTATGTGCTTTAAAATATCGTGACATTCAGATTGTGGCCCATCTTCTGTAGTTTCTTGTCCTCCAGTAAAACACAGAACCCACAACTAATTAACAAGTAGTAAAAATAATATTTTTCTTTACCCACATATTGGTAGAAAAACAGATGTCACAGAAAACATTCTTTTACTCCATAATGTGAGGTGCATAATAGCCTGGTCATTTGAATACACTATGGGAGACACAACCACCCCTGAGCATGTGATACAGCAGAGAAAACTGAAATCAGACGTCCAAAATCCTTACACAACCTGGTAAAGGGAAATTTAGTGTTTTTAATTGTTGCAACAAATTTTAATGAAATCTTTGGATTTTTTTAACATCTCACACTTTATCTAAATCAAAATGTGTTGGTATTTCCAAATAACATCATTAGACATTTTCCCTAATGTGGAAAAGTTTGCATTTTTCTTCCTAGGATGAAAAAGTTAAATGTCAAGTTTCTCTTGAGGTGGGATATTTCAAGCAACTCTAACTGTTACCTTATAGTCATGTATAAGAAATTTGAAATAGAGAAAGCTGTTTTATCTTTCTCAGCTCGTTTATGTTGTAAAGCACCATCACTGCAGTATTCTTTTTAAGTTATGAAAGAAAAAATCAATCAGTTTTGAATATTCATTCCTAATTAACATTTCTGATTTGAAGATAAAAAATAATTTATTTTCTTAGCCATTTATATTCTGCAGTAGGGAAAATCTTTCACGACTTTTGTTTACAGTCTAGAGTCTGTAAATTCAGAGTCAGAGTTTAGCGTTGTTCGGACTCTGTAGATACAAAACAGTTATGTTAGTCTCTAATTCCTAAACATTTCTTGAAAAATTGAGACAATTCCATTGTTTTAAGGTTAAGAGATATATGTGTCTAAGATATACATGTACTTAAAAAATGTGTGGATTTTTGACAGAAAGAAATACATTATTGTAGTCAATGAGTAAATCTTGTGAAATGGTTTTGTTATTCAAAGGATAAATTACCGTGTAAACTTGTTTTAAAGTAAGGTTCATTTTTGAAACTGGATTAACGAATTCCATGTAATGAAATCCTGTGTCTGTATTTCATCATTCAGAAGCAGGAAGATTTAGAGGTAAAATTTGTCACATGAATGTATTCTATAAGGATATTAATGTGTTATAAAATCTCATAAACCCAAAGTTATAGTAAAATATGTATTTAACTCCATTTATAGTAAAGTCCCTACTTAATGTTTAATTTCTATGCGCTTATGGTTAATTAGGCAGGCTCTTCTGCAAGTAACCTTGGAAACAAGAATATATATATATATATACATCTTTTCTGGTAGGTCACTTATTTATGTTGTGGATGTTAGTATAAGCTCTAAATTACTAAGAATAGTCTGCTTTAAGTTATATTACCAAAGTACATGTGTGATTCTCAGTGATTTGCAAAGACTTGCTGCTCTATCATAAGGGATGACAGTTAAAAATGTCTGTAAGCTGACATAAAGATGCCTAGTACATAATTATACTGGACAGGTCAATTGAGAGGGGGGCAAAACTGAGAGGGGGGAGTAAATTACCTTCCCCATATCCTGCAATGTCTCAGTGTGACAAAGAATGGAAAGCAAATCTTTATGGGAAACAGAAACTAGAAGCTGAAATTTCAAGCTTAGGTAAGGATAAACAAATAAAGAGATGATTCAAAAGGAGTTGTCACCCAGATTTGCATTTCTCAGCTTGGCTTCTTTGGGTATTGCAGACATCCATTGATGTCAAGAGCTGATGCCTCAGAGATGTGATGTTCAGGGGTGCCTTTGCCATTAGCCTGGAGAAGTTGCTGGGAAAGCAGTGTATATAAAAGTGTGGGCAGCAAACGTCTGAGAGATGTGTTGCAGGGCCAAAGTGCACCTGTAGAAGATGCCTTGTCTGTGGTGAATGAGGAAAGCCTAATTTTTTCTTTCTTTTGCTTAGAAATACACATGCATATCTCAGAAGAATCTGCTTCCCATCCTGAAGTCTATGTGAGAAAGTGGTTTGCTATGAAGCCCTGGCTTCAGAAAGGTTAGCAATATAAATCTCCCAGATTTCAGTAATTAGGGTTAAGATGCACACAAGTTTAGATAGATTCCTGAGTTTTGTTGTCCTTCACCAGCACAGAGGAACTATTTGGAAGAAGAGATCCACTTTTAGAATTAAAAGGAGTTTCCTCTATTGCAAACTTTGTGCTAAGCACCTACACAGCTCTGGCGATTTCATAGGGTAGAGGCAACGTTTCAAGATAGGGATCTAGGTTTCAAGTTTGACACTAGAGGGAGAAAGCAGTCCCATAATAGTATAACAGATTATTTCTTCTCATTCTCAAAAATGAACTAAGATTGTTTGAAGACCTTTTTTTTCCAAAAGGATTTGTTCATTTGGTTTCCCCTTACCTTTTCCCATGCAGATCAGAAAGTTTGCTGTTCAGCTGAGCTGATCTGGACAAGCAATATTCATGTTCAAATTAGACAGGATGCTCAGTCACATCTCTTTTCAATGGTTACAAGAACAGAAAACTCTTACAACCTAGGGCTGCTTTCTATTTGAAGTAGTAATAAAAGTAATGTAGCGCTAGCCAGAGCTGAGCTGCTGCAAATGGAAGGAGTTAGTTTTCTAAGTTGATGTATACACTTAATTGAGAAGAGCTGGGAGTCTTTTGATGGGAATAATGGACACAAGGTAAGGGAGAAAGTGGCAAACATGAAAAAAAACACTGATCTCTGCTGCTAGCTTTGGACTGAACTGGAGAAAAATCCTCTGCCAATGAAAACTGTTACGAGTAGTAGTAGTCTACACAAAATGCTTGGCTGCTAGCCGACATCAGTTTCCCTGTGCCAGATTCCTGTGACGGAGGCAGTGTGGACCTGTTACTTTCATGTACATAGAGTACAAAGAAATAAAAGCTCTTGTTGTTGTTGTTGTTGTTGTTACAGTGAAGCTGGCAAATATTTTTATTTTCTGCAACTAGTCTTGGCAGGGGCTGAAAACCAGCTGTGCACAGTGAAGCACCTGTACAATGGAGAAGCAAGCAATAACAGAAAACTAGCAATAACTGAATGAAGGTGCATTTTTTTGTCATATTTAATGTCAATTTGCGACACATTTAACATTTTTCTAAGGCAAGACTTTCTTGACAGTCCAAAAACCAGCTGAGTACAGGAGCCTACCTCTGTGTTTTAATGAAATGAAACACGACAAAGAAGCAGTACGTGAACTTGGCGGCTTTTTTTCTACCCTGTGTAATGACAGTTGAGCAAATATTTTTATATTCAGTGGTGAAAGTCACACAGAAAACTGCATTGCACTACATGCAATACAGAATTACAGGGTTTATGCTTCTCTTCATCAATAAAAGAGTTCTTTTACAGCAGGTGCCACCAGGCTTCTGGGGAAATTGGAACAGAAGTGAAAGTAAAAGTCCTGTCCTTGCTTCCCAGGTATTCTGCGTTCCCATGCCAGAAACTCAGGTACATTTTTAAAAATCTGACTAGTCAAATCTCCTCTGGATTTATGGACCCTTTGATCCAGAAATCAACAACAAAGAATATAATTTTGAAAATGCCAGTACTTTTTAACTTTATTTTCCTGAAAACAGACAAAGCTAGACACTTGGGAGTACAAAATAATGTGCTAAAAACTTGAAGTAAATAGTTGTGTCTCAGAAAACAATCACGTGCCCCTAGATCAGTTTGATTCAAGGATAAAATTCTATCAATGAGGGATGGTGGATTTTTTTTCTTTTATGAGACTGCTCCACTAAACACCAGTTGCAGCAGCCTCTTATGACCACATCACTCATATTCGTGTTTTTGCAAGACTATAATTGGCAGGCATACATCGTTCAGCACATAAATACCAGGCAACAGGGACTGTTTTATTGTTTGGCTGATGCAAAGTACAGCTGCGCAAGGTTGACAAATCCAGCATTTCTTTGTGACAGTTCATTATGTAGATTCTTAATATTAGGGCTAATCCTGAAGCACGTATTCAGGCAAAGCCCCTACTGCATATGTGCCAAATCAGTAAACAATCCAGGTTCAAACCATTAAATGCTAGGGTCTGAGCAAGCTGTTTGCGGACCACAGGTGAAGCAAAGCTGAATGCTCTGAACTGCTGTAGTTACCCACTTGATAGACTTTCTACCATCAACATCACGAAAACCACCAGACGTAGGATAAAAAGAAGCCTTTTGTCTTTGCAGCTTCATGTCCCTAAGAGTGCCTGTCCAGGTTCTACGGCTGCTGAGTGCCACCCACACAGGCTACAAACTGATGGGTCAGCTGCTGTTAGTCACAGTCCTTCGTGACAAAATTACTTGAAAATAAATTATTTTAGAATTTAACTAAATTACAGGACACTGCTGAAAGAAACTGGAGAATGGAGGGTGGGATTGCTCTGCTGAATGCACACATAGTTCTAACTGGAAGAACACTTAATACAGTTGGTGCAAAAGAATGGTAACACTTAAGTGGAAGTTAAACATAGGATGCTTATTAACCATGCCAAGTTTATAGAATATCTCCTACAGGAAATAAAGCTTTTCTTCTTTAAAATCAATTTGTCCCTCTACTGTCAGATAATTATATGCACTTTCATTCAATTTATTGTGGTTTATAGTGATAGGATGCATTTCTTCTTGGTCTGCATATACACAAGAATGGATCTAACATAATTTTGAAACATAAAAGTGGAAAGAACAACATCAGCCATTAAATAGAAACCTCCACGGTACATCCAACCTTAAGATTAATAGATATTCAGGACAGAATTGTTTATAACACATCCCTGGAAACCCATCCCAGCACCCTAAAATATAAATTAAGACCAACAGAACAAGAGTTTGAAAGTGACACAAATGATGCGTTGCAAGAACAGGGGTAGCAGAGTATATTAACAATATCCTGGGTTCTTGTTATAGCAAGGAGTGTCTTAACAGAAATATGTAGATGATTCTAGGAAGTTGGTTACACTTCATGTTAAAAAGGAGTGAATTGACCCGGGAAACTACAGGCCGGTCAGCCTCACCTCCATCCCTGGGAAGATGATGGAGCAGCTTGTTCTGGGAGTCATCTCAAAGCACCTGGATGAAAAGAAGATTATCAGAAGTAGTCAACATGGATTCACCAAGGGGAAGTCATGTCTGACTAATCTGATAGCCTTCTATGACAAAGTAACTAGATGGGTGGATGAGGGGAGGGCAGTGGATGTTGTCTACCTTGACTTTGGCAAGGCTTTCGACACTGTCTCCCACATCATCCTCACAGGAAAGCTTAGGAAGTGTGGCTTAGATGAATGGACGGTGAGGTGGATTGAGAACTGGCTCACAGATAGAGCTCAGAGGGTTGTGGTTAGTGGCGCAGAGTCTAGTTGGAGGTTAGTAACAAGTGGTGTCCCTCAGGGGTCAGTACTGGGCCCAGTTTTGTTCAACATATTCATCAATGATCTGGATGAAGGGATAGAGTGTACCATCAGCAAGTTTGCTGATGACACAAAACTGGGAGGAGTGGCTGACACGCCAGAAGGCTGTGCTGCCTTACAGCGTGACCTCGCCAGGCTGGAGAGTTGGGCAGAAAGAAACCTTATGAAGTTCAACAAGGGTAAGTGTAGGGTACTGCACCTGGGGAGGAATAACCCCATGCACCAGTACAGGTTGGGGGCTGACCTCCTGGAGAGCAGCTCTGTGGAGAGGGACCTGGGAGTCCTGGTGGACAACAGGATGACCATGAGCCAGCAATGTGCCCTGGCGGCCAAGAAGGCGAATGGCATCCTGGGGTGCATCAAGAAGAGTGTGGCCAGCAGGTCGAGGGAGGTCATCCTCCCCCTCTACTCTGCCCTGGTGAGACCGCATCTGGAGTACTGTGTCCAGTTCTGGGCTCCCCAGTTCAAGAAAGACAGGGAACTGCTTGAGAGGGTCCAGCAAAGGGCAACAAAGATGATTAGGGGACTGGAGCACCTTTCTTATGAGGAAAGGCTGAGGGACTTGGGTCTCTTTAGTCTAGAGAAAAGAAGATTGAGGGGGGATCTTATTAATACATACAAATACTTAATGGGAGGATGCCAGGGGGATGGGAGTAGTCTTTTTTCAGTGGCACCCAGTGATAGGACGAGGGGTAATGGGCATAAACTTGAACATAGGAAGTTCCATCTTAACATGAGAAGGAACTTCTTTACTTTGAGGGTAGTGGAGCACTGGAACAGGCTGCCCAGAGAGGTGGTGGAGTCTCCCACTCTGGAGACATTCAAAACCCGCCTGGACGCTGTCCTGTGTAACGTGCTGTAGGTGACCCTGCTCTGGCAGGAGGGTTGGACTAGATGATCTCCAGAGGTCCCTTCCAACCCTAACAATTCTGTGAATTCTGTGAATTCTGTGAAATATATCTCATGCTAAACTTCAAACCATACTAACTGCATACTAAATTCCTTTCTGTCCCTAAATCTGACAGGTTGTTTAGTTCAGAGTATCTGAGCAAAGCATATCAGCTTTTTTTTTTTTTTTTTTTTTCTGTTAAACCAGGAACAGATCATTTTAGTAGTTGTAAGAGGTAGTAGCAAGTTGCTTGTATACAATAATCTGTAAGAGGTATTCCTGAGGCAATAATAACAACGACAATACATTCTTCTTGTAGATGGTGGACATTGTAAGCAACAAAGCCATTGACTCAGGGAAGCTAAGATTTCACCCACTAACCTGAACACCGAATCATTTCTGGAAGCCTAACATTTTCTTAATGACATGATCTGTTTATGTAACACTGATTGCTGTGATAACTAAATCGCCACACCTAACATAGTCTTATTCATAAACCGGAGTAACAAAAACTCTGTTACATGAACTAAAAACCACTGAATTGGATATATAAATTAAAGCTGATCTTATTTAGAAGCACAGCACCCAAGCTCTTCCATGGCCTTGCCGTCATTGCAAGAACAACTTCTGAACAACAGCAGCATGTTCTTCAGGAGTTTCTTCAGTGCACTAGATTTGTATTACACAGGTTTTCTCACAGAACCAAGCATACCTTGGCTCTTGTTCTTGTTTTTCTTTTCAGCCACAACACTTACCATGTCAGAATGCCCTGTTGGCCATTTCTTGGTACAAGACAGTGACTTCTCATGTCTTTTACGGTCTTGAGTTTACTGTTTACAGCAACAAGGACAGATCTTCAAGACAGCTTAACATCTGCTGTTTTACCAATTTCAATACAGAGCGAGGCTAGATTGACTACTTGTAAAAGATATGCATATATGTTCCCAGACTTAGAACATACACAAGTAGAAGTAAAGAAATTATGGTAAGTAATAGGCAAAAAAAATCACATCCACGTTGCTTCTATAGATTATCTATGAGTGTCAGCTCCAATATGTATCATCACCATACAAAGTATTTTTAAAGAAAGAAAAATCTAAGCTATAGGCTTAAACATTGAAACACTCAGTTTGATTTTCTAGGTTCTCATTCACTAATGACTTTTTAAATTTGTTGACATGACTTTTGTGACAGCTTTTTTATTGTCTTAAATCTAATATAACCCTCAAATATTCTCATATGTATTATATATCATTTTAGATCCATGCATTTATAAATTTTATTATTAATAATTTATGATTTTGTAATTTTCATTTATTGGAAACCACTTGAAATATTCAAAATTCAAATACAGTGCATGAATGATCATATATTTAACATGGTGTGGCAGCATTCTTCGCAATTTTGTTATCTGTTAGCAACTGAACTGTTCTGTGAAATCAACGGGTGTTTTTGTGACTGACTTGCATGCAGTGGTAGTCTGGACAAATTTTGCAGGTTGAGAGTGAACTGACAGAGCCAGAGCAGATGCCCAGAAAAGTGTAGAAATGCATAGGCACACCTTTCCTGTGCTGTGTCTTCCTGGACATAAATACAGAAATTCTGTTTCTTTCCAGTTAGCAAGCATTTTATCCATTTTAAACCATAGAACACAGTATCTCTACTTCTCCATAGTATGTGAATTTCTCAAAATATCTAGTATTATGCTCCAACAATCTTACAAACAGATTGTTCATAAGATTATATGGTACTTTATCTTTCTAGAGCACCTTATACAGTGAGAATCATTCTTCTAATAACGTGTAATAATTTCTTTCTCTGCAAATTTGAGCAACCTGGTCTAGTGGGAGGTGTCCCTGCCTGTGGCAGGGAGGTTGGAACTCAATGATCTTCAAGGTCCCTTCCAACCTAAACCATTCTATGAAATTTGTCATGAATAATCTTATTTGATCCTATAAACTCTTTTTTTTCCATGATTCAAGTAAAGTATTTCTGTCCAATGTCTGTATTTTCATCTTCCCTATAGAAACTCCAGTTTACTGGAAGACCAAATGAACTTGGTTGTTTCCTGTAAAATGCAAGCTTTTTCCTCCTTTTCTCCCCTTTTCCTGCTCACAGTAACATCATTCTACTTATCACAACAGCCTTTTCAATTTCTTCTTGGAATCTCTCACATTCTTATTTGATTCAGCAATTCTTGTATGATAGCAATATGAGGAACTTTTTGTATGATAACATTCCTTTGGATGGATCAGAATATTTTCAGTGAAACAGAATTTGATCTAAATTTTCTGTTCTGTTAAAAACAAATATTAAACAGTATAAGACTCAATTTAGTGTTCACTAGAAAGGTTTAAAATTCTGTAGATATTTCTGATTCCATATGAAAGAAGTTTATTCTTAGAAGGAAAAAAAAAAAGAAGGCCAGAACAAAGGCTATGTAACATAGAAAACCTCATTTATCCTTCTAAAACAGGACATATATAAGACTGACTGCAGATAAATTCTCATGCTCTTTTTCTTTAGACATACATATTTTACCCAGAATTATTTTCTTTCCTTCTAATGCCCTCTTATTTCACCAACCTCTTTATAGCACAGTCACTTATGCTGTTTCTCAGCCACCTTCTTTCATTAAACTCTATAGCCAATGCATCACACTCATAAAATTAATTTGTAACTTAATGCAATGACTTTGACTGCATAGCCTGTTTCCGCTAGAACCAGTTTAGATGGAGTCAGAAAGAAAACACAGGAAAACTTTAAAATAGTAAAAGCCTTATTAAAGGCCTTAGAATTTGTGAAAGATTAAATTACTTATTTAAAAGACATAGATTTTCCATAACTTAATAACAATGCAGATGATTTTCACCTTTTTTTAAGTATTTCTACTTGTTTCTGCACATTACAGCCGTGCAAAATCACCAATGCCTGTAATGAGGAGGGGGTTTATTGCTAAAAAGGAAGATTTTGTTATGAGTTAGGTAAAACTGAAAATGTTTTCAGCTCTAAGAATATTTCAGGATTTTTATCATGTTTACTTCAAGAATGGCAGAATAGGAAGAATAAACACTAACCTACCAAATGATAAATTGCGAAGAGTTAGAAAGTGATCTGAATAGGTGCAAACTGCTCAAAGTCGATTAACTGGCACTTGGGCATTGCTCTGACTGACTTGCAAAGGTTCAAGTTAAATCTGACATACTGAATGAAGGTAATGATATATGCTTCATTCACCAAAGAAACAAATGTTTTGTTTCCCTGCTCTGATTCCGTACTTTGCAGATACCTACAGTGGTATAATATGCACCAGTACTATTGTAAAACAAGAGTTTATTACATGGCTAAGTAAGTTGATCTTTGTAAAAGTGCACAAGCGCATTGAAATAAAATAAAAACTACTTAATCCAATCTTCTCTCATACAATTTCTTTCAAGGAGAACAGACACAGCCTGTTAAAATAACAAAGAATGCAGAGTTTCCATTCACTTTCACAAAGTGTCCTCATTCAAACCCCTGCTCTAAAGCTACCTTTCCTCTCCTCTCGACTTTCTTTGGGGTGGAGAAATGTGATTCCATGGAACCGACAGTGATTTTGTTTTATGTTAACTGGCAGAGCTTTTCAAGCCTTGCAGACCTGGTGACACTTAAATGGCCCACACTTTGGATTGTCTTGTTGTGTGGAAAAGGTAGATGAGGGGAGGAGGAGAAACATAAAACAGGTGGGCAAGGGCAAAGTGGCATTCACAAACGTTTCTCAGATCTGAGCCAGGCTGAGGATCATTTCTGCGATAAAACAATTGTTGTATTGAAATGGCTTCACACAAGGTGTTATATTACTTCTGAAGTCCTGAGAATTCTGTAAAATCTGGCAAGCACATCACATGGAAAAAGGTAAGATCTTCTGAACTTTTAGCCAGGAAATCAACAGAAACTAATATAGTTTAATGGTAATTAGTCTAATATGTGCTGCTTGTAGAACTGCTGCCAATAATACCATGTAGTAACTGTTGTAAAATGCCAACTTCTCTGCCTGTGTTAGGGACTAGGTGGAAGCTTTTAGAGCTGTACTTGGCTTGATATGTAGGTCTCTCCTGAAATAGCTTTATAAATTAATTTTACAACATATGGTCTACAAGATTCTTGGTGGGAAATCCTGAACAATGCTCATTTTCTATTTATATTTGGATTTGCACAAACATTTTCGCCACTGGCATTTTGAGACTCCATAACAAAATTATATGTTTTCCTTCCAATATCAGCATGGTTCTTTGATGAACACCTGGCTTATTGATACAGCCAGACCAGAAAAGTAAGTTTAGGATCTAAATGAAAATAAAGTTTGGATAACATCTATATTCAGTTGCAAGTTGTAATATTACAATAAGTATCAGCATATCTGAATAATTTGACTGAAAAGTTTGCTTCAGTTGCTTAAGCGAGTATTTTAAGTCTGGGTATGTTACTAGAAGGTAAAGACAGTGTGACCCGCTGTCCTTCCCTGGCTGTCTTTTTACAGAAAGGCTTGACTTTTCAATCCTAGTCCCTATTCTGTCTTCTCACTGCTAGTGTCTCTCTGGTACACGTACACTCGCAGTGTTAAAAGGAAAGCCTTTGCACCAAAGTCCAAGAAGGGGCCATGGAACGCGATCTAAGATGTGGGTTTGCGAGTGGGTGAGAATAGGGAGATAGGCAAGGTTGTCAGGATCCTTGGATGCTGCACTTCTGTGTGCTGAGCAGAGAGCCTGCACACCTGGCCCAGGGCACACGCTTCCGCCATGAGTGAAAAGCTACTGAAAAGTGTCTGCTTTTGTATGTACCCCGCCAAGCCTCAATATATCTCAATATGCACAGTTGTTCTTCCAAAACGTAGTATAAGAGTGCTATGAGGAAAAATAAATTGAGGTATAGCAACACACTGAGTTGTTCATAGATATTGTCTCACTGAAGATCGTGAAAATGGCTAGATTTGCTCACAACCATAACTTCCCACAGTCCTTTCAATACGGAGCCAGGTGGAAAGAAATAAAATTTGTCTGTGGGTTTTCTGCTTGCTGGCACCGGGCTACACAGTCAAATGTGCCAGTACTTATCGGTCCTTGGGTTTAATTGCCCTGTTTCTATCTTACACATGAAATACTGATAACAGACAATTTTATGTAGTAGAGATTGTAACCGACATTTCATTACCAAAAAAAAACCAAATTGACCAATATATAATAATACTGTAATCTGAAGAAAAAGACAACTTCAGTATTTTACCAAGTACATTCTGCTTACATTGTACTTCATTGTTGTAAGTGTCGTGACAGGGAGTTTCATTTTTAATTAATTAAACACACTCATCACAAATGAAATTGTTACTTCAGTTTTAAAACTTCTTTACTCTCTGCCTCAACTAAACAGGGAGGTTTGCATCACATGTAGAGACTGTTGTCAGGCAGTACTTCAGACTCCAATAACAGGTAGTTTTGATGAGATACTAGAATGAAAAATTCTTATGGTATTTATCTCCTAATTTTTGTCAAATTATGCCAAAAAATATCTCTATAAATGATGAGATTGTGCCTTAGAACACAGAGTGAGCTGGGCATCAGATTGTTTATTATTGTTATCATCACCAGTAGTAGTAGTAGTAGTAGTAGTAGTAGTAGTAGTAGTAGTAGTAGAAATATCATTCAATGATTTATTTAACTGTATTTTTAAAAACAGTATCTCAAAGTAGCCACACAGCACAGTAGTATACAGTCTGTTCTCACTTAAGGTCATTTCACAATATGCTCTGATCTTGTTAGATCTCAGAAACAGCTATTTCATACAGGCCACCTGAAAGAAAAATGCCCTGACCAGGAACTAGATACATGACCCACTAATTAGCAGGTCAGCAGCCAAAGCATACTGTGTTTACAAAGATTGCCTAACAAATAGCATTCCTAATAACAAACACTGACTCAGATATCATAAAGTACACTGCGTAGTATGCCTCTAATAATTTCCCACTTAGTAATTTTCCTTACAGAAAAACATCATGTATTTTTAAAGGCATTTCAGATTCAGTTAATGGTTTGAAAATAATCTCATATATTTACCAGATATGGGTTTAATACTTTGATTTGTGTGTATATATAGGCAGACAGGCAGGCACACACATACACAAATACAACTCCACTTTGTAGTGTATTAGTCTTCATGAAACAGCTGGAAAAATACATCACCCTGTATAACAAGATGGCTAATAGGAACTGGGTGTTTCAGATACGCAGGTACTGATTAGTCTCCCCATGGAAGCGGTGGAACACGTAGCCCCAAGATGGGGTGAGACACTTGGCCTTAAAACATGAAGATGCGCCCGGCACCCACGAGGATGGGGGTCTGTGGCACAGCGAGGGAGGGAGATGTTACAGCCCGTTTCGTGGCACGTTCAGGTGGCTCAAGAAAAGCGTGGCACCCCACTGCATTGCTGCCAGGGAATGTAACCCTCTGGGACTGGACCCCCCCCCAGCCTGCGGGGTCCCAGGGGAGCAGGAATAGGACGCGCTCGACCTTGGCCGTGCCGCCTGTCAGGGCAAGGAATGGTATCGCAACCCGGCCCCTCAAATATTTATGACCCAATTATCATTTCAAGTGTACTTTTAGGAAAGCCAACCATAAAGTTATGCATTTCACTGCTAGTTTCTGGACGAGCCGCTATAAAATTACACGTCTGTCTTTCACAGGGCTGTGGATTAGCTTTGAATGTGAGGAAGGGAGCGGGAGGTATTTCTAGCGCTGCTTCTGGGACCGGCGTCAGCGCTTCTGTCACCACCACCACCATGAGTAAGCAAAGATACAGTCCGCGCACACTAAAAAAATGGCTGTGCTCCAAGTAGCACATTTCTTTCAAACACACACTCGGGGCTGAGAATATTGAAAAACGGTTACAATGTCTGGTTAATGTTTTGATCACCTCATATGGTCCCATATATAGCTCCTTTCTTGTGTACATTGGTGGCAGCATAACAAAGGAGCTCAGAGATTCCAGAGTCATTCATATTCATTGTTTTTCCCATTGTCTAACTTCGATTATGCACAGTTTTCTGAAGAGAAACTGCTAAGCAGCAATCATTCAAGGGCGGGTAGACACAATGGGGCCACTTTTGCAGGCTTTTTGCTGGCAAAGTTCCTGTTGAAATCAGGTGAAGGAAGCAGTTGTTTTGTTTAAGAACTGAAATCGGTTGATTTTGAGAAGCCAGACATTTCGTCTGAAAAAAGTTGGATCGGTTAACTTTGTTGACATTAGTGAGTTTTGTCCTACATGACGGGGAATTTCATTCAAGTAATAAGTGCGAGTCTGGGCCCAAGGATGTGTGAAAGCAGCAGACCCTTTTTCCATGAACTTTTGATTGTAGCTATTTTCATAGTTATAAAACTTCACTGTTCCAAAAATAAAACAAAGCAAAATAAAATAATTTTTAATCTGCAAAATATGCTCATGTAGAAATGGATTTTGAGGAACAAAAATTACCGTATTCAAAATAAATACATTACTTGCTGTTTCTAGGCCCATATTCCCCAGCGGCCTGGGAAGCGCCTCACTGACAAAGAAGAGGGGGAAGAATTATTTTATGGGCTGGTGGTATGGCACTTTAAATAAAAAAAGAAATTTGGCACTTAACTGCTTTAACCATTCAGCAGTTATCCTGAGCACCGTAACTCACTGTACTTCTGAGTGGCGATGGTTGCAGCTGTGTTTGTGGAGAAGGCCACTGGGAAACCTGAAAGACAGAAACCAAAACCAAAACCTGGACCAGTCTGCCGATCTGCTGTGCAAATAAACAAACATTTTTCC